>NC_133328.1:76303342-76669186 GCF_042186555.1 Aquarana catesbeiana
TGAGGAGCAAGCTGGGTCTTCCATCCTGGATGAACCAGATATGACCATCTGGAGTCAGGTAAATTATTTTAACAAATATTTACTGTACTAATATTAATGATGTTAACTGGATGTTATAATTGTCTAAAATAATTTGGCACTCAAAATTGGGTATACATATCAATTGACAGTAGTGGCTAAATATGTTTGGCACCTGCTTGAAATAATTAGGGTGTCTGATTAGACTCTTTTATTAAAGAGAAGTATTCACATTGAATTTGCTATTCATGAGAAGCAAACTGTGTGTCATTGATGAACCCCAAAAAATATACTCAAACTATTGTCCTTTTTTTATACACAGGATGAGTCCATCCAGGAGGAATGTGGGGAAAGTGGCAGGCAGGAGGAGACCGGGCCCATGGACAGCCTGGAGGAGGCCGGATTCACCATCATCCTGGAGGAGGCTGGGCCCAGTGTCAGGCAGGAGGTGGCTGCTCCCAGTGAGGTGGCTGCTCCCAGTGAGGTGGCTGGGCCAAGTGAGGTGGCTGGGCCAAGTGAGGTGGCTGGGCCCAGTAGGAGCCTGACCGAATCCCAAGTGCCTCCCCTCCACCTTCCCAAAAAAAGGGCCAGGAAGGGGATGGTCACACAGGACGCATCCCTGCGCCTCATGCAAGAGGCCACCCGTTTTTTAAGGAGCCCCCCCGAAGCGGAAGAATCCTATGGCTGCTACTTAGCCAGCAGGCTTCTTCAGATGAATAGGGAGCAGCGCCTCATTTGTGAGCGCCTATTTGGGGAAACAATCCATAAGGGGCTGCAGGGCACGCTAACACAAAACACCCAACTACATGAGGCAGCCCCCCCTCCTCCTCCTCCTCCTCCTCCTCCTCCTCCTGCCACAACTGAAACACCAGAGCCACAGCCTCAAAAGAAGGCTACAGGGAAGGCTGCAGGGCAGCGTGGAGGAAAGGCTGCAGGGAAGAGAAGAAAATGATGACCTGGGTTCAGTCTGGTCTGACAGAAGACGCAGGCTGTTGTAGGACCACAGTCTGGGGACATCTAGATCATCTGCTGGTGCTGTTGATCTCTGGGATTCTTGGACCAGATTGTGCTCCCTCTTATATGGACTCCTCAAGATCCCAATTTTCTGGTACACCGACTTTTTCCAGCGTTGACTTCCTCTTTATTTTATTTTGACCATGAATAAATGGATATTTTTTGAGTTTAGCAAAATACTTTATGTGTTTTCTTTGAAATCATTGATTTTACACACAATGTTAAATTAACAAGGGACAACAATCTCATTGAGTTTGAAAAAAAACACACCAAAAATACATTACTAATGTTAATAATGTTCAAGTGGTAAGTCTTGAAAATCAAAAAAATTACGTAACCAAAAACGGTGCTTTGGGTTAACTTTATCTAAAAACTAAAAAATAAACACTATAAAAAAAAAAAATAATAATGGGTTCTTTGTGTTAACTTTACAAACCTAAAAAAAAAAAAAAAAAAAAAAAAAAAAGGGGGAAAAAGTATTATTAGTATGGAAACATTGTTTTAAAAAGGCATACTATATCATTCATGAGATCAAAGAGAAAAAGAATCCAGAAATCAGTTTGGGAGAACTCTGATTATGAACAGCAAAACACCTTCGTTCTTTAGAGCCTTCGTAAAGAAGAAATAAAATGCGCTGCATTGAACGATCACAGATTTTGCAGCGTGATGAATGTGCTACCTACAATACGAACACTAGTTTTACTAGACCGAGTGCTTCCGTTTAGTTTTTGCTTATGAGCATGCGTCGTTTTTTTGTCCGTCGGACTAGCATACAGACGAGCGGACTTCGGGGTCCGTCGTACTTACGACGTAAAGATTTGAAGCATGCTTCAAATCTAAAGTCCGTCGGATTTGAGGCTAAAAAAGTCCGTTGAAAGTCCGGAGAAGCCCACACACGATCGGATTACCAGCCAGCTTTAGTCCGTCAGCGTCCGTTGGACTTTTGTAGACGAAAAGTCCGACCGTGTGTACGCGGCATATGATTTACTTTGAGGTGACCTTTTGTTTCATTAGATCTTTAACGAATTACCGAATCATGTCAAATTCATTTGTTATATCCGCTATAATTTCTTTTGTATTAGTTGAAATTCGTTATTTTTTTATTTGGATGCATCCGAATGTTCAAAAGATGCAAAATGCGGCCGAATTTCATTTCGTTAAGAAACGTATTGCACATGTCTAGTAGTTTAGCAAACTGGGCAGGGCTGACAACACTCCACAAAAATAGCTGTGTGTTGTCAGCCTACAACAGACTTAAGAGCTGAGAGTATGCGAAAATGCGAGCCATTGATTACAGCCAATATTTGTTAATTTGTACACACAAACAAAGTATTTTTCCTAACAAATTTATTCCAGACCATGTTGCAAAAATGAATACACGCCAATGAAAGTCTAAGTCCCCTTTCACACGCGGTTGTCCGTGTACGGACTCTGCTTGCTCAGCGTGGATCAGTCCGTTGATCCCCGCTGAGCAGGCGGATGACAGGTCCATCTCTGCTCACTGTGCAGGGATGGACCTGTCAGAGCTCCGCTCCCCTCAATGGGGGGTCGGATGAAAACGGACCTCCTGTCCTTTTTCATCCGATCCGCCGGATAGGGTTTACATCCATCTGAATTCAGTGAGATGGAGCGGATCGGATGTCAGCGGATATGTCACCGCTGACGTCTGTCGCTCCATAGAGATGCATGGAGCGTCCGTTCAGGTCTGCCTAAAAAACTGACAGGCGAACCTGAACAGTCCGCCCGTGTGAAAGAGGCCTTAAGCCGCGTACACACAGGCGGACTTTTTGACCGGACAATTCGACCGTGTGTGGGCTTCATCGGACCTTCAGCAGACTTTTTCTGTCGAAAATCAGACGGACTTTAGATTTGGAACATGTTTTAAATCTTTCCAACGGACTCGAGTCCGCTAGAAAAATCAGTTCGTCTGTATGCTAGTCCGATGGACAAAAAAGGACACAAGGGCAGCTATTGGCTACTGGCTATGAACTTCCTTATTCTAGTCCCTTCGTACGTCATCACGTTCAAAGCAATGGACTTTCGAACGGACTTTAGTCCGTTCGTGTGTCGGCAAGTCCGGTCATTCTAAAGTCCGTCGTAACTCAGTCGAAAGTCCGTTGGAAAGACCGTCTGACCTTTGATGCTGAAAAGTCCGCTCGTGTGCACACGGCATTAGGATCAAAGCTAAATTTTAGACAACAAATGCCTAATTAACAAGAAATGAACTACAGGTAAGTCTAATTATTTGTTAAACAGGTGTCCAGCAGACAGTTGATTATAAAAGAGTGTTACGTAACAAAGAAAACCCCTTCCCATTTCATGCTATAAGCAATGGCACCACATGGAAGAGAAATGTCACAAGGCCTGAGAAAGAAAATAATTTCTGTACACGGGAAAGGTGAAGGCTACAAGAAGATCAACAAAGCTTTACTTATCAGTCAGAATACTGTAGCAAAAGTGATACAAAAAATTAACAAAGATGGAACTGCAACCATCTCACAAAGACATCCAGGCCATCCATGGAAGTTAACACCTCGACAGGAGCGTCTTCTAATGAGAAGTATGGAAGAAAATTGCCATGCAAGTTCACTGCAGTTAACTAAAGAAGTAGAAAGCCAAACTGGGGTGATTGTTTCCTGTGACATAATATGGCATACACTGCAGAGGAATGGCATGCATGGGTGTCATGCACGAAGGAAGCCTCTCCTAAAACCGATGCTCAAAAAAAAAATGTAGAATTTGCCAGGACCCATGCTGAAAAAGAAGAAGACTACTGGGACTCCGTACTCTGGAGAAATGTTTCTCAAATCCAGTCCTCAAGGCACCCCAACAGGTCATGTTTTCAGGATTTCCCTCAGATAAAACGGCTGTGGTAATTACTAAGGTAATGAAACTGATCAAATCACCTGTGCAAAATAATGGAGAGTCTGAAAACATGACCTGTTGGGGTGCCTCGAGGACTGGAGTTGAGAAACACTGCTCTGGAGTGATGAGACCAAGATAAATGTTTTTTGAACTGTTAGCTTCAAAACTGTATGGTGTCACAAAAGTGAGGAGTACAAAGAAAAATGCATGGTGCCTACGGTGAAACATGGTGATGGCAGTGTCCTACTGTGGGGCTGCATGAGTGCTGCTGTTGTCGGAGAGCTTCATTTCACAGATGTACTGCTCTAAAAAAGAAGATGCTACCATCACTCCGTGCTCGTGGTCGTTGTGCACTTTTCCAACATGACAATGATCCAAAACACACCTCTAAGGCCACTGTTGCATTTCTGAAGAAGAACAGGGTGAAAGTGATCAATGGTCAAGTATGTCTCCTGATCTGAACCCCATTGAACACCTACGGGGAATTCTGAAGAGACAAGTTGAGCATCACTCTCCATCCAGCATCTGGTTCTAAAAGAGGTCATCCTTGAAGAATGGAAAAAGATAGATGTTGCAAAATGTCACCAACTTGTTCATTCAATGCCTAAAAGACTTGGTGCTGTCCTTACAAATCATGGAGGTCATACAAAATACTAGATGTGGTCATTTTTTTGTGGGGTGTATTCATTTTTGCATCAACTAATTTGAGTAAAACTGAAAATTTTGTAGCCCAAGTTAAACTTACTTCCATGAGCTAAACAAATATTCTATAAAACTCAGTTTTGTCAAAATTTTGGAAAATGTTCTTGTGTTTATTAGGATATTGATTAAAATCTTCCAAAGGGGTGTACTCATTTATGCTGAGCAATATATATATATGTACTGTGTATATGTATATACTTATTTATTTATTTATTTTTAAGGTATGCTGTGTGAATGGGAACACATATATAACATATGGTGGGGTTTCTCAAATTTGACTGAAAAAGTAGAAATATGCTTTAAAAATATAAACCAAGACGAGTTTTTAAAGCCCAAGTATTTTAAAAACGTTTGATTTCTTTAGTTCTAGATAGAGTGTGGGAATGGAAATCTCTGCCAGGTATTATTATATTTGCCTGTGACCCCATTAGGCAGATTACCTGGTAACATCCTTCATTGAGACATAAAAGAAAGGAGAAACCTCCCAGATAGAGACATAGACAGAAAAATACTAATAGATAATCCTAACTCATCCCAATTCTTTTATAAAATGTGTTGTTATTGCTGGGTCCCCTTGGTGGGATTCCCTTTTTATTTCCTGTTTCAGTGAAATATTCAAATATGTTAGAATTTTTTTTAACTGAGCCTTTGCATTCTTTTCTTTGCTATAGCTTATTAATATTTAAAAAAATTTAGGTAGAGTCCATGCTTGTGCAGTGACCCGATTTTCAAGCATAACCAGTGGAATTTAACTAATTTATGCCAACCACATTGTCAATAGTTATTGCCAAGATTAAATAATTAGAAGCAATTTACTGACATTGAAAGGCATTAACGACAAGAACATAGCTGGAAGCTAGGTTAAAAATGGCTGTTCATGATGTTTGAAGATACGGTGTGGGAAAGGAAATGATTTTGAGACTGGAGGGAAAGAAGAAAGAAGAGGATTGTTTTACTTCTCAGCATCCTCAGCAGGAGCTCCAGCCAGATGAATCTAAGCAGCTCGCCCACATCTAGGTCAATAGGGCGATTCATGAACAGCCATTCTCCACCTGATGTGAAGTGAATGTGAATGTCAACATTACACAGCAAAAAAAGTCCAGGAACAATCCAAGAGTCCTGTGATTCACTGCTGTAAATTGAACTGGTGGGTTCTTGAAACGAAACAGACCTAATCTCCTTGACGTGACTCAAGAACTCTTGGAGAAAAGGGACAACCACATTCTGTGGGAAGATTCAGCAACAATCTCAGCTCTAATACAAACCAGGTCAAACAGAAAATCACTAAAGGACTTCACTAAGCACCAAACTCCAGGCAGATCTAAAAAAGTCAAATTCCGGCAGCTTTAAAAATAAATGGCAGAGCAATGCACTGAGGTTTGTGTTTTACCATGTGTTACAGCAATGTGTGTGTTTCATAACGCTAATACCTGGATCTGACCTATTTATTACAGATATTCATATAGCAGCGGCAATTTATGCAGTGCTTTACATATTGTGCATTGACATCAGTCCCCGCCCACGAGGAGCTTTCAGTCTAAGCTCCCTAGGTCACATGTATACACATACTAGGGCCAATTTAGACAAAAGCCGATTGACCTAGCACCATATTTTTGGAGTGTGGCAGTAAACTCTCAAAAGCACAGGTACAAGGGCCAATACTAGGGCCAATTTAGACAAGCCTATTACCCTACCAGCATGTCTTTGGAGTGTGGGAGAAAACCTACAAAAGCACAACACGTAAACTCCATACAGATGGTAATGACCCCAGTGTTTCAAGGCAGAAGTGCCAACCACTAAGCCACTGTTCTCCAAAATCACAGAAGGACAAGTAGACAAAACCTTGCAATATTTAAGTGTATACATTTTTTCCCCATTTGCTAAATTTTAAATATTTCAGATATCAGTAACAATTGTTACCAACAATCTCTGTGATATGGTGCAGTGTAAACCTAAGCAATATACTTTACCCTATGGAATAAATATTCTTTGTTCTAAATTTAGAATATGGGTTTCCAAAAGTCTATGGAATCTATTAAACACAATTTATTGTGTTTTAAAATAAAAAAAAATAGGTAAACTTTTATGTTACTGAAAGGGTTGCCATGTTAGGCTGGCCATACATTTTACAATTTTCTTTAGATTTACCTAATGATATAATATAAGGGTCAAACCTAAACACTTTAAATTTATATGCAATCGGGCAGGCCCTTGCACTGCACAGTTGAAGGTAAATCTAAAGGAAAATGAATAAGAACATTGTATAATGTATGGCCAGCCATAATGAATAAGAACATTGTATAATGTATGGCCAGCCATAATGAATAAGAACATTGTATAATGTATGGCCAGCATTAATGTTGGTCTGGATAACTAAAGTAAGGTAGGATAAGAAAATCCCCTGCAGTCTTTGTCTTTAAACACACACATGAAATTATTATCTATACAATAACCCCATCTACCAAAGCTTACATTTTTAAAAGCGTATCTAAATCCAAAAACAAAAATGTAATATATCGATGGTTAGCTGTCCTTAGATGTAATAGTTGCATTTGTTTTCTTTTTTTCTGTTTTTTTTTTCTTTATTTTCCATCTGGTGATCCTGCCAGTAAAATACTTCCTTTCCTTTTATATCTGCTCACTGTACACAATCAATGCATGAGCAGTATTGGTACCCTGGGCTGCTCTCCTGATATCGACTGCAAACATTTCCTCCTCTCCTCTTTTCCATTGCTTAGGAAGAAGGAATTGTATAGTTCACAGAAGAATGGTTGGAAAGCTGATAACAGTGCTTGAGATCTAGTTCAGTATAAATGAAGTTACAAAGATACTGGATCTCTATCAAGATGAAAAGGCATTCTTAACTTAGAGAAAATGTATTTTGTGTAGGTGAAAAAAATCCTCCTTCATAAGCTGTACATGTTAATATGCAGTCTTCTCTTCTCTACATCCATTCAAAGTCCAGGTTTTTTAAAGTTTGTGTGAGCGTTCAGAAAAAAAGAGGACAGAGAGCTCAGTGGGGAGAGTTCTGAGAGATAATTGGAGGAAAAAAAAAAAACCACCCTTCACACAGCACATGGGAACAGAGCTAAGGCTGTCAATCACAGGCTGTGTGCTAGAGTTTCTTCCCCTGTCACCCTTTTTCTCTTAGTGTCAGGAAAAGTAGTACATATTATAGAGGTATATGCTTTGTTTATATTTCTTGTCTGAGGTTTACAACCACTTTAAAGTAATGCTAAGTTATAAAGTGTTTTTTTTTTTTTACCTTAATGCATTCTCTGCATGAAGGTAAATACCGCCCCACAACTACCTGTCCTACCTCCCACATCCCTCCCGTTCCTAAACACCGCCCTGGCACCACCGCCAGCTCCAGCGTCACTCGCCTCTTTTACTGATTTCACACGAGAAACTGAGTTTGCCAACAGTCAAACTCCTGTGGGGAGGGAGCGGGCATGTGGCTTTCTGGCACTGTGTCTAACGACACACACAGCCTGAAACAGGACCCAATGAGAGCATGCACACAAATCTCCTTAGCAATTGGCTGTCTACAGGAGGCACTCAAAGAAGGGGAGTAACTAAAAGGCAGGGACTGCTAAAAGAGGACAAAAAGCAACAATTCTATGCAAAATCATTGCAAAGAGCAGATACCTTATATTTATTTTTATTTATAAATATATATATTTCATAAATTGTACTTTAATATTATTTACTATTTGCGGTTCATTTATTTATAAATGATATAGAGGATGGGATAAATAGCTCAATCTCAGTGTTTGCTGACGACACAAAAATAAGTAGGGCAATAACATCACAGCAGGATATAGAGACCTTACAAGAGCATAGCTCCCAACTGTCCCTGATTTGGAGCAATGTCCCTCTGTCTCTCTCCCCCCCTCATTTGTCCTTCATTTTGGTCTGATTCATATAGTTGTATATAAAATGCACTTTTTATCTTTTAAAAAGTGTTTCCCAGTGCTAAACATTTTATCAAGCCAATATAAAGGAATAGTAGTGGTAAAAAAAGCTCTTGTGGATTTAATGAACCTTTTTTTTGGTTAATTCTCCTTTAAGGGGGTGTGGCAGCGGGTGTGTCCTATGCCTACATACGTTTGTTAGCAGGTATCCCTCATTCCCATCTCAAAATGTTGGGAGGTATGCAAGAGGACCTGACTAAATTAATGGAGTGGGCAACTAGATGGCAAATTATGTTTAACAAAAATATAAGATAGTGCACTTTGGGGTAAAAAATATAAACACAAGTTGCTCACTAGGGAGAGAACCCCAGGATGGAGAAGGATCTGGGGGTACTAGTAGAATACAGACTGAGCAATAGCATGCAATGTCCAGCTGTAACAAGCAGACCCAGAAGAATATTAGCATGCATTAAAAAGGTGATATACTCCAGAGATAAAACAATAATCCTGCCACTTTATAAAATTCTGGTTAGGCTGCATCTGAAGTATTTTGTCCAGTTATGGTCACCAATCTTTAGGAAGGACGTACTAGAGCTAGAGAGAGTTCAGGGCAACAAAACTGGCACTTGGAGGACTTCAATTACAAGGAATGTCTACAAGCACTAAATTTATTCTCCCTGGAAAAGAGATGCTTGAGAGCAGATATGATATTGATATACAAAAATATCAATGGTGATCCCAGTGTAAGTATGAAACTTTTCAGTCCCAGGGAGTCTAAGAGGACATGGGGCCACATGATGAGACTGGAAGTGAAGCGGTTTAACCTTAAACTGTGTAGGGGGCAGGGCCGATCCTAGGGTCACCGATGCCAGGGTGCAGAAATATTTCTGGCTCCCCCACATGGGCATGGTCATCTTACTAACTATTCCCAATTACAAATGTTTCTATGGCAAGGACTCAAACACAGAAATGCTCCCCTAATGAGTCTTTGTTACCTTGGGATCCTCCCATGATCTCTTAACAATAAACAAATTACAGGAAGAGAGTACACTAATGGGACATAGAGGGGGGTCTCTCTGATGCACACAGAGAGGGCTTCTGTTAGAGAGTCTGGTAGAAAGAGCTCCCAGACATACTACAGACATAGTACAGGAGACGGTCAGAGACTGCAGACATGATACATGAGATGGTCAGAGACTGCAGACATGATACAGGAGATGGTCAGAGACTGCAGACATGATACAAGAGAAGAGATGGTCAGAGACTGGAGACATGATACAACAGATGGTCAGAGACTGGAGACATGATACATGAGATGGTCAGAGACTGTAGACATGATACAAGAGATGGTCAGAGACTGCAAACACACTACAAGAGATGGTCAGAGACTGCAGACATAATACAATCGAGGTTGGTCAGAGACTGTAGACATGATACAACAGATGGTCAGAGAGTAGAGACATGATACACGAGATGGTCAGAGACTGCAGACATGATACAAGAGATGGTCAGAGACTGCAAACATACTACAAGAGATGGTCAGAGACTGCAGACATAATACAATCGAGGTTGGTCAGAGACTGCAGACATGATACAAGAGATGGTCAGAGACTGCAGACATGATACAAGAGATGGTCAGAGACTGCAGTTATGATACAGGAGAAGGTCAGAGACTGCAGACATGATACAAGAGATGGTCAGAGACTGTGGACATGATACAAGAGATGGTTAGAAACTGCGTAAATGATACAAGATATCAATGCATCAAATGCAGCCTACCAGTGCCCACCAAATGCAGCCTACCAGTGCCCACCAAATGCAGCCTACCAGTGCCCACCAATTGCAGCCTACCAGTGCCCAATAAATGCAGCCTACCAGTGCCCAACAAATGCATCCCCATCAGAGCCCATGAAATGCAGACTGCCAGTTCCCACCAAATCCAGCTCATCAGTGGCCACCAATTGCAGCCTACCAGTGGCCACCAATTGCGGCCTGTCATTGCCCACCAATTGCAGCCTACCAGTGCCCACCAATTGCCACCTACCAGTTCCCAGCAATTGCAGCCTACCAATGCCTCTGGATCACACAGAGAGCGGCGATGATCTCCTGCTGTCATGGAGCTTGGATTTGAATCTCCCGGGCGGCCACTGTAACAAAGTACCACCTCCCAGACCAGCTGGGGCTTCTATGATACACATCACACTGATTCAATTTCACTGCATTGGATCAGTGTTCTCTCTATCTCACAGGAGGCGGGACTTTGTTGCAGTGTCACCGGGCATTTCAGACCAAAGCCCGTGCGGTGTGTGGGACACTAGGGTTGGTGTCACCTGATGTGGTAAAACATGGTGTGACCCCCCTCCTATTTTTGGGCCAGCAGCCCAGCATTGGAGCTCGTTGGTGCATGTTGCGGTAGTCAGTAACGCCTACAGCAGTGGTTCTCAACTCTGGTTCTCTGTACCCACTAACAGGCCAGAATTTAAGTATTACCTTGGGGAGATGCAGACTAGAATACTGCCATCACTGAGCAGCAAATGATATCACCTGTGATATATTTCAGTTATCTTGCAGACCTGGCCTGTTAGTGGGTCCCAAGGACAGGAGGAGAACCACTGGCCTAGAGGATAGCAGGTTAGGCACTTTCCAATTTCTCAGTCCCTAGGATCAGTAATGGATAATGGCCAACAGGTGCTCTTACCAGACCCAGTGAAACTGCAGCAGTGATCCCTCCGGTTGGACGTTCGCTCACTATGGCTTGCCCAGGGCGACTCTGGTCAGTAGAGTAGCATGTCTGTACCCTGGCAGTGGCTCGGTCTTTTTCTCTCTGGTGGTGCTGGGCAGCAGTGTGGCTTTCTCTCTTGTGGTACTGGGTTAGCAGCGTGGCCCTCTCTATGGTGGTGCTGGGCAGCAGCATGGCCCTCTCTCTGGTGGTTCTGGGCAGCAGCGTGTCTCTCTCTCTGGTGGTGCTGAGCAGCAGTGTGGCTCTCTCTCTGTGGTGGTGCTGGGCAGCAGCATAGCTCTCGCTCTGGTGGTGCTGGGCAGCAACATGGATCCCTCTCTGGTGGCACTGGGCAGCAGCGTGGCTTCCTCTCTGGTGGTGCTGGGCAGCAGCGTAGCACTCTCTCTGGTGGTGCTAGTAGCAGCATGGTTCCCCCTCCGGTGGCACTAGACAGCAGCGTGGCTTCCTCTCTGGTAGCACTTGGCAGCAGTGTGGCTTTTTCTCTGGTGGTGCTATTACAGCGTAGCTCTATGGTGGTGCTTAACAGTGTGTCTCTCTCTCTGGTAGTGCTGGCAGCAGCGTGGCTCTCTTTCTGGTGGTGCGGGTACAGTGTGGCGCTCTCTTTGGTGGTGCGGGTACAGCATGGTGGTGACACTCTCTCTCTCTGCTGGTGTGGGTACAGCATGGCGGTGGCACTCTCTCTCTCTGTTGGTGTGGCGTGGAGTTGGCGCTCTCTCTCTCTGGTGGTGTGGGTACAGCATGGCGGTGGTGTTCCCTCTCTCTCTGGTGGTGTGGGTACAGCATGGCAGTGGTGCTCTCTCTCTCTGGTGGTGTGGGTACAGCATGGCGGTGGCGCTCTCTCTCTCTGGTGGTGTGGGTACAGCATGGCGGTGGTGCTCTCTCTCTCTCTGGTGGTGTGGGTACAGGATGGTGGTGGCGCTCTCTCTCTCTGGTGGTGTGGTTACAGTATGGCGGTGGCGCTCTCTTTCTATGATGGTATGGGTACAGCATGGCGTGGCGCTCTCTCTCTGGTGTGGGTACAGGATGGTGGTATCTCTCTCTCTAATGGTGTGGGTACAGTGTGGTGGTGGTGCTCTCTCTCTGGTGGTGTGGGTACAGCATGGCGGTGGCACTCTCTCTCTGGTGGTGTGGGTACAGTGTGGCGGTGGCGCTCTCCTTCTCTGGTGGTGCAGGTACAGCATGGCGTGGTGCTCTCTCTCTATGATGGTGTGGGTACAGCATGGCGGTGGCGCTCTCTCTGGTGGTGTGGGTACAGCATGGTGGTGGCACTCTCTCTCTCTCTGTTGGTGTGGGTACAGCATGGCGGTGGCGCTCTCTCTCTATGATGGTGTGGGTACAGCGTGGCGGTGGCGCTCTCTCTCTGGTGTGGGTACAGCATGGCGGTATCTCTCTCTCTCTGGTAGTGTGGGTACAGTGTGATGGTGGTGCTCTCTCTCTCTGGTGGTGTGTGTACAGCATGGCGGCGGCGCTCTCTCTCTCTGGTGGTGTGGGTACAGTGTGGCGGTGGCGCTCTCTTTCTCTGGTGGTGCAGTTACAGTATGGCGTGGCACTCTCTCTCTCTCTGGTGGTGTGGGTACAGCATGGCGGTGGCGCTCTCTCTCTGGTGGTGTGGGTACAGCGTGGCGGTGTCACTCTCTCTCTCTGGTGTTGTGGGTACAACATAGCGGTGGCGCGCTCTCTCTCTGGTGTGGGTACAGCGTGGCAGTGTCTCTCTCTCTCTGGTGGTGTGGGTACAGTGTGGAGGTGGTGCTCTCTCTCTCTCTGGTGTTGTGGGTACAGCATGGGGGTGGCGCTCTCTCTCTCTCTGGTGGTGTGGGTACAGTGTGGCGGTGTCGTCTCTCTCTGGTGGTGCGGGTACAGCATGGCATGGCACTCTCTCTCTCTGGTGGTGCGGGTACAGCATGGTGGTGGCACTCTCTCTCTGGTGGTGTGGGTACAGCATGGCGGTGGCGCTCTCTCTCTGGTGTGGGTACAGTGTGGCGGTGTCTTTCTCTCTCTGGTGGTGTGGGTACAGTGTGGCTGTGGTGCTCTCTCTCTCTCTCTCTGGTGTTGTGGGTACAGCATGGTGGTGGCGCTCTCTCTCTCTCTGGTGGTGCGGGTACAGCATGGTGGTGGCGCTCTCTCTCTGGTGTGGGTACAGTGTGGCGGTGTCTCTCTCTCTCTGGTGGTGTGGGTACAGTGTGGCTGTGGTGCTCTCTCTCCCTCTCTGGTGGTGTGGGTACAGCATGGCGGTGGTGCTCTCTCTCTGGTGTGGGTACAGTGTGGCGGTGTCTCTCTCTCTCTCTGGTGGTGTGGGTACAGTGTGGCTGTGGTGCTCTCTCTCTCTCTCTCTGGTGTTGTGGGTACAGCATGGTGGTGGCGCTCTCTCTCTCTCTCTCTGGTGGTGCGGGTACAGCATGGTGGTGGTGCTCTCTCTCTCTGGTGGTGTGGGTACAGTGTGACGGTGGCGCTCTCTTTCTCTCTCTCCAGTGGTGTGGGTACAGCGTGGCTCTCTCTCTGGCTTCCCCAAGCACATTCCTCTCTTTTTCCTTTAGTAGTCACTCAGCTTCTTCCTGGGTTCCAGGCTCTCACTCTTTCCCCCAGCAGAGTGCGTGCTGGGGGCTGAAGTCTGCTGCCTGTGGACAACAATGGGGCTGACAATCTTCCAGGGCTACATGTCCCATGATGCACTGCTAGCCTCTTCTGATTGGCCCTCCACTGTGGCCAATGGGGACGGAAGCAAATTGGGCACCAAGCTGAGCAGCTAACAAGATGAGAGCTGCGCTCTACTGACAGGGGAAGGGGAGGCGAGTGGGGGAGATACGGTGACATCCCGCAGTTAGCCTCCCCCTTGTCATAGCGTGGCCACTTGTGTTCACTGGCGGACTGCACCGCCTCCCCATAGCGACGCTACTTCACAGAACAAGAAGAGGAGGAGGGAGTAATAAGGCTTTCTTCTAGCAATACGGAAATTTGATACACTTTGGGTTTTTCATACTTTTGATGTCACGTATGGACTTTAATTCATATACAATATATATTCATATACAATATATATAAGCGAATGGTTTAATCTGGACAGGATTGTATGACACACCACTTGTTTGAATTTGTTTTTAATAATTTCATTAATGTTTGTCACTTTTTGAACAAGTCACTGAATTTCCATGTTCATGTATAGCGCAGCACTATTTAACCTTTCACATTTGTGCACAATGTATTGTCAAATTGTGGTGTTTGCAGCTGTCTAAGTTATAGGTCTATAGTGCAGTATACTATTACAACCTATTATTTTCTCCTAAAATTGCCCTGTATTTGGTATCCATCCATCTTCCAATCAACTCTGACCAGCTTCCCTGTCTGCTGAAGAAAAGCATCACCACAACATGATGCTGCCACCACCATCTTTCACGGTGGGGATGGTGTGTTCAGGGTAATTTGCAGTGTTATGCCGCGTACACACGATCAGAAATTCCGACCGTGTGTAGGCTCCATCAGACATTTTTTGTCAGAATTTCCGACCAACCAAATTTTAGCTGGTTCTCAAATTTTACAAAAACAAAATCCGTTGTCGTAAATTCCGATCATGTGTACACAATTCCGACGCACAAAATTCCACGCCTGCTTGGAATCAAGCAGAAGAGCCGCACTGGCTACTGAACGTCCTTTTTCTCGGCTCGTTGTACGTGTTGTACGTCACCGCGTTCTTAACGTTCGGAATTTCCGACAACATTTGTGCGACCGTGTGTATGCAAGACAAGTTTCAGCCAACATCCGTCGGAGATAAATCCATGGTTCGGTTGTCGGAAAGTCCAATCGTCTGTATGCGGCATTAGTCTTCCGCCACACATAGCGTTTTGCTTTTATGCCAAAAAGTTACATTTTGGTCTCATCTGACCAGAGCACCTTCTTCCACATGTTTGCTGTGTCCCCCCACATGGCTTCTCGCAAAGTGCAAACGGGACTTCTTATGGATTTCTTTCAACAATGTCTTTCTTTTTGCCACTCTTCCATAAAGGGCAGATTTGTGGAGTGTACGACTAATAGTTGTCATGTGGACAGATTCTCCCACCTGAGCTGTAGATCTCTGCAGCTCCTCCAGAGTAACCATGGGCCTCTTGGCTGCTTGTCTGATTAATGCCCTCCTTGCCCAACCTGTCAGTTTAGGTGGACAGCCAGGTCTTGGTAGGTTTGCGGTTGTGCCATACTCTTTCCATTTTCAGATGATGGACCACAACTTTATCCCTGACCTGTCTGGTGTGTACCTTGGCCTTCATGATACTGTTTGTTCACTAAGGTTCTCTAACAAATCTCTAAGGGCTTCACAAAACAGCTGTATTCATACTGAGATTAAATTACACACAGGTGGACTCTATTTACTAATTAGGTGACTTCTGAATGCAATTGGTTCCACTAGATTTTGGTTAGGGGTATAAGAGTAAATGGGGCTAAATACAAATGCATGCCACACCTTTCAGATATTTATTTGTAGAAAAAAAAATGAAAACCATTTATCATTTTCCTTCAACTTCACACTTATATGCCACTTTGTGTTAGTCTATCAAATCCCCAAAAAAAAGCATTTATGTTTTTGGTTGCAACATGACAAAATGTGGAAAATTTCAAGGGGTATGAATACTTTTTCAAGGCACTGTATATGAATCATATCAATGCAAATAGTAGAAATCATATAATTTTTCATTTGTTTTCCGTTTTGCGAATTTTAGAAAAAAAAAATTACTCTTCTTTATTACAACTACTTTTTTTCAATTGCTGCAATCACAAAAGCTTTAATTTTTTCAATGTTACCAAATGCTTAGGTGATATCTTTGTGTGTCCCGATGCTTTGTCAATACTTGTGGCTTCTACAACCAATGGAGTGGTAACTAAGACAACGAAAACTGTTCACGTCTAACATTTCAGTAGGTTTTTTGAACCGTCTGTTCTTCTGTGGTTGAAACTAGAAGCTAGGTGAAGTTCTAAATCACCTAAATTCAATGAATCAGAGTTACTGCTGATTCATCTCCCACATGTTTCATTGTTGATGGGTGTCAACAAAGTAGCTATGCTGCAGTCTCTTAAGATTTTACCCTCTTCCTGACCAGAGCACTTTTTACAATTTGGCACTACCCAAACGAAATTTGCATCACACACCACAAATACCACAAATAGAGCTTTCTTTTGGTGGTACTTGATCACCTCTGCGGTTTTTATTTTTTGGGCTATAAACAAAAAAAGAGCGACAATTTTGAAAAAAAAAACAATATTTTTTTATTTTTTGCTATAATAAATATCCCCCAAATTAAAAAAAACAAAAAAACAAACAAATCTCTTCATCAGTTTAGGGCAATATATATTCTTACACATAAAATATTTTTGGTAAAAAAATTGCAATAAGCGTATATTGATTGGTTTGCGCAAAACTTATAGCGTCTGCAAACTATGGGAAAGATTTATGGCATTTTTATGGCATTTAAATTTTTTTACAAGTAATGGCGGTGATCTGCGATTTGTAGTACTGTACTGCGAATGTACTGCGACATTGCAACGGACAGATCGAAGACTTTTGACACTTTTTTGGGACCATTGGCATTTATACAGCGATCAGTGCTATAAAAATGCACTGATTACTGTGCAATGTCACTGGCAGGGAAGGGGTTAACACTAGGGGGAGATCATGGGGTTAAATGTGTGTTCTCTCAGTGTGTTCTAACTGTATGGGGATAGGATTGACTAGGAGAGGAGACATATCGTTTTTCCTACTTAGTAGGAATAAACGATATGGCTCCTCTCCTCTGACAGCACAGGGATTTGAGTATTTACACACACAAATCCCCATGCTTGCGCTCGTGCATGCGATCGTGCAGCGGGTGCGCGCGCCCTCTGTTGGCTGAAAAAGGGAAGGACGTATCCGTATGGGATTTCGCCCAGGGGAGCCATTCTACTACAGTATTTCTGCGTGACAGGGTCGGGAACTGGTTAATTCACTAAGAGTCAATGATATTAAAATTAGGTCACTTCTGTCTTGGGATGTTCCTGACAAACTGGAACAAAAACTGCACTCATAACTACAGGTTCAATTAACCAACGGTGTAAACAAATGTCAAAAACGACCGTATTTATTGGCGTATAACACACACTTTTCCCCTTAAATAGGGGGAAAATCGTGTGTGCATGTTATACGCCGATATAGGCTGCCACCGAGGGGAAGGAGGGGATGAGCGCCACCGAAATAGACAGATCTAGGATCTCCTGTGTACTCAGCTCTGCTCACAGTCACGCCCAGTTCCGCTCCTAGCATTGACGTCCCGGCATTGGACCGGAGTTATGCCCATCATAGGATCCGGGCCAAGGGGCGAGACTGGGCGCGACGCCGAGCCTAGTACACAGGAGATCTGGCTCTGTCTATTTCGGCAAGGCTGCAGATGGACACTGATCAGGCTGCAGTGAGGAGCAAGACTGCAGGTGGGCACTGATTAGGCTGCAGATGGGCACTGATTAGACTGCAGTGAGGAGCAAGTTTGCAGATGGGCACTGATTAGGCTGCAGATGGGCACTGATCAGGCTGTATTGATGAGCAAGGCTGCAGATGGGCACTGATTAGGCTGCAGATGGGCACTGATTAGACTGCAGTGAGGAGCAAGGCTGCCGAGGGGCACTGATCAGGCTGCAGTGAGGAGCAGGGTTGCAGATGGGCACTGATTAGGCTGCAGATGGGCAGTGATTAGACTGCAGTGAGGAGCAAGGCTGCCGATGGGCACTGATCAGGCTGCAGTGAGGAGCAAGGCTGCAGATGGGCACCGATTAGGCTGCAGATGGGTACTGATTAGACTGCAGTGAGGAGCAAGGCTGCCGATGGGCAGTGATCAGGCTGCAGTGTCAGGGAAGCAGTCTTAGGGCTGGCGATCCTGCCAGTAACCGTCATGGTTGCACCAGGAGCATGCGCGCACGCAGATGCACGACAACGATTACACGCAGATGCATTACGGCAGGTGCCCGCAGACGTGCGCGCACGCGCACAGTGACAGTGATTGGTGCCCTCTGGCCTATTAAAACCTGCTGCAGTTGTGTGCAAGTTGCTGGATTATCATCAGCTCCCTGTGTTCCCTGTACCTGTTACCCGTATCTGACTACCTGGTTCCTGTTTACTACTCAGCTTACCTGACTCTCCCTGATCTCCGCCTGCATCGACCTCCGGCTTGGACTTGACTATGCTCCTGTCCGCACCCCTGTACCTTCGCTTGTCTGATCAGTCTTGACCCCTGGCCTGGCTACTGACCCTGTTCCTGATTAACCCCGTTCTGCCTCTCTCAGACTGCTTCTATGGTACACGACCCCTGGCCTGCCTTGACCTTGTTCCTGGTTGCTCCACTGGAATACTTCCACGCGCGGTTGACCAACGCACCCCAGCGACTCTCAGATATCCAGCCATCAGCATCCGGCAATTCTTGCACCTTTGGGCACCGTATTCCCTGTCTCACTCCCAGGGTTACGCTGCAATCAGCAATCAGGCCTCGCACCTAGAACTTGAAAGTATAATCCAACCATGACTGAGGCCTGCAGAGGTGCGTCCCCTGTGGAGGCTTTGTGCCAACAGACTTCTACTCTTGCTCATGTAGTCCAAAAACTACAGGAAGGATACCTGCATCTGGAGGGTAGGCTAAAACTACTAATGGAACCAGCTACCCCTACGGTGATAACCCCACCTCCAGAGCCACGAGTACCAACGCCTGAGCGGTTTACTGGAGATCGACTAAAGTTCAGATCTTTTAAGAATTCCTGTTTGCTTTATTTGGCCCTGCAGCCCCGGACATTCTCCATTGAAGCTACTAAAGTTGGGTTCCTTATTTCTTTGTTATCCGGTGATCCCCAGGCATGGGCTAACAGTCTATGGGAACAAAAAGACCCAGCTATCCGCACAGTGGACACCTTCTTTGCAGCCATGTCTCAGCTCACGAGGATTCTCAGCTCGCAGCTACCGCTGAAGCCGCCCTGCACTCCCTACAGCAGGGACAGTGGCCGGTAGAGGACGACACCATAGACTTCCGTCGATGGTCTGCAGATACAGGCTGGAATGAGGCCGCTTTAAAGTATCAATTCTGTTTAGGACTTTCTGAATCCCTCAAGGATGAATTGGCCAGAAGTGGTATTCCTGCTACTCTAGAGGGTCTCATCCAAAGGGCCATCCAGTTGGACAGACATCTACGATGTTCTACCTCCACATAGGCCATATGACTGTCCAATTGAATTACTCCCTGGTGCCAAAATTCCTTTTGGACGTATTTTTCCTCTCTCTGAGATGGAACTAGGAACCCTGCGTCAATATATTGACGAAAACTTAGAAAAAGACTTTATCCGGCCTTCTTCCTCTCCTGCTGGTGCCGGATCTTTTTTGTTGAAAAAAAAAGACAAGACCCTAAGGCCTTGTGTGGATTACAGGGAACTTAACAAAATTACCATTAAAAAAACGCTATCCTCTCCCCCTTGTTCCTGAACTCTTCCAGAGATTCCGTACTGCTCTGGTGTTCACTAAACTTGACCTTCAGGGGGCCTACAATCTCATTCGCATCCGGGAGGGTGACAAATGACAAATGGAAGACAGCATTCAGAACACGCTTTGGACATTTCAAGTACTTGGTGATGCCCTTTGGGCTATGCAACGCCCCAGCCACATTTCAACATTTTGTAAACGATATCTTCCGTGAATACCTAGATCTCTTCGTAATCATCTACCTGGATGATATCCTTATCTTTTCAACAACCCTGGAGCTTCACCGGACGCATGTAAAAACAGTACTACACACACTGAGGAAACACAGACTCTACGTGAAAGAAGAAGTGTGATTTCGAAAAAGCATCCATACAATTTCTGGGGTTGATCATCTCCACGGGTGGTGTAGCCATGGATACACAAAAAGTACAGGCAATCCTGGATTGGCCAACTCCTTCAGACAAGAAGGGGGTGCAAAGATTTGTGGGCTTCGCAAATTTTTATAGAAGGTTTATTAAGAACTTTTCGTCCATTATCTCACCTATAACCAAAGTAACCCATCTACATGCTCGGTTCCTGTTGTCTCCAGAAGCTCAATCTGCCTTCGACAAGCTGAAGTCTTTGTTTACCTCAGCCCCAATCTTACAACACCCTGACCCCGCTCTGCCTTATATCCTGGAGGTTGACGCCTCTGAAGTATCCACTGGGCCAGTTCTGTCTCAACGCCAGGGGCCTAAGTCGTTACTGCATCCTGTGCTCTGGAGGAGTGGAGATACCTCCTCGAAGGTGCCTCTCACCCCATAATGATATTTACGGATCACCGGAACCTAGAGTACCTCCGCACTGCTAAGCGGTTAAGACCTCGACAGGCCCGGTGGGCTCTGTTCTTTGCCAGATTTAACTTTCACATAACCTTCCGCCCTGGATCTAAGAATGGGAAGGCAGATGCTCTGTCCCGAATGTTCTCTGACACTCCCGAAGAGGTGGCTCCCAGCACCATCCTGTCACTACAGAACTTTCTTATGATCCAACCTGACCTAAGCTCCTCACTCAAACAGGCTTCCTCTCACTGCTCAGAACCAGAAGCCTCTTCCCTAAGAAACCTGGATGGGTTTCTTCGTTACCAGGATAAGATCTTTGTCCTGCAGCAAACCAGAATCCAGGTCCTAAAGACTTTGCATGACCATCAACTTGCTGGCCATTTCGGGGTGCGAAAAACTATGGAGCTGGTCCAACGATCTTTCTGGTGGCCGTCTCTAAAGTCGGACTGTAAGAAGTACGTTGATTCCTGTAGCATCTGCCAGCGGAATAAGTGGTCCAACGTCAAATCTTGGGGTCTGTTACGTCCACTACCTGTGCCAGAACAGCCCTGGAGAGAAATTTCAATGGACTTTATTGTAGAGTTTTCTGGTAGTCATGGATCGTCTGTCCAAAATGGCTCACTTTCTGCCCATGAAGAGTACACCATCTGCCACAGATATGGCAAGGACTTTCATAAAGGGAATAGTCAGACTACACGGCTTACCTAACAGTATTGTTTCCGATAGAGGGGTACAATTTACCTCCAGATTCTGGAAAGAGCTCTGCAAAATGCTGTCAATTAAAATACATCTATCATCTGCTTATCATCCCCAGAGCAACGGCCAAACCGAAAGAACAAACCAAACCTTAGAACAATATCTACGCTGCTTCTGCTCTTTTTCCCAGGACGATTGGATCTCCTTACTCCCATGTGCGCAGTTCGCATATAACAATTCAATTCATGCAACCACCAATCAATCCCCCTTTTGGGCCAACTACGGTTTCCATCCCTCATTTCTGCCCAATGTCATTCCAGAGGCCTCAGTTCCAGCGGTTCAGGACAGAATTAACGCTATCCAGGCTAACTATCAGACCCTCCAAATGACCATGCAAAAGGCCCAGGAGGAAAAAAAAAAGAAAGAGAAAACCTGCGCTATCAAGCAAAAAATTATTAATATAACTGCAGCTGCAACAAAACCACAAATATCAATGAGGTGAAAAATTACATACAAAGAAAAAATTGTGCGCTTGCATTAGATATTTAAATTTATATTACTACGTGATTATCATAAGTAGATAAACAAATAAATAAAAAATAAATAAAAAACACCATCAAAGTTAATTGTGAGCGATTTAGAAAGTCGCTATGCTACAGAGCAAACAGCGACATGTAAGTCAAATACTAATATTGACCATTGCATACTTATAAACCAACAATAAAGTTATAAACTGGTGTGCAAAAAAGAAAAGAAAGAAAAAACAAAAAAACAAAGGTTATTCCACCCAAGTGCAAAGTCATAAAGTTCAAAATTGCATCCTGAGTCCCAGGAAAAACGCATATCCAAAGTTCATGAATTGTATTCCTTAGTGTGTATAAAGGAATAAGGGGACGTTAAGGGACCTCCAACCACCAGTGGATCTGAAGGTTGATAATAGATGTATCCTTACCAGACACGTTGGACCTCCTTTATAGCAAGGTCTTAGAAGCATGCAGATTTAGCCCTCTGCAGGGACAGTAGATGTCAGCTCACCACACAGCTGGAGATGGTTCCGACACTTCCGCATTGATGTAAACACTCCCTCGTTTGGACTCGTAGGTAAAGAAGGGGAGAAAGAAAAAACTCCAATGGTATAGTATGTAAAAAAAGGGGAATTTTATTGCCTCAGACAACTAGGCATCTTTAAAACATCCAAAACATAAAAACATAAAAGCCGGCAAAATATAAAAACAACAGAGACGCCCGTGCTAGGTTACATGGGGCTCTATGGCGATCTGGCGTACACTGCGTAGCCACGCCCTACATGTTTCGTGATAGGTCACGGTGCCCCTTTGAAGACGTGACTTATCACGAAACATGTAGGGCGTGGCTACGCAGTGTACGCCAGATCGCCATAGAGCCCCATGTAACCTAGCACGGGCGTCTCTGTTGTTTTTATATTTTGCCGGCTTTTATGTTTTGGATGTTTTAAAGATCCACTGGTGGTTGGAGGTCCCTTCACGTCCCCTTATTCCTTTATACACACTAAGGAATACAATTCATGAACTTTGGATATGCGTTTTTCCTGCGACTCAGGATGCAATTTTGAACTTTTTCACTTATGACTTTGCACTTGGGTGGAATAACCTTTGTTTTTTTTTTTTTTG
This sequence comes from Aquarana catesbeiana, assembly GCF_042186555.1. NCBI lineage: Eukaryota > Metazoa > Chordata > Amphibia > Anura > Ranidae > Aquarana > Aquarana catesbeiana. Next base: position 76,326,232 of record NC_133328.1, read on the forward strand.
TTTTTTCTTTTTTGCACACCAGTTTATAACTTTATTGTTGGTTTATATGTATGCAATGGTCAATATTAGTATTTGACTTACATGTCGCTGTTTGCTCTGTAGCATAGCGACTTTCTAATTCACTCACAATTAACTTTGATGGTGTTTTTTATTTATATATATATATATATATATATATATATATATATATATATATATATATATATATATTTATTTATTTATACACACTAAGGAATGCAATTCATGAACTTTGGATATGCGTTTTTCCTGCGACTCAGGATGCAATTTTGAACTTTATGACTTTGCACTTGGGTGGAATAACCTTTGTTTTTTTGTTTTTTCTTTCTTTTCTTTTTTGCACACCAGTTTATAACTTTATTGTTGGTTTATATGTATGCAATGGTCAATATTAGTATTTGACTTACATGTCGCTGTTTGCTCTGTAGCATAGCGACTTTCTAAATCGCTCACAATTAACTTTGATGGTGTTTTTTATTTATTTTTTATTTATTTGTTTATCTACTTATGATAATCACGTAGTAATATAGATTTAAATATCTAATGCAAGCGCACAATTTTTTCTTTGTATGTAAAAGGCCCAGGAGGACTACAAAAAGCAGTATGACAAAAGGAGGAAGAATCCTGTGTTTAAGGTGGGAGATAGCGTATGGCTCTCTTCAGCAAATCTGAAACTTTCTTGTCCCTCTCGGAAGTTGCGTGCTAGGTTTTTTGGGTCATTTACAATCAAACGAGAAATCAACCCAGTGGCATTTGAACTAGTATTACCAGGTTCCTATAAAATACATTCAGTATTTCATGTGTCTTTGCTTAAAACTGTTGTCTCTAGTCCCTTTCCAGGAAGAGAAGAAGTTCCTCCTCCTCCAGTCTCAGTGGGAGATTTATTTATTTATTTATTTATTTCAGGTACTTATATAGCGCCGTCAATTTACGCAGCGCTTTACATATATATATTATACATTCACATCAGTCCCTATACCCTCAAGGAGCTTACAATCTAAGGTCCCTAACTCACATTCATACCTATACTAGGGCCAATTTAGACAGGATCCAATTAACCTACCAGCATGTCTTTGGAGTGTGGGAGGAAACCGGAGTACCCGGAGGAAACCCACGCAGACACAGGGAGAACATGCAAACTCCAGGCAGATGAAACTTAATACGAAGTGGAAGCCATTCTGGACTGTCGACGGAGAGGTAGGACAATTCAATTTCTTATTAAATGGAAAGGTTATGCTATGGAAGAAAATTCTTGAGAACCAGCAAATAATATCCATGCTCCCAGACTGTTGCAGTTTTTCCGAGCCCGCCATCCTGACAAATGGGCCCGATTGGGCATCCGGAGGCTACCCCTTGGGGGGGACACTGTCAGAGAAGTAGTCTTAGGACTGACGATCCTGCCAGTAACCATCATGGTCATGCCAGGCGCATGCCCAGGCACATGCGCGCACGCAGATGCGCGACAACGGTTACACACAGATGCATTACGGCAGGTGCCCGCAGACGTACGCGTGCCGGAGCGCGCGCGCACAGTGACAGTGATTGGCGCCCTCTGGCCTATTTAAACCTGCTGCAGTTGTGTGCAAGTTGCTGGATTATCATCAGCTCCCTGTGTTCCCAGTACCTGCTACCTGTATCTGACTTCCCGGTTCCTGTTTACCACTCGGCTTGCCTGACTCTCCCTGATCTCCGCCTGCATCGACCTCTGGCTTGGACTTGACTACGCTCCTGTCTGCACCCCTGTACCTTCGCTTGTCTGATCAGTCTTGACCCCTGGCCTGGCTACTGACCCTGTTCCTAATTAACCCCGTTGTGCCTCTCTCAGGCTGCTTCTATGGTACATGACCCCTGGCCTGCCTTGACCTTGTTCCTGGTTGCTCCACTGGAATACTTCCATGCACGGTTGCCCAACGCACCCCAGAGACTCTCAGCTATCCAGCCATCAGCATCCGGCAATTCGTGCACTTTTGGGCACCGTATTCCCTGTCTCTTTCCCAGGGTTACACTGCACTTAGTCGCAAGGGGCGCCCTCTCAGCAATCCGGCCTCGCACCTAGAACTTGACATGCAGTGAAGAGCAAGGCTGCGGATCGGCACAGATCAGGCTGCACCGAAGCTGCAGATGGGCACAGATTAGGCTGCATTGAGGCTGCAGATGGGCACTAATCAGGCTGCATTGATGCTCACTGACCATTATTTTGCTTCAAAGTGGTTTATTTAAAAAAATCAGTCTTTTTCCTGAAACTTCCCTCTTAAATTGGGGTGCGTGTTATACGCTGATAAATACGGTATTTAATAAATAGGAAGCCAGGTAAAAAGAAAACACAAAAGAGCAATGCCCATCTAAGTGAAAGCAAGCCTCTTAAAAATCGCTGCACAGATTTGCACAGTCAGTGGTTTTCATGATTTTGGGTTTAGGAGGTTGCACAATAGGATCATTGGACAACATGATGATACATTTAAAGGATTATGCTGGACTGAAAATAAGGGCTACTGCTGAACTGGAAAATAAGGGAAGCCATTGCATTGGTTGGCAGCACTGCTAAAATTATAGGTGATTACACACAGGAAATGTGTTTGCTTTGATGTGGAGGGAAGTGAGTAGAAGTATTTCTACTAAACTACTTAATAACCTAAGCAGATGGGTTGGGGGCACCACTAATAGCCCACATACTAGATAAGCCGAAACGTTTTTTTTGCTGAAAATAGAAAACCATTTTAGGGCTATATAATCTGGACTTATTAATAGCAACTTCTTACAGTCTGCTCCCTATTCTACATATGCTAAAGATGTAAAGTTTGATGTACACATGCAGACTGGACCACCCAACGCTTATATTACTCTGCTGCAGGCAACCTTATGTGTTACACATTCTGCCATTAACTTCAATGGCCAAGTCTGACAGATACAAGCAATTAATATACAGGTAGGTACCAAACACTCATTTTGGAACCGGGAGCAACAGAAAAAAAATGTGCAAGTGCAATACATCTACTTGCTGACCAGGCCTTTTCTGGAACTGTTTACAAGTTTAAATTAGTATTTTTTGCTAGAAAATTACTTGGAACCCCCAAACATTATATATTTTTATTTTTGCAGAGACCCTAGAGAATAAAATGGCGATCGTTGAAATATTTTATGTCACACTGTATTGGCGCAGCTGTCTTTTAAATACAATTTTTGGGAAAATATACACTTTAACAAATTAAACAAAAATATATATAAATACTGTCACTGAATGGAGTGGAAGGGAACAAAGATATATAGTATATTGCAGGGAAGGGTGGGTGATTAAGTGTCAGGGTCCAGATCTGAACCTGGGATCTCTGCAGTGTCTGACTGTGGCTTTTATCTCTGTGCCACTTGAAATTCTGCACAGCTCCCTGTCTGGTCCCATGGACATTCCTGCTTTATACCTTAACAAAAACACAAAGAAAAGAGGGCACCACAGCCTAGTGCATTATCTTAAGGTACATTTATTCAGCCAGAAAGCATAATGAAAACTACTCACAAAAGTGGGAGATAAAAACGCTTTGAAAGGTCTTTGGCAGTCTGTCTACTGATTGCAGTCTCTGGGTCCTGGGGAGTGGACATATGAACCGCTGCTGGCTGACGCGTTTCAAAGGGATTCCTTCTTCATCAGAGCCTACATCTTCTCTGATGAAGAAGGAATCCCTTCGAAACGCATCAGCCAGCAGCAGTTCATATGTCCACTCCCCAGGACCCAGAGACTGCAATCAGTAGACAGACTGCCAAAGACCTTTCAAAGCGTTTTTATCTCCCACTTTTGTGAGTAGTTTTCATTATGCTTTCTGACTGAATAAATGTACCTTAAGATAATGCACTAGGCTGGTGCGCCCTCTTTTCTTTGTGATTTTGTCTACTACTAGGATATCCCTATCCTGGAGGGCAGCAAGGCCGAAAGCTAATATCTAAATTGATCATGTGATCATCTTGCAAACATACCTGTGCGCAGGAGTATTTGTTTCTTCTGCTTTATACCTTGTCTGTGTTGAATCTTGAGCTCTTTTGCTCCTCCCATGAACTTCCTGTGCTCTCTCCAGCTGATATCTATTTCCTTGCATTTCTGCTGCTGTCCTTATTCTCATTAACACTCGTTGCCAAACTTTTGCTTGTCCATTGTCTACGCTTCTGCTTGTTCCCTAACCGTTTCCTCCGTTTTCTGACCCCCACTTGCTCTATTCTTAATGGGGCTATTTGGAGGGCCACAACCTGACATTAGCATGTAGAGAAACCCATCTCCACCTGTAGGAGCTCTAGTGAAGATCAGCTAGTGCTTAGACCTTGCGCATCAGGTGCAACGGCTAGGGGGATTTGCTTGTGTATTTATCCAGCTGATTACTGTGTGAACTCCTCTGCTGCCATAGAGCTTGATCCCAGACATTGACAATAAAGCATAGCATAGGGTTTCTAAGAGCAAACCTTTCCACTCAAAATATTTTATAAAAATATATTAGCAAGAAAAAGCAAGCACTGCCTGTATGTATTTGCCGCTATATTCTTTGCTGGATCATCCCTCCGCACTCATGAACTTAACTTCTAGTTAAAGAGACCATCCATGCTACTCAATATCCAGCAGCTATAATTAGGAAGCGGGAGTAGGCAGGCCAACCATCAGCTTTGTGAAAAAATTTGATATTTCAAAGTAGGTGGGGTGCAGCGTGGTGCAGAGGCAATAATTCATACAGAAAGGTGCAATAGAAACTTGTATTTAAGTAAAGCAGCAATGGTTCACAACAAAGCTGGGGAACAGGTTGCCCAGCTGGGTGCACTCATGGTTTCCAACAACATAGAAATAGCGGGTATCAGCCAGAATGACAGCATTTGTTGAAAGGGGCAGAATGCGGCCTGGCCATCTCGTGCCCAGTCGGGAAGATGTCCAGAAGAGTAGCTAACCCATTGTTATCCATCATCTTCAGGAACCTATCATTATTGCTGTCCGTAACAGGTGGGGTACCTTTCCCTGCAGAAACACAGAAACTCACCCAAGCTCTACCGCTGTATTGGAAAGTATATGAGTAGAGTGTCGGTGCTCTGGCTGTGATGTTCACTGCAAATCCATAGCAATCCTAAGCTGGCAACTCAGTAGCTCATCTATTGGATTTTGCTATTGCTGTATTGCAACAATAAAGTTTTTTGATGTGGAAGGTATCGAGTTGCCGGCTTATGATTGCTATACCTTTCCCTGCACCACACACTTGCATAAAGCGTCCCAACCTAAAGACCAGGGTTTTAAATAGACTCTGCCACACCTAAGATGGCCACCAGAGTTACATGAACAGCCAACCTCTAATCAGGTCGCTACCCCAGTGACCCAGGAAACCATACAGGAACCATGTTCCTGTATGGTTTCCTGGGTCACTGGGGCAGCAACCTTATTAGATGCTGGCTCCCATTGCAGTTGAGCGTGACCTGCAGTGGAGACAGCAGACTGCACCTGTCTACACCATTGTCAGCACAATGAAGGCTTTACGAGGCCCCAAATGTTGGAAAACAGAGTTATATGCATTGCCCTTTACGGCTTGGTTTTCATTACTATTGCTGGTTTATAAAATATTTCAGCTGAATTGGTAAATAAACTCTTTGGGCAAACTCATCCAAACATCCATAAAGAAAGGAATCACTCAGATCAAGTGCAATATTCTTTGTAACCTATAGCAAAGAATACCGTACTAATGTGGTTTATGCAGCATAACTCTCTACAGATATATAAAAATATATTGCAAATATTTTCTAAATTACTGTACATGTCTATGTATCCTTTTATACCTCCTAGACTCACTATATGAAATCTTGTTTAGGTCTTTGCAGCAGTGTAATGGTTACTGTCTGCTCAATTTCCAACAAATCAAAATGTCTCCCTTTGGAATGCATGGAGTAATATATTAAGTCAATTGTATCCATTTTCTGTAATTCTGCTTTGTGTGATAAATCCTTTCTCATGTAATGCTTTTAAAATCTCCAACAGCTTTGACTAAGGATGTTGAAATTGGATGCTTTCAGACAAATATTCCAGAGGATCTTTGATGCTAGTCGCTTTTAGAGTATTGCTTTCATATTATTTAAAGAAAAAAAGCCCTGAAACAATTAAACGTACACCAGATTTTTCAGAGAGAAAAATAATTAGAAGGTTTCTCATTAATAATAAGTATTGCTTTTTGGCACGACTGAGTGTCACCGCCACGAGGTCTTGATAAATAATCTCATTTATGCTTTGGTGTACAAACCATGATTCTCTGTCATTGTTTAGACTAATAATAATGCCTTTACCCTCAATCACTTATTTCTTTCTCTGAGCTTTGTTTGTTTCTGTGATGTATGTGCCACCAGCTTGATACTGGGACTGGTTGCAAGGGTAGAAGGGCACAGCTTTTCTTATGTGTCTAAAGTAAACTCAGATTAAATAATTAACTACAGAAAAGGTAGAGTAGAAGTGGGCCACCATACACACACTTGTAGTGATATTGGCCCCGGTGCAATCCATGAAAAACTACCGTATTTATCGGCATATAACATGCACAGACGTATAATACGCACCTTCATTTTAGGAGGGAAGTTTCAGGAAAAAAACGTAAACTTTAAATAAAGAACTTTGAAGCAAAATAAGGGTCAGTGCCCATCAATGCAGCCTCACCATTGCCCATCTGCAGCCTGATCAATTCCATCTGTAGCCTCACAATTGCCCATCAATGCAGCTTGATCAATGTTCATCTGCAGCCTCACAATTGCCCATCTGCAGCCTGATCAATGCCCATCTGCAGCCTCACCATTGCCATGAATGCAACCTGATCAATGCCCATCTGCAGCCTCACCATTGCCATGAATGCAGCCTGATCAATCCCCATCTGCAGCCTCACCCCAGATTACTGCTGCCTGGGAGGGGGGCGGGACGAGCGCCATCAGATTACATACAGCGAAAATCTCCTGTTTACTCCGCGGCCTCTTTAATACAAAGTCCCGCCTCCTGGACCGGCTTCTATGATAGACAGAACAATGGTCCAATGCCAGCCCAGGAGAAGGGACTTCCTATTACAGAGGTCGCTGAGTAAACAGCAGATTCTCGCTGTATGTAATCTGATGGCTCTCGTCCCACCCCCTCCCCATTCCCTCCTAGGCAGCCCAAATTGCAGTATCGGCGTATAACACGCACACACCATTTGCACCCGATTTTCAGGGTGAAAAAGTTTGTGTTATACGCCAATAAATACAGTACGTAAAATACGAAGCAGGCTGCAGGTGCACTCTGATATTTTATGTTTCTAGCAACAATGAACCTAAACTATCCAATTAAGCTCCACTCAGAATGGATTTCTTTGTTCTATATGGGGTGGGGCAAGATTTGGTTTGTTTACCAGATCATCACTGCTATCCACAATCCCCAAGGGGGATGCCCCCTATTGCTGGTAATGTGACAAAGATTATTAGGCTGTGAGTACTTAAAGGACAAATGTCTGCATCTTTTATAGGAATATATGTCATGGTGAAAACAGTAGCTTTGATCCTATGGAGCTGCCCAATATTCCATGGTTTTTGGAAGGAAACCTTCATCTCAGACATTGCTAACACCCCAATTTCCCTATAGAAACTATCCCCTCACCCCTGCGCACAGTAATTACCCACATACTGCTGGCAGCGAGACTGTCGATTACCAGGTTGTGGAAATCTAACACACCCCCATTGATAGTGAACACAATACAACAGATTCTAACCCACCCACTTCACATATGAAACATTGGGTGTTATTTACAAAAGGTAAATCCACTTTGCACTAGAAGTGCACTGCAAGTGCACTTGGAAGTGCAGTCGCTGTAAATCTGAGGGGGACATGCAAGGAGAATAAAAAACAACATTTTAGCTTGCACATGATTGGATGATGAAATCAGCAGAGCTTCCCCTCATTTCAGATCTACCACTTAGATTTACAGCGACTGCACTTCCAAGTGCACTTGCAGTGCACTTGCAGTGCACTTGTAGTGCAAAGTGGATTTGCCTTTCGTAAATAACCCCCATTGCTGTCTTCTGATAGCGCAGTCTTTTTGGATTATTTTTGTATGTATTTGTGCACGCCTCACTTTTAGGACTGCAGCTTTAATTACATAGAATTTGTTTAGTAGTACACTCACTATTGTTTTGAGAAGCGCGGTAATTTTTGGTGTTTATATTGTTTCTTCTGATAGGAAAGCTTTCATCAACGTCCAAAAAGCCTCTTTAGTATTAACACCTAAATGTTACTCAGGGCAAACGTGAGGCGTTATTATAACGTATGGAAATCTTATTTTAAATGTATGTACTACTTTCCATATGTTATCTACAGCTTATATTGTTCCTAAACTGTTTGCATACCCTATATTTGCCATTGACACCATCTGACTGTTTTGTTACCTTTGAAAACTCAATAAAAGCCTATTGAAATGAAAACAGTAGCTTGGTATTCAACTGATCTCCACAACTGCCATTGCCATGTTCTGCAGTGCATACTAGTACATTATAGCTTAAAGCTGCCGGGGACCCATTTAAAAAAAAAAACAAAAAAAAAAAACTGTATAGACTTTACTACCGCTTTAACTAATGAAAGTAAGAAGATTTCATATCAGCACACTGATGTAAATTTTTTGTACAAGAGGGCAAGGTCCACTATAAGAGGCTGTTAAGATATTGCACAAATTTCTCCTGTATACTGGTCCTACACATAATGAGATTTTTTTTTTTTTTTTTTGATCTATGGGCAGTAAATCATTAAAGGGAATCCACCTTGGTTTTAGGTCATCTATAGGCCCCATACACATGGGGCAGGCTACATTGGAGTCTGCCTGCTCAGCAGGGAATCTGTTCCCCACTGAGCAGGTGGATGGCTGGTCCATGTCCTCTCCGCTTATGCAGAGGGGATACAGACACAGCCAGCTCTCCTTTATTGGGGCTCAGAAGGACACGGACTGCCTGTCTGTTCACACCTGACTGCCATCTGATCTGATCCACCAGACGAATCGGGATCCCCATCCGTCTGTTATTAGCAGACAGGATTGAATCGGATGTCGGCAGGTGTCAATGGACACATGTCCATTGACAACCGTCGCTTCATAGATGAGATTGGAAGGTCCGATCGGGTCTGCCTGAACAACTGAGAGGTGGACCCAAGTAATCTGCCCATGTGAAAGGGCCCCCTAATGTATAAACATTGTTTTATTGTATTGCAAACAAAAATGTATCATAGGCTGTACCCTTTACACAAGATCACAGGATTCCCAGAGCATTATGGACCGGTGTGTCTATCTCTCTACCTCTATTTACACACTATGAAAATTTTAATTCAGGGGAGAGAGGGAGGAGTTCTGCCTTTATTTCCTTGTATTTGTAAATTTTAATTTGAACTACTGTGCTCTGCAACCAACAGTTTTCTTTCAAGTAGAAGCTGGAAAATGTTTGAAAAGGAGCTTAGAACGTTTTTTTTTTTTTTTTTTTTTTTTATTTGAAATGTGAAATGTTGTACTTACCCGCTCTGTGCACAGAGTGGTCCCTTGCCTCCACTACTGGAGTCCCTGGCTGGCCCTCTCCACTCCTCTCCTGCGTGTGCCCCCATAGCAATCCATGTGCTATTGGGGCACACGTATGGGCGGGCTCCAGAGCTGGGCTGTGTGAGTCCATAGACACACACAGAGTGGCTCAGCCCTACTCCAATTCTTTCCTCACAGGATTTGACTGATGGCAAGAGAAGTCAATGGCTCCCACTGCTGCCTGAGTTTTCTGTGAGAAGAGCAAAAGGGGAGAGAAGAGCTGCAGTTGGGCACAGTGCTGGATCTAGAGGGACTCAGGTAAGTGTTTAGGGGGTACAAGTGGTAAAACATTTTTTATCTTAATGCAGTGAATGTATTAAGGTAAAGAACGCTTTAACTTTAGAACTACTTTGTCGCTCTACCTACTGTCTTGATACAAAATATTAATATGCAATATTTAATATTTACCTGCCCGTTTTTTTTTTTTTTACTCCTGACCATAATATGTAAGAAAGAAAATATGTACAAAACAAATATACATTATATTTAAGGAAAATTAAACATGTAAGAAGTAAAATATATCTGTCACGTACCTGGTGATGGAGCCTGACACGAGAGCAATGCGATCTCTTATGCCCTGTACACATGGTCGGACATTGATCGGACATTCCGACAACAAAATCCATGGATTTTTTTCGACAGATGTTGGCTCAAACTTGTCTTGCATACACACGGTCACACAAAGTTGTCAGAAAATCCAATCGTTCTGAACGCGGTGACGTGAAACACGTACGTTGGGACTATAAACGGGGCAGTAGCCAATAGCTTTCGTCTCTTAATTTATTCTGAGCATGCGTGGCACTTTGAGCGTTGGATTTGTGTACGCACGATCGGAATTTCCGACAAAGGATTTTGTTGTCGGAAAATTTTATAGCAAGCTCTCAAACTTTGTGTGTCGGAAATTCCTATGGAAAATGTGTGATAGAGCCTACACATGGTCGGAATTTCCGACAACAAGGTCCTATCACACATTTTCCATCAGAAAATCCTATCGTGTGTACGGGGCATTACACCTCCGGCTCGGAACCCCTGATAAAGTAACAGGAGGCACAAGAGCCTGGAGTGGCACAAGAGCCTGGAGTGGCACAAGTGCCTGTCATTTCTGGTGACAGCGGTTTCAGATGAGAGGTCTGTGTGCACTTGAATGCAGGCTGGATCGTGATGCAGGGCAGCAGGCACAGCAGGCTGGAAGACAGCTAGCAGGCACTTGGCGGCTGGCAGGTCACAGGCAGCAAGCACTCGTCATACTGGCAGGTGGCAGACAGCAGGTAATTGGCAGGCTACAGGAGTGGGGATGGCCTCCATAGGCTGGACACAAAGCAGGGTTAGGCAAGCCAGGTCAGTAACTAGCAGACAAGCCAGGAACAGAGCAGTAGGCAGAAGAGTATTCAGGTTCAGGCTAAATTTGGCAACAGTAAGCAGATGGGCAAAAGGATCTGGCAGGGACGTGGTCAAAGAGCAAACCAGGGGTCGGTTCAGGCAGAGTTCAAGCATGGTCAGACGGATAGCAAAATGACAACAGAAGATCAAGTACAGGAACAAGTAGCAGGTAGCAGAACACTGTAGACCATAAGGCAAGGTCCTAGTGCAGCAGAGGTGTTTTAATAGCCGATTTATCGCCAATCTAGTGGCGGGTGTGTGCGCGCGTACACGCATTGGTATAAGCATGGCTCTGGCTCACAGAATTGCCCCATCTGTGCATAACTATACGCCTATGCACATTTGTTCTCTCCTGACAGGGGCCTGCGCATAAATATGCACCTGGGTATAGTTTGTCTTTCCTGACAATATCAATGAAGTGCAAATTCCACCCAGAAACCTTCAACTGCAGTTTTTTTAAAAATCAGATTCTTTTTATTTTTATATGCATACAACATTAAAACAATACAAACAAATTATCCAAACAGAATCACATAAACCAAAACGGACACTACATAAAAAAAAAGAAAAGAGATAGGGGTAGCTGTTCAAGCTCCCATCCAGTAAAATGCTGTAATTGTGATGCAAAGATACTCCGCTTAACTTTGTTCCTATTTGTATACAATCTGTTGCAGAAGGCTTCATTTGGAATAATGAGCAACCTTCCTGCTGTCAAAGTAAACCTGTTCATGGATTAACAATATCAAGCATATTGATAATTGACACTTAGAGGTATGTCTCCAGAGACTTACCTTTCTGAGCACCATGGCAGTCTGAAGCTAGCACACTAAATAGGTGAATACCAACTTGGAAAGTCAATGTTTGGGCATACACAGAGAAAGAGACAGCAGAGACAACTCCATGATCAGAGCAGAGTCTGTTCAGCATATATATAAAACTTATTCATGTACTTTATAAAGGTGCTGCAATAAGACTGCAGTAAGGCCATACAACTGCTTGTGAAGCCCTCAATTTCATCCAGTTTGGGTCCTACTTTAGTCTTTCACAGCCCTGGTGTCCCTTTAAGTGCACCTATACTCCTGGAAGTCCATGTAGGATGGACTTCCCAGTCACATGGCCACTGTGCTCAGTCACTGTGCTGGAAGCACACAGTACAGAAGCCTCGAGCGTCAATGGACACATGGATGAAATAAACAAACAAATGGCCTCTGCCCTCACCTATAACTGGCCTTTGCATCAAGGAGCACATGGAAGACCATCCAAACTGTCCTGTCTAACAGTATGCGTTAAAGGGGTTTAGTCTGCACACATTTGCAAATACATGTGTAAGCTACAGAGCCCCGTCAATGCACCTCAGTATTTTCTGTAGTCCAAACTCTACATTTTGAGAGCTTCCATAGTGGAAGCACATGCATTATAATGGATAGGTGGAGGGCAGGTGAACCTGGGGGGAGCCCACCCAGCCCCCAGCCTTAAAGGCACATATCCAGCACATAGCACTATGGCAGCAAAGGTGTCCAGTGCATCCCCTCACCAATATTTCAACAGTACAAACAAATGGCCACCGCCCTCACCTAAAACTGGAATTTGCAGCAAGAACACATGGAAGGGAAATGCGTGCAAAATAAAACCAACAAGATTCCCAGCTCAATTTCCCGATCAGCCTGCAGACAACTGAATTGTCCTTTCTAACAGTATGCATTAAAAACAGGGGTTTAGTCCGCACACATTTGCAAATATATGCGTAAGCTATCAAGGCACAATTTGGTTGTTTGCAGGCTGGTCAGTAAGTTGAGCAGGGAATCTCTCTGGTTTTATGTTGCATATAGCCCATCCTCTTTGCTGCCATACATGTGCGTTACCTGGGCAGCAAGAAGCTATTATTCAGTCATATTTCTAACCCCCCCTTTCTTTTGCTGCAATGTAAGGTGTCTCTGGCAGAGCAGCTGAGAGAGCATTGATGGATGTAAAAAGGGAATGTGACTGATCTTTGGCTGCAGCACCCCAATTTCTGAGACTTGCAGAGCCCAGGAAGATAAAATATAGGTAATTGCAAGCATATCCTCGGAATCTGCTTTTGACTGGTTAATTTAGTTTGATAGCTGTAATCAAAGGACAGGATTACTTTAAGAAGAAGAAGAAAAGATGATTCATTTAGCACTGGGAAAATGTAAGCTGCAGAACAGGATTGGCCAGTATGACCACAGGTGATATTATGTCATCCTCATTTACAGCCTAAGGACTATTGTCTTGTGGTAAAACAGGATATTAGAACTGATGGACAATACGCTTCATTTAATTGTTTGAGTCATGTGAAAAAAAAACTAAATGCAAAGAAGGTGGAATTTATGCTGGTTAATTTGTCTCTGTCATTAGGCAGAGAGGAAGAGAAATGACTGCTGAATTGCAACAGGCAAAGATGCATATCTAGAGGAATAGTAATAATCACCATTATTCTTTATTTTATCTCAACGCATTGTTAAAAACGGCACAGAAACAATATAAGCATAAGGATATGCACAGCGAGCAGGAACTACAAAGGCAGCCTAAAAACCAACCTGCTTTTAAGGTGCTCGAAATGCATATTTTTTCCTCATTGGCCTGATCACATGCATAGATACACCATTATGTTTTGTGGAGTGGCAGAAATGGGAATTGTAGCACCATAAGAGTGTATGCATTTTAATCAAACTTTGAAAGAGTATAGTACCTAGAATAAAAGGTATTTTAAAAAAAAATGTATTAAACATTAAAGAGCTTCACTCTCACATCTCTTTTACCTTGTCTGCTGGGTTGTCCTAAAAAATAAATACTTGCCTAGCAAATCTAGCATTGTCTGCTGTAATACACTGCCACCTTCATACCTCATCAGGGGGCCAGCTGGCTTTTCTTGGTTGCTGTTGCCAGCCTTCTGCTGATGTGTCACTGTGTATGCGCAGAACAGTGGAGACTGCCCGATACACATGCAGCATTGTGGAGATTGCCCTGAAGCCTCCTGAGATACATGACATGAGTAGAGAAAAGTGTTTTGTAGTTCACGGAGGTAGGAGGGAACAATGATAACTGATAACAGTCCAGCCAGAGAGTACGGCCTGGTTTAGTCCTATGCCTTATTTGGTCATTTTTGCAGAAACACACTACAGTCCATTCACCATGGTTTCCTATGGTACACATTCACATCTATGCTTTTTTCAGCTGCTGAGGTTTTGGAAAGGGTCAGGGACTTTTTCAAATGCAAAACGGTACTTTGTTTTGCTTGTTTGGTTCCAAAGGTTTCAGTGGAGAAGCTTCAGAAAAGCATGTAGTGCATTTTTGCAGCGATTTTACCATAATTTTGTCACAATTTGCGTCTTTTAATCTGCCCAACAACAAATTGGCCCAAAAAAAAGCAGAAAAAATGCAAAACACAAATTGCGGTAAACTCACGTGTACAACACCGCAAAACGCACAGCAAAATGCACTGTGAAATGCATGAATCGCAAACTGCATAGATGTGAACCGAGCCTACAGGAAGTTACCAGCTTAAAAGTTAGATTTTTCATTTTTTTTTTTGCACTTGTCAAACAGATATAGTCATACACTTTCAATAATATATTTAACAGACTAATAGACAGCAAATAGAAGAACTTTATTGTTCATACTTAGATTTTAACACAGCATGCTAGTTACTCTGTCTATATGTCTCTTTATTTTTATTTTTCAGTTTTGACTAGAGTGTACTTTGAACCTTGAACTAGGGTTTAATGGGGTTTAATGAAGGAACACAGAAAGATGCCTTTATGGATTATTGCAACTTGTGACTTACAAGAGGAGGGTGATCCCTTTACCTATTCACCAGGGCAGGGGCAGTAAATTGCATCTTTGGTTAGGTTGGTCATCAGTAAGCGGATACACCAATCCCACATGTGTAGAGCTCTCGAAATCTGGCTGCAGAGGATTACATAGATCTCTGACACATAAATTGGGCATTTTGCCTCAGGTAGCAACCCTTTATACAGTAGAGCACATAGAATACAGTAGCAGCATTACAACATTAGCATGAATTTGCAGTTGAGCAGCATGAATGTTGGACACAAAGCTGAGCTCCAAGCAGGCCATCACAATAACTCCCATCTAAAATTAAAGAAGACCTACTATTAGAATTTTTATTTGACAGTTTTCTCCCCATGGGACAAAGCATGTGTAGTACTTTATTCCATGTTGCTAATGATAGGGTTGAAATAATGACTTAGAGTTCCACTTTAATTGTTTCTGTTTTTTCTTACCTGTGTATGTATCAATTGTTCTATTTAAATTGTTTGTGCTCCTTTCTTACCTGTGTACGTATCAATTGTTCTATTTAAATTGTTTGTGCTCCTTTCTTACCTGTGTACGTATCAATTGTTCTATCAATCTGTATCTAGATGGAATTTGGAACTGCTGAATAATCATTACATGTTCGCTGATGAGAAACTCTTTGTACCTTAACCTCATTTGGTAATGCCGATAAGATTACTGCTTTTGGAACTGCCTATAAAAGAAGTAAAGGGAGCAGTCCTTTTTTTTTGCTCAGAACTTTGATACAGACATACCTGACTCCGTGCCATTATTCTTATAGAAGCAATAATTTGGCAAAGCAATATAAACTTAAGCAACTTGTTTAAAAGTTGAACCTAACATTTTGGCGCCCGGACGAGGGACTCACCGATGATACTACAAGAGGTGGTTGAGCTACGCTGACGGAACAAAAAGACAGGCATTCCGGGAACCACAGATCAAAAAAAAAACCTGCGCAGGTAAGAAAAAGCTTTATTTTTCTTATATTCTGTGCTCCCCTGATTTGTGCCTATCCGTTCTGTCAGTTACGGTTCTCCTGGTTTTAAAACACCAGCCTCTGTAGTGGTGAGTCTAGAATTACTGGATATTTTAGTTTATATTGCTGGAATTATTTGTTTGTTTTGTCTGTCTTGTCTGTCTTGTCTGTCTTGTTGAGAAAGTGAATGAGCCTTGTCAAGGATGGTATGAGTTAGAAGGGGATTGCCGAACTAAGCAACGGAATGCGCCTTACCTCACACGATTGGGAACCTGAGGGCTTGTGAGCTTGGGGGTCTGACGCTTATGCTTAACCTCACATCTAACTCATAAACCATAGACGGGTTGAGAGTATAAGCCCTGTCTGCTCCATAAAGCAGGGATAAGAGTGTATGAGAGGGATTCCCAGATACGGGGAGGGAATAAGGTCTCAACAAAGTCCCGAGATCTAGTCGGATACCTGGCCACTTAAAGGAATGCTTGTATATGTTGTAGCCGCATTTTTGTATATGTTGTAGCCGCATTCTGGTTTGTTATTGGGCTAGCATATAAAGTAATTATTTATTATTGGGCTAGCATATAAAGTAATTCGGTTTCAGAAATCTCATTCCGGAGAGGTTTCTAGAATTCTAGCACCCTAGGAGGAAGGCAACGAGGAACTAGTGTAACTTAGCTGGTTTGCTATTGGGCTAGCATATAAAGTAATTATTCATTCTTGTATATGTTGTAGCCGCATTATATTGTACACTAAGTGTCCCACACGCTACCTAGGCAGGACTGTTAGAATGGGCCAGAGGAACACAAAACCCCGTCAGGGAATTGTGGCGCACTATACGGTGCCACAGATAATTAAGAACATTTATGGGAAAACTGAAGCACAGGACTTAAAGGATGTCCTTCGTAAATTTAAGGTGAAAGGAGCAGCGGGCTTAGACCCGGATGTATGGAGTGAAATAAAAAGGGACAGACAAGGAGAGGTGTTAGAGAAGCAATGGATGCGTCAGGTTCAATGCTTAATTAAGGTCTCAAATAGAGCGAAAGAAGAGGGGTGGAAGTATAATCCAGATTGTGATGGTTGGGATATGAAAGATAGAAGAACAAAAAATGTCGAGGCTCCCAGCTCAGCCATCCCACCCCCATACACTGACGTAGAACGCAAACCACACAAGATATATCCGGTACTTGAGGGGAGAGGATGGGTTTGTCAGGATTGTGGAGCACAAAACCCAGAATGGGCAGTAGAATGTGTGCATTGTGGGGCACAAAAACCTCATCCAGAAACTGTAGCCCCCGTACGCACTGATACACGCATTGTACAGGTAAATAATCCAGAATTTGGACAAGCAGCCCATCCAAATGCCCCGCCTACTGTCACTCGTAGAATGCAAATAAGGACTTGGGCACCATGGTCGGCAGACACCCTTATGGCATTAATACAGAGCGCCCCAGACCCGGTAGCAAAGCCAGCTGCTTTTTGTAGATTTGTGACACAGTTAATGAATACACATGAAGCGACCTGGCAGGATGGGGAGGATCTATGCAGACACAAAATGACTCTGACCCTGTTTAACCAGTTTATGACAGAAATAGGTCCACACAGACCTGCAGGACAAGTTGATGGGGATGGCAATTTAGAGACAGGACATGTCAGACATATAGACTCAAGGGCCCCTTTTATTGCTAGATTAGAAGCTTTTTGTCAGGCAAAACAACAGGAGAGGGGGTCCATATCACCCATGAAGCAAATGCCAGGACAGACTGTATCGGAATTTTACTTATCTATGGAAAGTATGATGGCAGATGAGGGATTGGACTTGGCCCTGCCAGTCACAATCCGAGCCTTCAATAGACAATTTATGGAGGGATTAATTCCACAGATAAGTGAGAGACTGAAAGCCTGCACACCAGAGTGGAGGGCAACTAGAGATAGAGGGACGTTGTTACAAAAAGCGCAAGGCATAGAGGCGGACTTAGCAGAAACCAAAGGGAGGAAATCTCATGCTATCAACGCACTCGGGGGTCCCCAAGAGCAAGGTAGAGGTTCCTTTCGCAAACCCCTTACCTGTCACTACTGTAACAAGATTGGTCACATCAGACGCAACTGTAAGAAAAGAATAAGGGATGAAGGAGAGGAAGGTGTTGATTCTCCAGTTAATCAGAGAAGGAACCAGCCCAGGGACAACAAAAATAGTCATATCAGGCAGCAGGGAGATGGTCCACGAGCATGACTCACCCCGGTTTTAGAAAAATCCAAAACAACAATGCTTAAGACAAATATAACGGTTAGTAATAAGAAAATCTCTTGTTTAGTCGATACAGGAGCTTCACGCTCGTTACTTTCTGACTCTGAACTACTCCCTGGCCAAAAATCACCTGACACTTTACTAATAACTGGATATGATGGCATTTTAGCCGACGCCCCGCTTACAAAACCTCTGAAAGTTAAAGTAGGAAACCACATGTTCCTTTCACGCTTTCTGGTATCCAGAGGAGCCCCCACTAATTTGTTAGGAGCTGACATTTTGCAGAAAATAGGAGCTAACATTACCTATCACCCAGATGGCACTGTCACCTTAGCTATAGGGGATAATCAAGAACACATGGAGATGTGTAACCTGATACAATACCTAGAGGAGGAATTGTCCGGCACACCTCCTTCAGACTTAGATCAGATTTTGTCGTCCCTTCCAGGAGAACTATGGGAAAAACATCCAGCTGATGTTGGACTTTTGCCCATACCTCCGGTTACCCTACAGCTGATTCCAGGAGCAGTGCTTCCCCAACAAAAGCAGTATCCACTTAGTGCACCTCAAGAGACGGCCATAGAAATGCAGGTCCAATCCTTCTTAAAAAGTGGAGTTCTAAAAGAGGTAAAATCACCGGCAAACACTCCCTTGTACCCGGTTAAAAAGAAATTAGTAGCCGGTAGTCCGGTTAAGTATAGAATGGTCCAAGACCTTAGAGCGGTCAACAAAATACTAGCCCCGATGACACCTTTAGTACCCAATCCACATACATTACTGTCACAAATACCATCAACCAGTATGTACTTTACGGTTATAGATTTAGCGAATGCTTTCTTTTCCGTCCCGCTTGCTGAAGAATGCCAACTTTGGTTCGCATTTTCAATAAAAAATCGGCAACTAACCTGGACACGCCTACCTCAGGGTATGGCGCATTCACCTACCTTGTATTCGCAAGCATTGCAAACGGTGTTGGGAGAATGGGTACCACCAGATTCCTGTGTATTGTTACAATATGTGGATGATTTATTGTTATGCTGCCCTGACAAAGAAACTTGTTTGGCCACCACCCTTAATTTGTTGCGATTTTTGGCAGAAAAAGGTTGCAAGGTTAATAAGAAAAAGTTACAAGTGTGTCAGGAAAAAGTTATCTTTTTGGGACATTGTATATCACAGGGTACGAGACATCTCACTGAGGAGAGGGTTCAAGTGATAAAGGGAATGTTACCCCCACGGAATTTCAAACAATTGCGTATGTTTTTAGGTATCATGTCATATTGTAGACAGTGGATACCACATGCTAGCGCTTTGATGCAGCCATTATACGATTGTTTGAAAATTGTACCGTATGTGCTTACAGAAGTAGCTTATGAGTCGTTTATCACTTTGAAAAAGTTGTTGATTTCTGCCCCGGCTATTGGTATACCAGATTACACCAAGATATTTAATCTGTACATTGCTGAGATCACTGGACACGCCACAGGTGTTCTGACACAGGCACATGTAAAACAAAGACCAGTCGCTTACTTTTCAGCAGCATTAGATCCAGTATCTAGAGGTTCACCGTCTTGTGTACGGGCGGTAGCTGCAGTGTCAATTATCATAGATAAGTCATCAGAGATTGTTCTAGACAATCCAGTCGTAGTGCATACCACACATGACATACATGCAATCTTGTCTCAGGTACAGCCCAAACACATTTCAATGGCTAGGCAATTAAGATTACAGTGTACTTTACTCTTACCTCCAAATGTTACTTTTCAGCGCTGTACAACCTTAAATTTGGCCACCTTTTTGCCTCTTCAGTCACCAGATTTGGCAAGGGGGAATGATAGTACTAATAGTACTAGTGAGAAAAGAAATAAGGACACTGACACTCTTTTGTTTAAACAAGTAGATGAACACGATTGTTTTCAGCTCATGGAACAGGAGACAATGGGATTCCCACACGTTACAGATACACCAATTTTAAACGCTGAGTACACCTTGTATATAGATGGTAGTAGGTTTGCTGATGACAAGGGTAAATATCACACAGGGTATGCTGTAGTGACTGATACGCAGGTAATTGAAGCACAGGCCTTACCAGCCCACATGTCAGCACAGGAAGCAGAATTAAAAGCTTTAGAACAAGCCCTAGAATACTTAAAAGAACGAGAAGGGAATATTTACACTGACTCTGCCTACGCTTGGTGTAGCGCACGATTATGGCCACATATGGAGGGCTAGAGGTTATCTGACAGCAGCAGGTACACCTGTAAAACATGGAGAAGGGATTAAGAGAGTCCTGAACAATCTTCAAAAGGTTAAACGAGTAGCCATTATGAAGATAGCGGCACACACGAGCGCAAAAACAATTGAGGCAAAAGGAAATGCATTTGCAGATTTGACTGCAAAACAGGCAGCTCTAGGGGAAGGAAGCCCTGAGACCTTAGCAGCGGTAGAGGTGAGTATCCCAGAACCAACATGGCAGCAGCTGAGTAAATTACAGGAGCAAGCAGGGGAGAGCGAGAAAGATAAGTGGGTCAGAATGGGAGCAGCACCAGACCTTGACAATGTATGGAGGGAAGGAGGCAAAATATGCCTGCCTGCCTCTCTGTACCCAGAAATGGCAGCGGCAGTTCACCTACCCACACACGTCAGTTCCAATTCCATGTATAGGATTGTGAACCAAGGATGACTCGCCCCTGGATTCAGTAGCACTGCAAGAAACTACTGTGCAGCCTGCCAAATCTGTCTCCTGAATAACCCAGGACAGAGAGTAAAAACCCCACGAAAACACCAGGTCCGGGCCCAATACCCCTTCCAGAGACTGCAAATTGATTACATACAAATGCCTAAGAGCGGCCCTTTTGAATTTGTCCTCGTGTGTATCGATTTATTCTCAGGTTGGCCCGAAAGTTATCCAGTAAAATCGGCTACAGCTAAAGCCACAGCTAAGAAACTGATCACTGAGTTAATACCTAGGTTTGGTCTTCCTGAAACCATAGAATCAGATAGGGGGACACACTTTACAGGAGAAATCATGCAGAATGTGATGACCATGTTAGGGGTTCAACAAAGTTTTCACACCCCTTACCACCCACAGAGTTCAGGATCAGTGGAGAGAGTAAATGGGACAATAAAGTTAAAAATACAAAAAGCCATGCAAGAGTTAAACAAGCCTTGGCCAGAATGCCTGCCTTTGGCTTTGTTCTCTATAAGGTACACTCCAACAGGAAAGACAGGATTATCCCCATATGAGATACTTTTTGGGAATGCACCTAGATTGGGTTTATACTTTCCACAGAGTATGCAATTGCAATGTGATAGTTTGACTGCATATGTGATACAATTACAACAACGTCTAACTAAGATCCACAAAAGTGTGTATTCTTCTCTTCCAGACCCTAATTCAATAACAGGTACACATACTCTGCTACCAGGGGATTATGTATATGTGAAGAAACACACCAGAAAGACATTGGAACCCAGGTTTGAAGGTCCTTACCAAGTACTCTTGACCACAGCCACCTCAGTAAAGCTGGAAGGAAAACCTACCTGGATACACGCATCACATTGCAAGAAACAACCCGAGAAAACAACATGATGAAATATCTACTTACAGATTTTTTGTTGAAGATTGTTGTTTTACAAATATATGCATGGACTCCTGGTATTAATGTACTTGAAGTAGAGGAAACAACAACTTTCGAATGGGCTATAGATGATCCTAAAGTAGCAAATGATTATTGACAAAGGTAGACTAGTACATCTTTCCTCACAGATACAACAGGATACTGCACCACATTGGTGGGATATATTTAGTGGAATGTCTTCTACAGCAACCAATACCTTTCACTGGTTGTTAAGTCCAATGGTAATTATTATTCTAATATTAATATCACTTACAATCACAAATATATGTGTATACAGGAAAATAAATAGGAAAATTAGGAGAATAGACAGGGTATACTGATAAATGTGTAT
Source organism: Aquarana catesbeiana (assembly GCF_042186555.1). NCBI lineage: Eukaryota > Metazoa > Chordata > Amphibia > Anura > Ranidae > Aquarana > Aquarana catesbeiana. The sequence goes on from NC_133328.1 coordinate 76,348,205, forward strand.
TGACATCACCCTACTCCTATAAAACTCCTCTTCTTGAATTTTAAGATGTTGGTAATACCTAGGGGGATGGGTTCTACCCCTCTGACAACTCGCGGTCAGGGAAAGGACTCTGGGGAAAAACTGACTAGAACTTATTCATGAGGACCCAGGGGGAAGGAGAGGATGATGTCAAAGGGGGAAATTGATAGGGTTGAAATAATGACTTAGAGTTCCACTTTAATTGTTTCTGTTTTTTCTTACCTGTGTATGTATCAATTGTTCTATTTAAATTGTTTGTGCTCCTTTCTTACCTGTGTACGTATCAATTGTTCTATTTAAATTGTTTGTGCTCCTTTCTTACCTGTGTACGTATCAATTGTTCTATCAATCTGTATCTAGATGGAATTTGGAACTGCTGAATAATCATTACATGTTCGCTGATGAGAAACTCTTTGTACCTTAACCTCATTTGGTAATGCCGATAAGATTACTGCTTTTGGAACTGCCTATAAAAGAAGTAAAGGGAGCAGTCCTTTTTTTTTGCTCAGAACTTTGATACAGACATACCTGACTCCGTGTCATTATTCTTATAGAAGCAATAATTTGGAAAAGCAATATAAACTTAAGCAACTTGTTTAAAAGTTGAACCTAACACTAAGTGCTTTCTAATCTGTGTTATGAGTATCGACCTGCCCCCCATCCCCCTGCTGTGGCAGATCCAACAACAGCTATAAAGGAGATGGTTGATCCATAGCTGCAGCATGTCTTGGCTGTAAGCACTTCCCACTAACAAACAACAGCAAGAAGAATGCAGAGGGAAGGGTGGTGTTAGCCTTTGCATTCCTTTGCATTGCTTGTCTTAGAAAAGTGTCCACAGCCTAGAAAAGCTGCCCTATGTGTCAACTGTCTCCTTCATAACTGTTATTGGATCAGCCACAGCAGGGGGAAGAGGGGGATACTTAGCAGATACTTAGAAATATGGGACAAAATACTACGTGTGCTTTTTCCTATATTGGACAGAACTGTAAAATAACCATTCAAATGATAGATCTTCTTTAACCTTAATTAAACTGAGTGTACCTTCTGATTTTAGCAGAGCTGTTTGCTGGACAGTTCTGCAATGCATTAATTTCACTTGTTCCCTGTGATTGGTCTTTCATTGATGTTGTATATTATCAATATTGGCTAGATTAAGCATTATTTTCACAATACTTATGGTTGGTACTGTGACCTCTTCACGCATTTCTGCTCAGCCTCTCTCCAAGTGAACTAAATAGAGCACCGCTTAGAGGAGCCAAAGGGATTTGGCAAGTAAAACAGTCAGTTTAAGAAATTAAAAATATAGCCACCCAGCAGGAAGTTGCCCCTAGAGTTAGGCTATGTTTCCACTAGTGCGACTTTTCATGCGACTTGGGACTGAAAAGTTGCATGACAAATTGTATCCCATGATTTCCCATGAGTACCGTTCATATCTGTGCGACTTCAAGTCGCAGCGACTTCAAAGTAGTCCCTGCACTACTTTGGTCCCACTTTGATGCGACTTGAGGTCCGTAGATACAGGCATTGCTTCAAATCGCGGTAAAAAGTCGCGGTAAAATCGCGGTAAAAAATTGCGGCAAAATTGCGCGACTTTGGGGACGCACTAGTGGAAACATAGCCTTAAAGTAAAACACGCAGGTTCCACAGGAGAAAAAATCATTCCACACAAAAGTGCATACAAAAATGTGTACATGAATGCAATTTTAGAAAGGAAAAGTGATGTTGCTTTGTTTAGGGATATAGGACTTCCCTCTTCCTTCCACACTATTTTTCAATGGTAGTCTTGCAGTTGTCCTAAATGTCTTATTACTCTGATAACTATACATTTAAAGTAAACTAAATGTGCTAACTTGACAGCAGATGACAGTGGAAGGTGTAATCTGCAGGGTTGGCCAGTCTGACCATGGGTGACATTCTGTCATTCTCCTTCTCATGGTCTATTTACCGTCATAGTGGAGGAACCGGATATTGTACTCTGAGGACAACGTAATCTGTTTAGATGTTGTAATCTCCTGACAAAAGACAAGAAAGTGTAATTTTCTATGTGCAATTTATCTTCTCTGTCAGTAGGAATAAGGAAGAAAGAGAACCTAGAAAACATCTGATTTAGAGGATGGGGAGAGTTCTCAGCAGCAGTACAGATAGATAGATAGACAGGCAGGCAGATCCAACTTGCCATGCAAGTATTTTTTTTCAATCTGATTTAAATAACTTGCTCTTTTTGGAAAAAAAAAGTAATTCAAACAACCTCTTCTGCATGCCATAAAAGATGTAAAATGATGCGTAACCTGCCTGATTGTTTCTGTTGATATTTTCTTCATTTTTTACGATTCAGGTGATCTAAAAGTATCCATAAATTGATTTCTATGAGTGCTATGCGTAGCACCCTCTAGGTTGCTAGATAGTGAGTAGGATTTTTTGTACAGGATAGGTAAATTGTCAGGCTTGTATTTTTCTTCTGGGTCAATGTTGAGTGACTCAGGCAGAGCTGGTGACTCACAGGCAGCATCACCAAGATCTCCCACTTCTTTCCAGAAGATTCTAGAATCTTCTGGAAAGGAAGAAGTAGAGGAAAGGTGGAGCTGCCTGGGGTATTTTGAGGAGCCCTGACCAATCCCCAACTTGGATTGGCAGGGGGCAGGCCTCCTTAAATACACAAGGTCAGCCCAGCTGGGGGAGGAGTTGTTCGGGAAGAAGCTGGAGATGGAGCTCTAGGCTGTCGTGGCCCTGAGGGAGCTCCCCAGTCTGGGGGGGGGGGTGACTCAGGGCCTGGGGCTCTGGTGCGAACAGGACCCTTCTTACGACACACGGAGGTGTCCTGGACAGATGGCATGGGAGCAAGGAGAGGACAGCAGGAGAGCACTGCCAGGCAAAGTCTCCAGAGAGAAACAACAGGTCGCGACCAAGAGGGCTGGTGAGTGACACACAGTCGGGTGAGACTGGGGAGGCACGTCTGCGAGGACTGGGAGATTGCAGTCTGGGATGGGTTCAGAGCCAGTGGAGTGGACTGTAGTGGCACAGCAGTGGAGAGAGGTAGCTGCAGCCAAAGGGCTGGCAGGGCGCCTGAAGAAGTGGCGCTGGGATCAGTAGCCACGTAGACAGCTAGCACTAGGACTACCACTAATTTTCTGCTACACCAGAGGGGCCCACGGTCCCTGCCTGCAAAGGGCATTTGCTAAGGCCTGAATGAGCCAGTGTCAGGCCTAAAATATAGTGCTAGCTGGTCCTGGAAGTCTGCAAGCAAGTGATGTGCTGGAGGTGTTGAGAAGAGATAGTCTGCAAGCAAGTGCTGTGCTGGAGCTAAAGTGTAGAGGAGTATATACAAGAAGTGTATATGGTTGTGTCCCGTATACATTGTATTTCAATCAAGTGGGCTTCCCATACTCCCTTATCTAATCCAAGTTTAATACCCCTCAATAAAAACAAAAAAAAACAAAGTTCAAGGACTGTTTTTCTGCCTGAGGGTGAATGAGAACTGTGTGCCTGACTGGGCAGGGTGACAGACAGACCCCAATACTCAGCAGTCCTTACGAGGGTACATTTGGGGGCTCAGTCCAGGACCGTCTGTTTACAGTCAACCTGACAATCGTTGCCCCTAGCAACTGAAGTTGATTGAGCTAGGGAACTGCACTTTGTTTCACCACTATTAAGGGATTGAACCCGGGCAAGGATTCATGTGTTTGCCTGCTTTCAGTACCACAGTTCAAGTGCCGTTGCCAATAGCAACCAGCGGGATCTGCTTATCAAGATAATGCTACCTGCTTACCCAGTTGCCCAACTGCAGCTGGGACGGAAACTTGTGATAAATCCTGCAATTCAGGAACTACTTTACCATGTGCTATCACCTGTGGCAACCATGGCGGTGTGCTCGTGTGTTTCTAGCACTGACCTGGTTGCCTGACCTGCAGGACCAGGTACTGGTGGACACCGGTGTCCGATTGGAGAATCGCAGGGCATTCACCCTCAGGTTGATTGAGGGGATGGAGCAACTGTGCCTGCTGTGTCCAGAATGCTGGATACCGACCACGGTGGTTAGTGCATGGGTCTGGTGCGGTCATTGCAGCAAACCACTCACACAGCTTGCATCCAACCAGACCAGCAGGAGCCACAATACTACAATGTGGAGCTGCAGTCAGGACTGTGTTGCATGCAGCCACGGAAGTCCCGTAAGGCCGGAGTGGGCCTGGAATCATCACCAAAAGGCGGGATGGAGTCTGAGCCTGATGACTCCCCTGCGAACATCAGCAACATAAGGGAAGAGGAATCTATCATAGCTTGTGGCCTGGTCTGGGACCTGGTGACTGTAAGTACTGCCCAGCAGGAACCAGAAATTGTCCCTGAAATGCCGGCTGCCCCTATGTGTTCTGCTGACCCCACCTGGAAGGAACCAGTGCAGGAGGGAGATATGCCCTCAGGTGAGCCAGGAGGGGAAGGTGAAGACAGAACCATAGATTGGAGTTCTCCCAGACTGCTAGCCAAGTTTGGGTCCCTGGAGGAGTTAACAGAGTGGTCATCTCACAGCAGCAACTTGGAGGAGGAATGGGAATTGGGAGGTTCTCAGGTCCTGGAGGTCCAGTCAGAGGGAGGAGATGTGCCAGGCTTTGCTGAGGGAACTGAATAAGCTGCAGGAGCCCCTATCAGCAGCAAACAGCTTTTCTACCGCAGACATTCCACCACCCAGACCAGAGCAGATGGATACAGGCAGTGGGTCAATAGGTCCCCTGACGCTTGGGCCAGCTTTGAGGACATTCAGAGGGAATGGAGGCTGGGGAGACAGCTTTGAGGTTATTCAGAGGGATTGGAGGCTGGGGAGAGAAGTTTAAAGAGACAGAGTGGTGATCGTGAAAGCAGGATGGCCTGCAAGGAGCCACTCTATCTCCATTAGAGAAGAAGGGGGCGGTAGAAGAGATTGCCTCACCCGCATTTCTATGCGTGAGAGACTGCTGGAGCGTGCAGCTCACCTTGGAAATTTTGCAACATGGACTGCCTTGAGGGATGCAGACTGTGTTCCTTCTTTCTCTGACTTTTTGCAGGACTAAGACTGGCCTGCCACCCTGATCAAAGTCCGTTTGATGGACATTCTTACTGAGGGACTCTGGGTGAGGTCAAAGTTCTGCCCTTAACTCTGAAAGAAGCCTGATAGTCGGGGAGGGGCCCCTCCCACCAGGAACTCCAAAGAGAACTGTTCACTTTTGTGCTGTGTTTTTCCCCCTTCTGTTTGTGTCTGTCAGCAGGTTAATAACCCCCTCCTGATAGAACAAAAAAAAGAAAACTGTGCTTAAAGTGATACCTTTGGATTTGGTGGATTTGATGTTTATGTTTCTGCCAATAAGCCCCTACTGAAAGAAAACTATGTAAATGTATAGATAGCTGTTAGAGATAGGATGTTGTGGTTTCCTGTCTTTTCCTACTGCGGGCAGAGCTCTGGCTTATTTACAGTGTTATGTGGCTGCCACTAGCAACATAGACCTGTAGTTAGGATGTGAGTAATGTGATGTAAATATGTGAATGCAAACAATGTATTTTTTGTCAGGCCTAAAATATAGTGCTAGCTGGTCCTGGAGATCTGCAAGCAATTGCTGTGCTGGAGCTGAAATGTAGAGGAGTATATAGGGGAAGTGTATATAGTTGTGTCCTATATACATTGTACTTCAATCAAATGGGCATCCCATACTCCCTTATTTCATCAAAGTTTAATACCCCTCAAGGACTGGTTTTCTGCCTGAGGGTGATTGGGAACTGGATGCCTGACTGGGGAGGGTGACAGACAGACCACAATACTTAGCAGCTCTTATGGGGGTACCGCTACATATGATTGGAATATTGAAGAAATCTGTTTATTTTACGATTGGATTAGATATGTGTGTGCATCACACTGTGGCCAATCTCAAGGCTAAACCATCTATTGTACAAAATATTGTTCCATTAACAGAAATGTTCTCTACCTTTCTGTACATTAATGGTGCTTCCAGATAGATGAAATTAACATATGTATGGTGTGTGACTAATTATTTTGCAAAAAAATGTCTAAAGAACTTGGGACTCAATCCTTTTACTCCAATGTACCAGTACCAATGTTCCTAGTGATTTGACTGTTCTGGGGGGGGGGGGGTGATCCTGTGTAAGTTGCAACTCATAGTGGCTAAATGAAGCAGCAGCAGAGCAAATGGAAACCCAAATTCAAAAATACAAAATTTTTTTGTTTATGACTTCTTAATGTATACTTGTGTAATTATTATTTTGTAATGCTGCCAGCAAGAACTATACCCTGGGACTTCTGTAAATAGGGTCACAATGCTCACTCAACAGCATGGTCTTCCTATGAAAAGGATACCTGTCTGCTCTGCCTCTTGTTTTGGCATGGGAAGGAGACCTTGATATAAAGCTCTCTTTGAATGGAAATCCATATGTACTTATTTACATAAGGGATCTCTGAATGTTGCAAATCAGGAGTGTGGTTTCAAAATACTCACAAGATGGTACAGATCTCCAGCCCTACTTCACAAATTATCAAACCTGATTCCTAATAAATGTTGGTGATGTGATGAAGCTGAGGGATCCATGCTACACATCTGGTGGAACTGTTCCAGAATTCAACGATTTTGGAAGACAGTACATGAAACCCTTGCAATGTTTATGATAAATGCTGCTAGACACTGTATTCCCTGCCTCTGGCACTCACCCCAACAAAGAAAGAATGGTTCCAAAGACTTAATAATATGAAAGAATAGAGGAACTTATTAGTATATCACAGGAAAAAATGATAACAATACACACGAACATGGTATAGCTGGCAGTAGTTTAAGACAACAGTAAAATATTTAGAGAACAGCTAAGTTGTCTTTATTGCTACCAACAACCGCTAGAAATTACACTATACAGCCACCTTGGCCCCTTCTTCTCGGTTCCCTTTCAGACGATATTCAGCGTTGAGACTAAATGTTTTACGCTAAAAGAACAGAAGTTCAATTAACAACTCCCATACGAGATGAGGGGGAATAAACCCCCCACCTTCTCTTCTCCCTTCCCCCCTCCCCTTCTTCTTTTTTATTTATTTCCTTCTCTTTCATCCTATACATCTAAAATTAAGTCTATTCACCTAAGTCCCACCTTGCTAATTGTTGCCATTACTGTTTTTCAAAACCAACATATATCTGATATGTCGTTTTGTAATGATACTCTAAACACATCCAATAGTATCTGTTCCTTGATCAACCAATCAAGATTTTTCTGTCACCAGTTTATCTTTTTTTTGTTTCTTTTCTTTTTCTCTTGTCTTTATACACCTTGATTATATCATTGGTATTCTGACATTGTATACATTCTGTTTTCACATTCAAATTTTATTCTATTTACAAATGTCTTGTATACCTCTTATTCTTTTCATCAAATCTTATGAAACAAAAAGTATTTGACTCAGTCATGGCCAAGTGGCATGCACCCACGGTTAAGCGGTGTGCACAATTGCTGGAAGTTGCTTGCAATAGAAAGGTTGATCTATACTGGGTATTAAAAAAACATACAGGATGATCCTGCCTACATAATAGTACACTACCAAACAAAGTAATGTTTGATGACAGTTGAGTTCCACTTTAGGTAATCCTGTTGCTCTGACTTACAAAGTACAAGTTCACGTTAAGAGTATATTTTCTTTATATAGTATTAGTAAAGGAAACATTAAAAAAAGGCTCAGGGTGATGAGAGGTACCGCTGGTCACACTTCTCCGGTACTGACTCACTGAAATGTGACATACCTTAATAGCATGTTAACCTTTTTTTTAAACCCTTTCTGCTTGATCCACATGAGCGATCTCTACTGTTATATTTACCACTGTGCTCGTAAGATGCATTTAGATAGCTCGCACCCTGGTGTTAAAATCCTAAAGTAAATGCTACCAACTCACCCTTTCTCAGCTCAGGCATGAGTCAACCTTTCCAGAAAATTGACGTTCCATTTGTTATTCCTCTGGGTCTCTATGGAGTAGCCTTAAAGGAGTTCTCCAGTCATAAATCAAAAGCTATTAATCTCCTATAATAAATCTTGCTTAGTTGGCATTATTTTTTTTTAACATAAGCGTCAAAGGAACATTGATGTATTTTCCTGTAAGTTATATAGGTGTACATGTAACAATCTCGCAGGTGCTTGAAATAAATGGCACAATGTACAATGGCTATCTAAGTAGACAAGTATTTTTGTATCACATAAAGGTTAGGTCAGTAGGGCATTTTTGCAACAACAACAAAAAAAAAATCATGATCAGTGTCACTTTTTCTACCAAACAGACTTTGCCAAAATAAAAAGTAGACAGCAATAACTAGCAGGAATTATTTTAGCTTCATTTTTTTTCTGCTAAAATTAATAAAGGTAAAATATGGCAGCTGCTGAACTCTCCCTTTAACCACTTCAAGACCAAGTCTATTTTTGACACTTGTTGCTTACAAGTTAAAATTTGTATTTTTTGCTACGGTACTTAAAAATCTCCATAGGTTTAAAAATGTTTAACGTTATCTGTTTAGAGTTACAGAGGAGATCTTTTGCTAGAATTATTGCTCTCACACTAACGATCATGGTAATACCTCACATGTGTGATTTGAACACTGATTACATTTGGGGGGCGCGACTTACGTATGCGCTTTCTTTGGTGCGTGAGTTTGCAAGGATGGGGGCGCTTTTTTATTTTATTTAACACTGTCTTTTTAAGAAAAAAAAGACCGATCACTTTTATTGCTGTCACAAGGAATGTGAACATCCCTTGTGACAGTAAATGGCAGCGACAGGTACTCTTTATGGAGGGATCGGGGTATTTAAAAGACCCCAGATCCCTCCTTTGCACTTCAAAGTATTCATAACGCCAAAATCTGCGTTTTTGAATACTGACTTTTTTTAAAATCTGCGCCATTTGCAGCCGAGTAAACCAGAAGTGACATTGTGACGTCTCTTCCATGTTTTTACATGACTCCACACAGCCTGGAATGGTTGCTCCAGTCTACTGGTGGGACGGGAGACCCGGGCAGAGCGGCGGAAGGCGGCGGTAGGGGGGGTGTCCCCTCAGCTCCTTATGATAACAGCCGAGCGGCTCATTAGCCGCATCAGTTATTATCATGAGAGAGCCGACCACTAGCTCTAAAAAACAGTACGAGTGCAGGCATCACCCCGGTACAACCACTTCACCCAAATGATGTACAGGTACGTGATTTTCAAAGAAGTGGTTAAAAAGCTAAATTGCCTGGATAGGTTGATCCAAAAATTTCAATATTTTCTGAGCCACAGAACAAGAATCAAGATCAAAAGTTCAGTTTTTCCTTTGACTTCACTAGTTGCATTCCAGATCAGGGTCAGGGACTCCAAATAGAATGAGGCCTGAGATATACAGGCAACTAGTATTTTCAGAAGAAAGTGAAGAAGATCAGCCATATTTTATCAGCACAGGTCTCCTTTAAAGGACACATGCACACAAATCCATATAAAATAACCATCCTCAGTCTTCTCATCAAAACCCAATACGGGCTTGCAGCTGTCCCTATTTACTACCCATAAATGTGTTTCCTCTCTGTAATACTGTGCGGGGGGGGGGGGGGGGGGGGAGCATCACTGGCCATAGAGCTCTATGAGACATTCCCAGAGTGCCTCCATAGACAACCCATTGTATTCTATGATTGGTGCTGGTATATGTGTAGAGTGCCAAGTGGGAAGTAGAGTAGTAGACAGTAAACAGGGAACTTATTAGGTACTACGATGGAAATAAACTTCATATGGTGCAAGAAAAAAGGAATCATGGGGTGCCTGTAAGTACTTTCAATAAAACTCAACAGCAAGTCCTTAAAATCCAACTTCATTTCTCTTTAATTTTGGTGTGAGAAAATGTTAGAACCTCTCATAAATCAATTAGATTTAGGGCTTTATTTGTTAAAGAGGAACTCCAGTCTCACCCCACAAAATTAAATGTCAGCAGCTACAAATACAGTAGCTACTGACTTTTAATATAAGGACACTTACCTGTCCAGGGATCCAGCACAGTCCTCACCTGAGCCGATCCTTTAAAGGGCTTCAGGTTGGGGTTCAGACGCCGGCTTCACAGCTGATTTTCCCAGTGCGCATGTGTAAGCCACACTGCACTTTGTGTATGGTCCTGCAGTCTTCTGGGACCTGTGATGTGTCCCAGAAGGATGCCGGTGAAGGGGGGTGAACTTCCACTCAGATCGCTGTGGCAATACAGACAGAAGTGCCAGAGGGCGGGTGCATGTCAAAACCAGGTACCCACTCCCCCCCCCCATTAAAATAATGTACCAAATGTGGCAGAGAAGGGGGCAGGAGGAAAACAAGTGGAATATCCCCTTTTGAGTGAAGTTCCTCTTTAAACAGTTTTTTTTGTATAATCAAGGCACCCTTTGATCCTGGTAAAGAAAATGATAGATGGATAAATGCTGCCCCAGCTCCCTTCTTCCCCTATTTCTTTTTACTCTGTACTTGCTCTATGATGTCTCTGGCTTCAATGCTTTCTAAAACACTCTCTAAGAGGAAGTATGCATATCAGTAAAGTTGGTGTAAAGTCTGCTCTACTACTCAATTACTTGTTCCAGGTCAATGACTAAGAAAATGGAGAAGCCACTGGATAAGCAAGACAGTCTGAAACCAATATCTTTAGAATGAGAGGCCAGTGGTAGCCATAGTATCCATATTTGTGTAGTGGGATGCCTGGCTTTCCCAAGGAGAGGTGGGTGTCTGCTGCTGCTGTCTGCGGCTGCTTTTCATGCAGGATTCTCTGCACAGCCGGTACTGTCTCTCCCTCTGCTTAGTACATAGCCAGTGCCACTGTCTTCTCCTGCTCGTTCACATCTCTCTATCCCACCCATCATTCTGTCTTGTCTGCGGACACTAGGAGGAACCAAAAGTGACAGGATAGACTTGAACAACTCTAATGCAGATCGCACTGGATTGTGGGAAATGTAGTCTATGAAAAGGATCTTGCATATAAGTAAATAAAGTGCTGGACCACAACTCCCAAGGACAGACTCTTAAGATGAGGGGAATGGAGAGGTTTTCCCAAGCTGTGGAGAAAAGAACTTGCTGTGCAGGGACAAGAATGGTGTGCACCTCTATGCCTGTGCATGCACCTGCCAGTGGCAGACTGAGGACCAGATTGCTAAGGACAAGATTGCTGAGGATCAGAGTGCCCTGAGAGCAGAGCCAGAGGGACTGCAGGCAGAGGAGTTTTCAGACCAAAGTTCGCTGTGGTACCAGGACAAATGAGCAGCTACTGCTGTATATGATTTTACCACTACTAGCAGATCAGGAAAGAGGGAGACTGCCAATCTACCTAGTAGTTCCAAAAGCACTGCATGTAGAGTTTAAAGGGATGGTACAGATATGCACCACCATAAAGGCTGGGCCCCACTGATTAGCCAGCTGGGGGTTGCAAATCAGGAGCCATATACTTACCAACTGCTTCACAGGGGCCCTGAACTTACTAGTTACTAGTAGCCAGGAGTACCTCTCTCAGGTACTCCTGGCTATTAGGGATGGGCCTAACACACGAACACCGTTAAAGTCTATGGGACACGAACATGAATAATCAAAAGTGCTCATTATTAGGCCTATATGCAAGTCATTGTCATAAAAAGTGTTTAGGGACTCGGGTCCTGAACCAGGAGACATGTATCAATGCAAAAATGTATTTTAAAAATGGACGTTTTTTGGGGAGCAGTGATTTTTTTAATGCTTAAAGTGAAACAATAAAAATGAAATATTCCTTTAAATATCGTGCCTGGGGGGTGTCTATAGTATGCCTGTAAAGTAGCGCAGTTTTCCCGTGTTTAGAACAGTACCACAGTAAAATGACATTTCCAAAGGAAAAATTGTCATTTAAAACTACTCGCTGCTGTAATGAATTGTCGGGTCTCGGCAATATAGATAAAACTCATTGAAAAAAAGAGCATGGGTCCCCCAGTCCATTACCAGGCCCTTTGGGTCTGGTATGAATGTTAAGGGGAACCCCGAACCAAAATTAAAAAAAAAAAATTGCGTGGGGCCCCCTAAAATCCATACCAGGCCCTTCGGGTATGACATGGAAATTAAGGGGAACCCTGCACCAAATTTTTTTTAAAAATGCATAGGGGTCCCCCCAAAATCCTTACCAGACCCTTCAGGTCTGGTGTGGATTTTAAGGGGAACCCTGCACCAAAATTAAAAAAAAATTGCATAGGTGTCCCCCCAAAATCCATACCAGACCCTTATCCAAGCACGCAACCTGGCAGGCCGCAGGAAAAGAGGGGGGAACGAGAGAGCGCCCCCCCCTCCTGAACCGTACCAGGCCACATGCCCTCAACATGGGGAGGGTGCTTTGGGGTAGTCCCCCAAAGCACCGTGTCCCAATGTTGATGGGGACAAGGGCCTCATCCCCACAACCCTTGCCCAGTGGTTGTGGGGGTCTGCGGGAGGGGGGCTTATCGGAATCTGGAAGCCCCCTTTAACAAGGGGACTCCCAGATCTTGGCCCCCCTGTGTGAAATGGTAACTGGTAGATTGTACATAGACGGCGGGAACCTCCCATGGTGGTTTTTTTTTTTCGGTCCATCAGCGGAGCGATAGAAAAAGATGAATGGACTTTGTGGGACATTTTTATTTTTTTATTTTTTAATAAAGCTGTGTGTTTTTTTAACATTTTGACACTTTTTTGTGAAATTGTTATGAGTAAAATGTTACCCGTTACCATTTCACACAGGGGGGGTGGGAGCTGAGGGTCCCCTTGTTAAATTAAAAAAAAAATAAAAAAGGGGGTTATTTGGGACTTTAAATGAGGAAAGTGGGGCGTTCCAGACCCCTCCTCCATCCCGATTCAATAATGAAGAAAAAAGGAGAACAGAGGGCGGGACTTTAAATGAGGCACACGGGAGCAGATATGTAAATTAGATAAAACAGCAGCTTTTAATAACTTCATTTTAACATTCATATATTCTTATATATTTATGCACATAGCTATAAATTAGTATTTTGTATTTAATTAAAAAATGCATTCCAGCAAGGACTTCTTATTTTGGCAAACATATGAGGAAAATAACACATAGAACACGTATACAAGGGAATAATGTATTGATGTGTGACATATTGAAATGTCACATGGAAAAAACAGGAAAATCAACAAAGTGGAACGTCCATACTTGGTAAGATTGTGTGCACATAACGGTAGTTGAAAGCTCTACGCTTTTTGGGACCTTAAAGCCACTCATCAGGAGAAAACCATAGTGACCACCTATGAATAGGGAGAACAACAATATTTTAACTGGTCTGGAAAACAAGTGGGCAAATGTAAAACATGGAACCCCACATAAATACATTTGACCCACTGACTTACAAGAATATCTGCGCAGTGTCATACCCGGAGCTGAGGGAGCGCGTCCGGGCGATGCAAACCCGACACAGACAAACCTGGGTGGGTCAGGGTGGGGACAAGGGACAAAAGAGTGAAGGCACAAAACAAGTGGCCTAAAGTGAACGAAGCACTAAAAAATTTAAAATAAAAAAGATCAAAAAATGACTAGATAGGTGAAAAATGAAAAGGTATGTAGAGAGTGAAAAGGGTAAAGAAAAAATGAGCAAAGGTAGGGTAAAGGATAGGGGGAAAGGAGGGAAAAACAAGAGAAAGGAAGGAAAGGAAGGGAGTGAAGAAAAAGGAATGAATTGGAAAAGAAGGGCCTGTGTGAGAGGCCGTGGCAGTGAAAGAAATGACAAGGGGAGAGGAACAGTAGGAGGAAGTGAATGTAAACAGAAGTGAGATGGGAATAATTACCTAATGGTGGGTAATTAAGGGCATGAAAGCCAAAAAAGGTGTGGATACCCTTGTTAAAGAGGGCTTCCAGATTCCTATAAGCCCCCGCCCGCAGACCCCCCACAACCACTGGGCAAGGGTTGTTGGGATGAGGCCCTTGTCCCCATCAACATGGGGACTAGGTGCTTTGGGGAGTTATCCCAAAGCACCCTCCCCATGTTGAGGGCATGTGGCCTGGTACAGTTCAGGAGGGAGTGTGCTCTCTCATCTCCCTCTCTTTTCCTGTGGCTTCCCAGGTTGCGCGCTCGGATAAGGGTCTGGTATGGATTTTGGGGGGACCCCTGTGCAATTTGTTTTACATTTTGGCGCAAGGTTCCCCTTAAAATCCATACCAGACCCTTGGTCTGGTATGGATTTTGGGGGGGACTCCTACACCATTTTTTAAAAAAATTTGGCGCAGGGATCCCCTTAATTTCCATATCAGACCTCAAGGGCCTGGTATGGATTTTAGGGGGACCCCACGTAATTTTTTAAAAATTTTGGTTCAGGGTACCCCTTAATATTTATACCAGACCCAAAGGGCCTGGTAATGGACTGGGGGAGATCCCATGCTCTTTTTTTCAATGAGATTTATCTATATTGCCGAAGCCCGACAATTCATTACAGCTGTGAGCAGTTTTAAATGACAATTTTTCCTTTAGAAATGTCATTTTGCTGCGGTACTGTTCTAAACACGGGAAAACTGTGCCACTTTACAGGCATACTATAGACACCCCCCAGGCACGATATTTAAAGGAATATTTCATGTTTATTGTTTCACTTTAAGCATTAAAAAAAATCACTGCTCCCAAAAAAATGGCCGTTTTTTAAAAAAAAATTTGCATTGATACATGTCCCCTGGGGCAGGACCCAGGACCCCAAACACTGTTTATGACAATAACTTGCATATAAGCCTTTAAAAGTAGCACTTCTGATTTTTCATGTTAGTGTCTCATAGACTTTAACAGTGTTTCGAATTTTCCCCGAACACCGAATATTGTTCAGTGTTCGCAGAACATCCGAACAACCAAAGTTTGGCCCGAACTTATGCTCGGGCCAAACCGTTTGCCCATCCCTAATATATAAATATATATATATATATATCCATAGCAGACCCTTATCCGAGCACGCAACCCGGCCGGTCAGGAATGGGGGTGGGGACGAGCGAGCGCCCCCCCTCCTGAACCGTACCAGGCTGCATGCCCTCAACATGGGGGTGTGGGTGCTTTGGGGCAGGGGGGAGCCCTGCGGGCCCCCCACCCCAAAGCACCTTGTCCCCATGTTGATGAGGACAAGGGCCTCTTCCCGACAACCGAGTGGGGGCCCCCAGATCCTGGCCCCCACCCGCCACCGCTAGCAAAAGAGCGGCAGAAGATAGCGGAGGAGCAGGCAGAAGATCAGGACACCGGGAGAAGACACCGGAGAGACCCCTGAAGTTGGAAGAAGACCCCAAAGTCGGAAGAAGACCCCGGAGCTGCCTAATAAATTACTTTAAAAACCTGTCTAGTGTGTTTTTTCATTGACACTTTTTTCCCTAGGTGAATGGGTAGGGGTACAATGTACCCCATACTCATTCACAAAGGGTGGGGGGCCGGGATCTGGGGGCCCCCTTATTAAAGGGGGCTCCTGGATTCCGATAAGCCCCCCGCCCCCAGACCCCGACAACTAACGGCCAGGGTGGTCGGGAAGAGGCCCTTGTCCTCTTCAACATGGGGACAAGGTGCTTTGGGGTGGGGGGGCCCCTGCCCCAAAGCACCCACCCCCCCATTTTGAGGGCATGCGGCCTGGTACGGTTCAGGAGGGTGGGCGCTCGCTTGTCCCCACCCCCATTCCTGACCGGCCGGGCTACATGCTCGGATAAGGGTCTCGTATGGATTTGGGGGGGACCCCCACGCCATTTTTTTGGTGTAGGGGGTTCCCCTTAAGGTCCATACCAGACCGAAAGGCCTGGTATGCTCTTGGAGGGGGAACCCATGCCAGTTTTTTATTTAAAATTTGACGCAGGGTTCCCCCTCAAGATCATCTGAGCACAAGTCGCATGCCGAAGTCGGATCATGCGAGACGGCGGTCCGACTTTGTTCCGACTTCAATGATAGTCAATGGGCTGAAGTAGGATCAAAGTCGGACCAAAGTATTACAGGGAGCATTTCTAAAGTCGGAACGACTTTCGGACGGCTCCCATAGGGAAACATTGAATTTCACACGTCATGCGACATGAGCTCCCAACTACGCCATGAAGGACTGAAATCCTGCAGCACCCGCAAGGTCCCCCTGCTCAAGTAAGCACATGCACCCACAAGGTCCACCTGCTCATGTAAATCTGTGCATTGCTATTTACATTTGTCCTGGGACAATACGCTTTCTTTACTTACAATCGTGTAGCCTGGTGCTTATTTCCAGATACCCTAATATAGTTGTGAGTAGGGTTCTAATGCTTGTGCTCACAGAGGTGTTTGCAGTATCCCATTATTCAACCAGATAGATGTATCAGAGAGGATGAAGCTGTTTCACAGAGTTGTGGCGAAGAGCAGAGAATCTGTTATACCAAGTGGCTCCTCCAGGGGTATGGGTCTCCTTTTACAAGAGTGCACCAGAGTATATACAGTATTATGTGTCACCAACAATGATTTTCAAACATGTTTGAAGTTTCTGTAACTCATTGGAGATCTTTTATCCCCTCCCCCCAAAAAAAAGAACAGTCCTTTAACATGCAAAATGAAAATAGCTTCAGTAATGTACAAAGCATAAAGTAGATAGATAGATAGATAGATAGATAGATAGATAGATAGATAGATAGATAGATAGATAGATAGATAGATAGATAGATAGATAGATAGATAGATAGATAGATAGATAGATAGATAGGTTTTTTTAACATCTGGTACATATTTAATGTCCCATTAGAAGTTGCTGTTGTGTAGTCAACAATGAAATAGAAAGCATATGTCTTAAATAATGAGCAATTTGGGAGCTAGCTGAGCACTTTGGGGTAGATTAAATTTAGCTGGGATCAGAGAAATAAACATATTCTCAACACTAAATAAGTTATTATTTATTGCAATAAAATTGGGGGCTATTTTAGGTCTTCCTGTTTTTCCATAGTACACATCACTATAAATAGTAAATTAAAGTAGGTCAATTATGTAAAGCATTTTAAAAGGATTCTACAAAAATGGCAGTGCATGAGACTCACGATTCTTCTCAATCATTGGTAATTTTGCAGGATGGTTGCCACTTTGTCATGCTTTTCTCAAATATACTTTTTATATAAAAATGTACAATGTTCTTATTTATCTAGCATCAAATAAAATATGTTCTGAACAGAAACTGCCGTTTCTGAGACTAAACTACATCAAAGCATTGCAGTGGACTGTGCGGTCTACATAGACATCCATGCAGTCAAATTGTGCCTGCAAAAAAAAGGTCATTATGTGTGAGTTACAAACTTGTTTATATAAAAGAGAACTAAGTAGCAATTTATTCAAGTAGATGCAGGAGGGATAATTTGAAAGTGGTTCCAGGCAAAGACTGAAAGCAATTGGGGAGGTAGTAAAGCTATTTAGCAAACACTGCAGTTGTGCTAATATTAGAAAAGTCACTCAGGAGGACCACTTGCAATTTCTTTTTAATTTGTTATAAATACCTTTTGTAATTGGCAGCTTCTCTTAGGTCATGTGATGAGTGGGTTTTTTCCCCTCAAGTGGTGGATAGTCCTTACTCCTATTACATTGAGCTATTACATTGTCACATGTAATGACATGTGGT
This sequence comes from Aquarana catesbeiana, assembly GCF_042186555.1. Classification (NCBI taxonomy): domain Eukaryota; kingdom Metazoa; phylum Chordata; class Amphibia; order Anura; family Ranidae; genus Aquarana; species Aquarana catesbeiana. The sequence goes on from NC_133328.1 coordinate 76,365,792, forward strand.
GCGCAGGAGTACTGTGAGCCCAGGATGGAATGACAATGCACCCGCTGGATGTGCTGTATGTATATAATGTCCTAGACTCACATAAAGAGGGTTGAATTACATCCAGGGTCATTGAACTCAGAAGACCAGTGGCCAGTGGTGCTCCCCCCTCACTCGCACTGCCGCCACCGAGGCCATACCCCCCCACAGGAGACAAACGGGAAGGCAGCCTTAACTTAGGAGATGACTAGGGTCAAGGACGAGGGGTAGGGCTGCTGCTCCTCACTCCAACTGAGGGAGGAGCCGGGGCTTCTCCTCCTGGCTGAACAGGAAGTGGGTCCTGAGACCCAATTGGCCGGAAGTCTTAAGACTTCCTGGCCAATCGGGTCTCAGGACCTGCTTCCTGATTGGCTGGGAGGAGAGCGAAAAGGAGATGCCGCTCACAAAGCTTCCAAACCTTGAAAGGACTGCTCCCGCCCTAAGGTGAACTTGCTCCAGGTGCTGGCTTTGCACAAGTTAGATGAAGATAAGAAAGTTCCTGGATAGCCGCACTCTGAAGAAAAAACATCTTTATTGTAGAATGTAAAAAATCCTAAGTACAGTCACATGAGAGAAGACATGCGGGGTCTGATTGCTAACGCGTTTCACATCGTTAGATGCTTACTCATAGCTAAAGTGGGACAAGAAAAAAATGTGTATAAATAGGTTTAAGGGTGGGGTGAAAGCACTGATAGAGCCAGGAGGATAATCAGGAAGACAATAGTGAATATTGATTTGCTTTTGTCACACAACTGGGTGGGCTCAGGGCGCAGTGCTCTGTGCTCCGAGCCCACCTGTTTTTTAAGCCAATTAGAGCCTCAGCCTCTAATCATGTGCCTCCAAAAAAAACGAATTAAAATCCAGGCGTCTGTCCCCCTGCATGTAGATTAGGGGCCGGGCGCATGGATTAGGGGAGTGGTGCCCCTGCACCCTTATGGACGGGCCACCACTGCCAGTGGCAGCAGCTGGATGGAGCAGTAACTCTTGGGTGGATAGTGCAGAAGAGGAGTACAGCTGTCACATATCTCCTGTCCAAAACCCTGTGGTGTTGGTCACAGGGTGTAGCGGAATGAGGAGTGGCATGGGTGCCTGTGGTGGGTGCAGGCACAGGAGATGAGGGCAGGCTGGATATTGAATCTGGTGCAGAATACAGACACACAGGTGGAGCACATGAACCCACAGTCAAGACCAGCTGAGATCAGCAACAGCCAGGTAGCAGAGGTACCAAATCTGAAGACAGGAGCAGGGTCAGAAGCCAGGTTGGGGTCAACATCAGACAGACAGTAGAGATAGCAAGTCAACAGACAGAAGATAAAGTCAGGACACAAGCCAGAGCCAGCAATGGAGAATCATGATACAATAGAATCAGGAGGCAGGTCTGGTCAAACACAGAGTAGCAGAATGCAGGTCAGGTCACGAGTCACAGAAGCTGATGACCACTAAGCAACTTCCCCTAAGTGTGCTCTGTCTTAAATAGCAGATGTGTACATTGGTTCACATTAGCGTGAGCATATTTATTTTTTTTATATGTCTTTGGGCACACGTGTGCATTGTAGAAACCCTGGTTATTGGGTGCAGTTTGACGTCAGTAGGGCTCTCGGCTTCTCCCTCTTCTCTTCTCCTGCCGGCTGACGTCTGGAGCCCCTCCCTCTGCAGTGGTTGGAGCAGGCTGGCGTCAGCGGGGATCTTGGAGTGGAGAAAAAGAGCTCAGGCAGGCCACATGAGCACCCAGGGGTGCAAAAAAAAGGTACTTCCCATAAATCAGCCACAAAGGGAGACAAACTGCACTCTACACCAGCACAATCCTCCCACAAAATGGACTACATAATCCTATAAGCACTTTAACCAAGATTTTTTGGGGGGATTAAAATTATGTCAAAATACTGAAACTAATAAGACATCCCCTGAAAATAATCCCTAGTGTCTTTTTTGTAGCCAAAATTGATATAAGACCCGGTATTATATTCGGGGAAACACGGTAACAAGCTCTGCCAACTGCAATCTAACTCTTCAATGAGACCGTTTCACCGTTCCAGTGGCCTGCAGGTCCATATTGGACAATGGGTTATGAAGTGGTGGAGTTTAGCCATGAAGTCTGAGTAAATCTAACCCCAGTAACAAAATGAAACCAAGAGTGCACTCACACTGGGGATGGTTGAACTGAGGCTCAGTTCGATTGCTCCCCCTACCCACTGGTCTGCCCTCACACTGGGCTATAAGCAAGTGTTCTCAGGCAAACTGACAACATGACTTCTGCCAACCAGATCACAGTGATCCCTGTTTCTGTCCTCTGCCTTGCGTTGAGAATTCTGTGCTCGGGCATGGTGGGGACTCAAACTGAAGCAAACCATACTGGAACACAAGTAAATTCCAAGTGGTCTCAGGCACAGTACACTCAACCTTTCCAGGGTACGGTTTGGAGCACTCATACCATGGAAACGATCCAGGCTAAATATGGGGGGGGACTATGCCCGGGATCGGCTAAAAATGCCAGTATCAGTGCACCTTAAATCAAAGAGGAACACAGAAGAGGCCCAGGGTAATTATAGGCATCTTATGATGTATGCCTTTAAAGAGGACTGTAATGTTTAGAAGTTTTAATATTGGTACAGGTTCGCTTTAAATCTATATTTGGGAATTGAATCGCTTGTATCTCATTTTTTCATTTTGAATCCAGTGGCCCTTTAAATCAGGTGGTTAAACTGAAGTTCTAACATGAGGTTTTCTAGAAGCTACTAATATTACATCTTTCCGTTTCACAGATTTATCTGAGCTGGCTATAAAAGTGATGGTCTGGTGAAACACAAACAAGTGTTTGTTCATTTAAATAAATTAAGTTAAACATTGGCTACAATTACATGGATACTTTCTCATTGGCCCAATATATGTACTATTCTGCCCATACTGCCATTGTGCATCATATATTTATACTGAAACCACACACAATGTTCTGCATTATTAGATCATTGTCCTTCCTGTAAAGTCTTTTGCAGTCAATTATAACTTATGACCTCAGGCACAATTACCATTAATAAATCCAATGAGGTGATGTGTACATGAAGGTTGAGCAGATTTATTCTCAAAGTGCCACCTAAGTGAACAGAGTCAGTGCATCAACCTTCATAAACAGTCAACAATATAAATAGCTACTCATGCAAATGTCTCTTCTCTTTTACTAGCAGTGTGACTATGCACAAGGTTAAAGTGTATCTTTAGCAAAAACCTTTTTTTTTTCAGTTGTCGATAGACTAGTGCACACATATGAGTTTATTAAGAAAACAAAATTTGCTTTGTGAATGCATAGAGCACAAATATAATAAACATATTAAAAAAAAATAATATTTTTTTTAATATGTTTATTTTTCTATGATTGTCAGCTCCATCTATTGGCCTTAATGCAGTATTGTTATGATTGAGGTATTTTAGGAAAATACTAAATTATGGCCACCAGATGGAGCTGATGATTCTATTGGGGTCAAACCACTCTATTTAAACGCAACAGCTGCCTGGGGCTAGCACCAACGATGATGTCTTGTTAGGCGAAACGATGGGCTCCACTGTTGCCATTACATTTCTACCAAAGCGCTTTTTTATCTTCATAAGTGAGAGTGTTCCTTATTTTTAATAAATTCCCTTTTTATCTAATTGAATTACACTATGTGGCACTCTGTTCTCCTTTCTAACTAGATACATGAACATACATTAACATACGGGAGAATTTATCCACCCCGCTCCATGATCGTCTACCCTGGGGCTCCCTGCCCTTGAGAGCCATCAGAAGAATTGTGGGTACACCTGAGTTCCAAGCCAGAGGTCGCCTACACTGATGCCCTCATCTTTTGGTGCACTTCACCACAAGCTTTGTTGACTCATGAGGCATACGTCCTTTTGAGTCCAAGCTTTCTGGTAAGCCTTCATCCAATTGGTGGTGGATATTCTACTCACAACTTTCTTTAACCCTGTCTCCATCTTTGATGCTAGGAGGATGTTATGAAAATTCAGTTTATGTGTCTGGACTTATCATGCGTTTGGTTTCCTTATCTGTGGACTTCACTTCATTTTATGTACACATATTTATTATTTTTGTGGACTTATTCAATCATGTTTTTTTCACATATTTACAACACATGTTTTAGATTCACATGATCACTTTATGGTCTCAGTTTATCCAGAGACCGTTTCTTTTGCGCTGCACTTCCATTTTGTTATCAGTGATTATTCTTGACTTACACTTGTTCCAGTGAAAATTTATTAAGGGATGAATTCCCCTCACCTAGAGATATTTCTACTTCCAACATATATCTGGGACAAACAGTGAGAGGAAACCATCCTAATGAGAAACATTTCCTACTAGATATCTCATTTATATGGTTTCTGTAGCAGGTTTGCTGCTTTTGCACTGACTGATGTCCTTCAGAAGATCTGACACATAAAACACATTTCAGACACACTCATGCATTTACCATCTAGATTTCCATACAGGTTATGGTAAGAGGGGACTAAGAGTCGGTTCACATGGGGGTGTTTTCAGGTGCATTATCATTGAACTTTATATAACATGAAGGCACATCAAAAGATGTGAAGGAGGCCTAAAGGAATTAAAAAAGCACTCCAACACAATCAGTGCACAAAGTGAAGCCTTCTTAGAATAAAGGTATCCATATGTGCCATTCCTTTTGTCCCTTCTCACCAAAACATGCATGTTTATACTAAATATTATGTGCATTTTTGGACTATTTGAACAAAAATGTAAACAATATAAAACTTACGAGCCAGTGGAGTAAGGAAGAAATTAACTTCCTCGATGTGACTATTTATCCTGCCGGTGATAAGCTACAGACTAGAGTGTTTTTCAAACCCACTGACAGGAACAGTTTCCTCCCCTCACACAGTGGACATCACCCCCTATGGCTTAGGAATATTCCTAAGGGCCAGATGATGAGAGTGAGGAGGAACTGTTCAACACCTGAGGATTATCTATCTAACACAGTCTAAAGTGCTAAAAAATAGATTTTTGGAGAAAGGATATAAAAAACAACACCTAGAAGCAGCAGTAGAAGAAATTGGACTGATTCCTAGGGAGGAGTGTTTTAAAGAACATACCTCAGGTCCTAAAAATATGGAACATGAATGAGCGTTTATTTCTTCCTTTCATTCTCAGTTGGAAAGATCTCTGGCTACGGTTCTTCCAGCTAAACCAAAGTTTGTATACTGTAGAGGTCGCAGTTACAGAGATGCTGTAGTAAAAAAGGCCCTTGACCCCCCCTAGCCAGCTCCCCACCTTTTGGGATCAGGAGGGGTTCTTTGCCTGTAGGAGATGTAAAGCCTGCAGGGAACTGAGTAGACCACTTAGAGGGGTAAAGACCTTTGTTTCCCCTTCTAATAACAAAGACATCAGGATTAAACATTTTACGACATTTAATACTACACATGTAGTATATGCCCTAACTTGCCCTTGTGGCTTATTATATATTGGAAGAACCAAACGCCTTTTGAGAATACGGGTAGCAGAACATATTCATAATATACGCATTGGTTTTAAAGATCATAATTTATCTTTACATTTTAAGATCCACCATAATCAGAATCCTGCTGGTCCAAAATTTTGGGGTATAGACCACATTAAACCCTCATGGAGGGGTACTAATTTGGTGAGGGAATTATCCAAAAAGGAAACGCAGTGGATTTATTTAACAGATAGCCTTGCCCCTAGAGGGTTAAATGTGGATTTGAACTGTTTCATTAGTGATTATTAATATTATATATTTTTTTTTATATGAGGTTAGTTTTATTTAATTTTTTAAAATTTGATTTAATGTTGTGGGACTGAATTTTATATTTCAAGTATTTCTGACTTTCAGTTATTCAGAAATAACAAGAGAGGTTTTAATTTCTATTTTTGATATAATTTTTACTATGAACGATCCTAGTTAATGTATATTTAAGTATAGGAATAGTAAGAGTAAAGCCAACCATCCATTTTTAATTAATTTTAATCAACTTGTTTTATATGTATAGAGTGTTAGGTGAGAGAGGTATTATCACTAATGATGTACATGATTTTGCGGATTTTGTGATCCTCTGACTTGATGTCGGTTCAATTTAGTAATATATTTGACTTCCTTGTTTTTTTTGGAACTCTCAGTTTGCGGAGTGCACCCCTTTAACATAGCAACTGTGAGGGATACAAGGAGTTAATACTAATTGCCTTCACACAACACTGTTTATTCAGACACGCCATGCCATGAGGTCAAACCCCTTTGATAAAGTCGGAAAGACGAAATCGATCAGGGAATGATCTCATGGCGTATTGAAGTAGTGATGTGTGTATGTTCCTCTAAGACCTCTGGAAGGCTTTGTTCATCATTATAACTGCTTGCTGCTAGTCGGTGCTGGATTATATTGCACCCTGTTTCACAACTGCTTGTGAGTAATTTCTTTTATCATTTTATTTAATAAATATTTTACAAAAGATAATGCACATGGCCGGTGCGCCCCTCTCTCTTTTTATTTCTTCGTATTGAACTTATCTACCATACACTGCACTTTAATATCCAGCACAGACTTCGGGAAGGATTAGCACTGAGCGGTATACTGGTTCGCAGTGTCTTCCGCACTGCTTTCTGGCATCTCCGATCCTTTGGCTGAATACTTTCAGCTTTGAACTAGACATTAAGTCACTGGATGAGAGGATATTGACGGCAGTTGTATGAAACAGAAAGGCTATTTTTTATATCTTGACCACACACATCTTTAATAAAATTTTTGGAAAATAGTACTACTCTATGTGGAGCCTATTTTCTTTCCTTATATACGTGGATGATGTGGATTTCCAAGCCGGCCCAGCAGTAAATCAGTGGGAGATCGTGAATGCTTATTATCTGCAATTTTGTGGTGAGTTTGAACCCCAGAGGGGCGTGTGGAGCACGGGTTTTGAATACGGTGATTGGTGCACTATCCGACCATTTCCCCTTCTTTATCCACTTATGCAGCTAACCACGGACTTTATCTTCACGTTCATTCACTTGTCAGATCTGCGATTTACCATTTAGCTATTATATGTGCATTTTACTTTATATGCAATTGTGTCAATTCTCAGTAATTCGACAGGAGCGCCGCTTGGATATTACATATCTCTTCATGTCTCTTCACATTTGTTTGCTTAATGTGATAGACTGTTTTATCTCATATATATGCATGTTTATTAGGGATGAGCCGAACACCCCCCGGTTCGGTTCGCACCAGAACCTGCGAACGGACCGAAAGTTCGCACGAACGTTAGAACCCCATTGACGTCTATGGGACTCGAACGTTCGAAATCAAAAGTGCTCATTTTAAAGGCTAATTTGCATGGTATTGTCCTAAAAAGGGTTTGGGGACCCGGGTCCTACCCCAGGGGACATGTATCAATGCAAAAAAAACTTTTAAAAACGGACGTTTTTTCGGGAGCAGTGATTTTAATGATGCTTAAAGTAAAAAAAAAAAAAAGTGAAATATTCCTTTAAATATCGTACTTGAGGGGTGTCTATAGTATGCCTGTAAAGTGACGCGTGTTTCCCGTGTTTAGAACAGTCCCTGCACCAAATGTCATTTTTAAAGGAAAAAATCTCATTTAAAACTGCTTGCGGGTTTAATGTAATGTCGGGTCCTGGCAATATGGATGAAAATCAGTGAGACAAACGGCATGGGTACCCCCCAGTCCATTACCAGGCCCTTTGGGTCTTGTATGGATATTAAGGGGAACCCCGCACCCAAATTAAAATAAGGAAAGGTGTGGGGCCACCAGGCCCTATATACTCTGAACAGCAGTATACAGGCTGTAGGTTTGTTGTTAAGTAGAATCTCTTTGTAATTTTGAACGGGTACATTTTTAACGTGTTTAGCTCCAGCCAAAAAATCTTTTTTAAGCTTTTTGGAAAACATAGGGAAGGGTTATCACCCCTGTGACATTTGTTTTGCTGTCTTTCCTCCTCTTCAGAAGATTTCACCTCACTTTTTGTCCCAATGGATTGGAAAGCATCAGTGGAAAGGAGAAATGTTTTTCCCATATTAACTCTTACAGGAGAGAATTTCCCTTCCTAGGGGTAGATTTATTCTCACTTCCTGTTGTCTCCTTCCGTTTGCAAGTAGGAGTCGTTTGTAAGTTAGTTGTTTGAAAGTAGGGTCCTGCCCTATATACTCAGCAGAAATTTGGGCCTTAGGTGTTGCTGTGGCCACAACACTGTAAGCCCTCACAGGGCTCTGCTGTGAAATATTAGATCAAGAATTGTAATTACATGCCCCTGTTGAACAGGAGCTGAAAAATTAGGCCTTAGGCACTGGTGCTGGTGCCACAACACTGCAACCCCTCACAGACACTCTAGTTGGAATGCAGGAACGAGCCCTGCTGCAAAGTATTGCATCAAAAATTGTAATTACACACCCCTGTTAAACAAGGGCTGAAAAATTGGGCCTTAGGCACTGGTGCTGGTACCACAACACTGCAACCCCTCACAGACACTCTAGTTGGAATGCAGGAACGAGCCCTGCTGCAAAGTATTACATCAAAAATCGTAATTACACGCCCCTGTTAAACAGGGGCTGAAAAATTGTGCCTTAGGCACTGGTGGTGGCGCCCAGAACCAAAAATGCTCTTACAAGCTATCAGCGTGATGATTGAGGAGGAAGAGGATAATTACTCAGGAATAGTCACTCAGCATCAGCATAGGCAGTCTTTGAAGGGATCTGAGATTTCAAAAAAAATTATTCAGTTACATCAGCATCAGGTGCTTGGTAGCTGGTGGTGATCCAAGACTCATTCATTTTTATGAAGGTCAGTCGATCGACCGAGTCAGTGGACAGATGCACCCTGTGATCGGTTACCACGCCTCCAGCAGCACTGAATGTGCGTTTCGAAAGAACGCTGGATGCAGGACAGGCCAGTAGCTCAATTGCATACTGTGCAAGCTCTGGCCAGTGATCCATCCTCAAGACCCAGTAACCCAGAGGATTTTCGGTGGGAAAGGTGTCCAAGTCTGATCTTGCCCCTAGGTATTCCTGCACCATGTAAAACAGACGCTGGCGATGGTTGCTGGAACCGATCATACCTTGGGGCTGCGGACCAAAAAATTGTCTGAACGCATCGGTCAGACGGCCACCTTCTCCACCGCTCCTTCTTTGACTGACCGAAGCCTCAGCAACACGTTGTCCAGAAACAGGAGTTTGTAACCTCCCAGTCTCTGGGAACGCGTTGCACAGACCTTTCTGCAAGGCCTCCCGAAGATGTTTCATCCTCTGCTCCCTCTGCGATGGCAAGATAAGGTCCGCAACCTTACCCTTGTAACGTGGATCAAGGAGGGTTGCCAGCCAGTATTGGTCCTTCTCCTTGATACCACGAATACGAGGATCCTTACGCAGGCTTTGCAGGATCAGGGAGGCCATGCAGCGTAGGTTTGCTGAGGCATTCGGTCCGGAGTCCTCTGGGTCACTAAGGACGACATGGTCCGCAGCCACCTCCTCCCAGCCACGTACAAGTCCATGTGTTTCTTGGGACTGATCCCTTAAAGACTGCTGCTGATGCTGAGTGCCAGGCTCCACCTCCATACTGACACAATCTTCCTCCTCCTCCTCTTCCTCCTCGTCCTCTTCCTGTGTGATCGGCGGGCACGCAGGAACACTGTCTGGATAAAGGGGGCCTTGAGAGCTAAGGAAGTCCTCCTCTTCCTGCCTCTGTTCTGCCTCAAGTGCCCTGTCCATTATTCCACGCAGCGTGTGCTCCAACAGGTGGACAAGGGGGACAGTGTCACTGATGCATGCACTGTCACTGCTCACCATCCTCGTGGCCTCCTCAAATGGTGACAGGACAGTGCATGCATCCCTGATCATGGCCCACTGGTGTGGGGAAAAAAAAACAAGCTCCCCTGACCCTGTCCTGGTGCCATAGTCGCACAGGTACTCATTGATGGCCCTCTGCTGCGTGTGCAGCCGCTGCAGCATGGCCAACGTTGAGTTCTACCTGGTGGGCATGTCACAGATTAGGCGGTTCTTGGGCAGGTTAAACTCCTTTTGGAGGTCCGTCAGCCGAGCACTGGCATTATATGACCGGCGGAAATGCACACAGACTTTCCTGGCCTGCCTCAGGACATCCTGTAAGCCCGGGTACCTGCCCAAGAACCGCTGCACCACCAAGTTAAGGACGTGAGCCAAACAGGGCACATGGGTCATTTGTCCCTGTCGGAGGGCAGAGAGGAGGTTGGTGCCATTGTCGCAAACCACCATTCCTGCCTTAAGTTGGCGTGGCGTCAACCACCTCTGAACCTGCCCCTGCAGAGCTGACAGAACCTCTGCCCCAGTGTGGCTCCTGTCCCCCAAGCACACCAGCTCAAGCACCGCATGGCATCTTTTGGCCTGCGTACTTGCGTAGCCCCTTGAACGACTACGGAGCACCGCTGGTTCCGAGGAAGAGGCCATGGAGGAAGAAGAAGAGGAGGGGGTGGAGGAGAGAGGTGTGTCACAATCATTAGCATTTTGGAGGCGTGGTGGCGGAACAACCTCCAACACTACTGCACCTTGTCCTGCATCCTTCCCAGCTGCCAGCAGAGTCACCCAATGCGCCGTGAAACTTAGGTAACGTCCCTGTCCATGCCTGCTGGACCATGAGTCAGCGGTAATATGCACCTTACCGCTGACCGCCCTGTCCAGCGAGGCATGGACATTGCCTTCCACATGCTGGTAGAGAGCCGGAATCGCCTTCCATGAGAAAAAGTGGCGTTTGGGTACCTGCCACTGAGGAACTGCACATTCCACAAACTCACGGAAGGGGGCAGAGTCTACCAACTGAAAAGGCAGCAGTTGAAGTGCTAGCAATTTTGCCAAGCTAGCATTCAACCGCTGGGCATGTGGATGGCTGGGAGCAAACTTCTTTCGGCGGTGCAGCAGCTGGGGCAGGGAAATTTGCCTGGTACAATCTGACGTCGGTGTACCAAAATCAGATTGCCCACAAGTACGTGGCTGTGACACACCTAATTCTACACCTTCATTCCTCTCAGTGCAGGTCTCAGAGAGGACTGAAGGTCTAGTGGGGTTGGAAATCTCAGCTGATGAGGAGCAAGCAGAGGTCCTCTTTGTTCTTTGGTGTGGGTCTTTTAGATACGCTTGCCAACGAACTGCATGGCAGGTCAACATATGTCTGGTCAAGCATGTGGTACCCAAGCGGGAGATGTTTTGGCCACGCGAGATACGCTTGAGACATATGTTGCAAATAGCAGCGGTGCGATCTGATGCACTCGTCTCAAAAAAGGCCCACACCAAAGAACTTTTTGAATAACGCGCAGAGACTGCAGCGCCCTGCACATGTGGAGCTTTGGGGTGTGATGCAGTCAATGTGCTGCCCTTAGGCTGGCCCCTGGAGGGCATCCTGCCTCGTTGGTGATGTGCCGCCTCCTCCTCCTCCTCCTCTCTCCTATCAGGCACCCACGTTGAGTCAGTGACCTCATCATCCCCTCCCTCCTCATCACTGGAGCAAACCTGGCAGTATGCTGCAGCAGGGGGAGCATGACTGCCAGATTGCTGTCCTTCTTGGGCACCCCCTCTGTCCGTGCTCGTGTTACTGCCTTCATCGAGCTCAGTATCATCATCAGAGCCTTCCAAGCGCTGGGCATCCTCCTGGAGCATTTACCCAACACTGTGGTCAAACGGTTTGAGGGACTCCTCAGGAGGACATGGTGGGGCTAGGGAAGGAGTCACTGATGACATTGAGCCGAGGGAAGAGGCCGCTGCTTTGCCAGACAAAGTACCCTGGGCATGGGTGAGAGAGGATGAGGAGGATGAGGACGGCTTGGTCATCCACTCGACCAAGTCTTCCGCATGTTGCGGCTCAACATGGCCAGCTGCCGAAAAAAAGGCCAAGCGTGTCCCATGGCCACGTGCTGATGAGGATGCACCGTCTCCACGACCAGCACTAGACACAGAGCCTGCTTGCCCTCTCTTATTGGCTTGTGACTGTCTGCCTCTCCTTCTTGGCCTTCCAGACATACTAATGGCCTGTAGCTGCACTAAGCTGGGATATATATATATATATATATATATATATATATATATATATATATATATGTACTGATGCTGCAGCTAGCAAAATCAACTGCCTGCCTGTAGTATGAGAACACCACCAACCTTCTACAGGTAGCTTTAGCTGAACACTGTGAGGTGGACGCACCCCACTAACTTGTAGGTTTAGCAAAACACTGTGAGCAAGACGCACTGCACTAACTGTAAATAGTCTAGCTGCCTGACTGTGGTACTAATAGGATCAAAAGAACACCAGCAATTTTCTTTAAAATACTGTAACAAGACAAGCCTGCCTGTCAGTAAGAAGATAACAGGAACGGATCTAGCTGAACACTGTGAGCAGGACGCACCCCACTAGCTTGTAGGTTTAGCTGAACACTGTGAGGTGGACGCACCCCACTAACTTGTAGGTTTAGCAGAACACTGTGAGCAGGACGCACTGCACTAACTGTAAATAGTCTAGCTGCCTGACTGTGGTACTAATAGGATCAAAAGAACACCAGCAATTTTCTTCAGGTAGCTGTATTTACTGTAACAAGACAAGCCTGCCTGTCAGTAAGAAGATAACAGAAATGGATCTAGCTGAACACTGTGAGCAGGACGCACCCCACTAGCTTGTAGGTTTAGCTGAACACTGTGAGGTGGACGCACCCCACTAACTTGTAGGTTTAGCTGAACACTGTGAGCAGGACGCACCCCACTTACTTGTAGGTTTAGCAGAACACTGTGGGCAGGACGCACTGCACTAAATGTAAATAGTCTAGCTGCCTGACTGTGGCACTAATAGGATCAAAAGAACACCAGTAATTTTCTTCAAAATACTGTAACAAGACAAGCCTGCCTGTCAGTAGGAATATAACAGGAACGGATCTAGCTGAACACTGTGAGCAGGACGCACTGCACTAAATGTAAATAGTCTAGAAGATAACAGGAACGGATCTAGCTAAACTGAATACAGTGTATATATATATATATGCAACACCTGGGATGCATATATATACACAATACACTTTAAGTGCAGCTAACTGACTGACTGTCCTGCCTAATCTAGCTAACTCAAATGAAATGACACTGTCTCTCTCTCTCTCTCTAAGCACACCGGAACACACTGCACAGGGCCGCCGTGCAGGCGGCCTTATATAGTGTGGGGCGTGTACTAAATCCCCTGAGCCATAATTGGCCAAAGCCTCCTTGGCTTTGGCCAATTATGGCTCTCTGTTAAGGCGGCGCTGTGATTGGCCAAGCATGTGGGTCATAGTGCATGCTTGGCCAATCATCAGCAAGCAATGCACTGCGATGCCGCAGTGAATTATGGGCCGTGACGCGCCACACGAATTTGGCGCGAACGGCCCATATCGTTCGCAATTCGACGAACGATCGAACAGCCGATGTTCGAGTCGAACATGGGTTCGACTCGAACACGAAGCTCATCCCTAATGTTTATACTGTTTAGTGTTCCAAGCCCTACTCCATAAAAGTCATGGTTTCCATAAACTACACTGATGATGGACTAAAAATGACAGCCGTATGCTTCCGCTTTAATATTGACTATGTACAAGAAAAGTTGTGCTGGTATTGATAGTTGTGATGGGAGCAGTGGCGCCGACTTTGTTTGACAATAACAAATTAATATGCACTATTTTCTTCCTGATTCTCCTATGAGACCCGACTGGCCGAGAGAAGAAGCAATCGTATTGGCCGCCGAGGGGGAGGAGGAAACGATGCAGGGGAAGCTGCCATTAATCTGAGGGGAAGGAGATGCTGGGTGAAGCTGACGAGGAGGAAGCGCTCCCCGTGACCTAGATGGGGTAAGTGCTGACCAACCGACCTACTGACCGCCGGTAGGGGGTGGTGGAGGAGCACCAGCTGCCACTGGATGGGAGGTGGTACAAGGCAACTGCTACTGTGTACAGTTATCATGGTCAGCTATGAAATCTGGGCCTAACACAAAATACATAAATTGTTGCTTCACAACGTGATGAAGCAGTAGCTCAATTCTGGAGGAATACAAGGTTATTAAAGTGGTTGTAAACCCTTTTGTCTAAGGCCCCTTTCACACGATCGGACCGTTCAGGTCCGCCTGTCAGTTTTGACGGCGGACCTGAACGGGCGCTCCATGTTAGCCTATGGAGCGTCGGATGTCAGCGGAGACATGTCCGCTGACATCCGACCCCGTCCGATCCGCTAAAAGCAGACGTATGGCTCTACGTCCAGATCCGTCGCTGGCGGATCGGATCGGGTGAGATCTGACGAAAACGGACACGCTGTCCGTTTTCGTCCGATCCCTCCATAGGCGGCAGCGGCGCCTGACAAGCCCCTCCCCGCTCAGTGAGCAGAGAGGGACCTGTCATCCGCCGGCTCAGCGGAGATCAACGGACAGATCTCCCGCTGAGCCCGCCTCGTGTGAAAGGGGACTTACTTTTATCTATAGGTAAGCCTAGAATAAGGCTTAACAATGGAAAATGGAAATATCTCCTGAACGTGTGCTGTTTTGGAGATATTTCACTTGCATGCGCTGTGAAGAAATAGACCACCATGCCGTTTCATCCCCCAGCGTGTGCCGTGACTGACGGCTCCCACGCACATGCGCAGGAATGATGTCACGCGGCTCTGGCCAGTCACAGAGCTGGAGTCCGCGGCCCAGGAAGGAAGAGGGGGGAAGATGGATGTGGCCTGCACAGGGGACATCGCGGACGATGCATACTAGCCCATTATGCTTTTAATTTGCAGGCCTTGCGGGGAGCAAAAGAGGAAGAAAGACCCATCGGGGTTTACTTCCTCTTTAAAAAACAGCTTTCAATAATAAAGTGAAAACCAAGCAGAAGAAGTGCTTGTATGTGCCACACTGAACTGGAAAATTGTGGTAATAGCATACACGAGCATGGGCACGTTGTCAGCAGGGTCAGATTTATACTTCCTACACCCCTGGGCTAGCTGTCTTGTGACTCCCTTTTCCCCATTCTTGTTAACTAGCTAGCATTAGTATCACACTGACGAGATCAGACATCACAGCCACATAAGGCTTGCAGAGGATAGAGAGGCTGAACGGGACAGTTTGCCAATTCTGCATCAGTACACTTGGAACTAATAACTAGAACATAAGCCAGTTGGTCTTAAAAGATCTTCAACTGCTGTTTACTTTTCTCAACTCTGGCCTTCAGTATTAACATTTTGAATAAGCTATATGCTACAGCCACCAAGAGCTGCACCCATAAACTGTAATTCTATTCAGACTAAAATTCAGTTCTAGGTGTATTGACAGTTCTTTATTCCACCACCAGCAAAGATGCAAAAACAGGCAGGACAGAGGTCTGGACTTATTTTTATACAAAGACCATGTTACCAACAGTCAACATCAATAACATGATGGGGGAGATTTACTAAATCGGAAGGACACACAATCTGGTGAAGCTGTGCATAGTGACCAGCCAGTTTCTAAATTTAGCTTGTTCAATTAAGCTTTGACAATTAGCCCATGTTCACATTGGGCCGATTTGCGTCGCATGCCAAATCGGCGGCTATTGCAATGGCACCTGAATCGGGGCGACGCCGACTTTGCGGTGCCACTCCGATTCCTAAAAGTAGTTCCTGTACTACTTTTGGAGACTTCAGGGGCGATTTAAATAGACATCTGTGCATGAACCTGCACAGATGTCTGTCAAATCGCGCCCAAAGTCGGACTGTATTGCAATTTCTAACTCGTATTCAGTGTGAACCTAGGCTAAACCCTAGAAGCTGATTGGTCACTATGTACATCTGCACCAGAGTCTGTGTGTACCAGTTTTAGTAAATCTTCCCCAATGTGTTGGTGACTGTGTTCCACCCAAAACAGACTTAGTCTAGCCATGGCCTATGTTAGCTATGCAGAAATCTGGCCTCAGAATCTGTCAAAAATTCAGCCTGCTCACTTCTTAACCACTTGACATCCACGCTATGGCCGAATGACGAACCTGAATTTCCGGGAGGCCATCATATGACGGCCTCCCCTGTGCACGCGCCCTGCAGGGTGCGCGCCGAGCGCGCTGTAATTAACGAGTCACTGAGACTCGGGTGATTACCGATCCGAGTAAGGGGCCGGTCCCGGCCCCTTACCATGTGATCAGCTGTCAGCCAATGACAGCTGATCACATGATGTAAGCAAAAGATCAGTAATCGTTCTTTTTCCACTTCGGAACCGATGTCCCTTGCAGCGCTGCACATCTGCCTCATCTGTGCCACCCGCCATTGCCACCTATCAATGCCCACAAGTGCCACCTATTAATGCCCACAAGTGCCACCTATCAATGCCCACAAGTGCCAGCTGTCAGTGCCCACCAGTAGTGCCAATCAGTGCCACCTAGCAGTGCTGCCTATTAGTGCCCATTATTGCCACCCATCAGTGTCCATCACTGCCACCTATCGATGCCCATCAGTGCCGCCTCATCAGTGTACATCAATGAAGGAGAAAAATTACCTGTTTTATTTTTTTTATAACAAAATATTTAAAAAATTTTTTTTTTTTTTTAAATTCAGTATTTTTACGTTTTTTTAACAAAAAATAAAAACCGCAGAGATGATCAACTACCACCAACAGAAAGCTCTATTTGTGGGGAAAAAATGATAAAATTTCATTTGAGTACAGTGTTGTATGACCGCGCAATTGTCATTCAAAGTGCGTCTCCGTTGGTACAGGTGCGCCTGGATATGCACCTGGGATCACTCTCTCTCAGGCTGGATGTCCCGACTGCCTGTGGATGCCTGAAATCACTCGGTAAAATAACCTGGGAGGCAGCACCTCTCCTAGGTCTAATCTGTTCCTCCACCTCGTGGAGTCTGAATCCCCTCACATAAGCAAGATGGAGTCTTCTTTTCCTTTTCTCCCAGAGCATGCTGGTCCTTGTAGTTCCTGCCCCCATACAAAGCTATGGGGCCATTTTAGATGATGACTACACATCACAGGATCCTTTGCAACTGTCCCTGCTGCTGTTAAAGTCCATCTCATTGGCTCCTTTAAGTAGCTTCCTCTGATTGGCTCCTGTACTTGGCTTCTCTCTTCTTGCCAATAAGAGCATGGGGAAGGGAGCAGAGAGTGGCCAATGCCTGTGCGAGCGCCACTCGCTCTGCCTGAAATCAGTGAAAAGAAGGAGGGGGAGAAATCCCCCGCAGACATGACAGGCATGCTCTCCCAGATTGTGTGATTCCCGCAGCACCCAGCTTGGTAAGGCACCGGAGAAAACGAGGCACCCACCACACACTCCCCCTACCAAAGAACCTTTGGTCCCCCAAAGGAAGTAACAGTCCTTGACCTGGTACATGCTTTTAAATACACGCAAAGAAAAAAAAACAGGTTAGTGTACACAGGAAAACAAACAACTTGCATTTTCATAAGGACCTGGCAGAGGAACATCCCATCAATAAACATAGAAAGGAAGGTTGTCCTGTCTACAGGCCACTTTAATTGGAATGGCCCAGCTAGTTGTGCCAGGGGGTGAGTTAGGGTTACCCTTCACCAAATCTGTGATGAGAAGGTCAGGCTCTGAAAGAGTCCCTTGAGGGGTGAGGATAACGTCTTAAGTGCTCTCACCCTGTCAGGAAAGACTGGCTGGGAACAGTGGTCCCTCACCTGCTTGTGCTCGCCTGCGGGCGTCTGGGCACGCGGGAACGCGCATCGGTGCGCACGTGCATGGGGGTGCGCGCGCGCACAGCCATTGGCGCCAGATGGGCTATTTAAACACAGCTCTTCCCTCAGACAAGTGCTACCTGATTACCTGATCTACAGCGATCCTGTGCCTTACTTGTTTGACCTGATCTGATCCATTGTTTACCCGGCTTGACCTGTGACCTTCCCTGCCTGCTGCCTGCCTCTGACCCCCGGCTTGTTTACGACTCTGCTTCTCCTCTGGTCCATCCATGCCTGCCTGTGACTCCGTCCCTGTCTGCTGCATCTGTACCTGCACCGTCTGTCTGGTTTGACCCGGCTTGTCTTATTCTCCTGTGCACCACATCCAGTGCTACTTACCTGCTCCTGTGTGTTCCTGGTTCCAGCTGGTTCCTGCCTCCTGCTGCCAAGACCTGCTGATTCTGTTACGGTTTCTTGAAGGCTTCCTGATCCATCCACCGGCTGTTGATCCTGCCAGGCACTCATGCTACCTTAGACTCCCGTGCTCCCTGTTTCCTCTATCAGGGGCTGCAAGTCAGGGACGCAAGAGGGGTCTCTTTCTGCATTCTGGGCTCATCACCAGGTACGTGACACACCCAACACATCACGGGTCAGTCTCTTGAAAGGATGCCTAACTCTTTGCTTTTTCTCTTCCACTGCCTCAGGCGCGGTAGGCTCGCTAGCCTTTTCCTCTTGTTTAACTGCTTCTGCTTTTTGCAGATCAGTTTCTATTGCTTCTGCTGTGGATCTTTCTCCATCAACTGTGGAATAGGGAGACACCTCTCAAATGGGCAAAAGCTCTCTCATCCAATTCTGCAGTCAAGGGAAACATGAAATGACCTGGGAGGCAGAACCTCTCCCCTAGGTCTAATCTCTTCCTCTTTGTCCACCTCGTGGAGTCTGAATCCTCTCAGATAAGCAAGATGGAGTCTTCTTTTCCTTTTCGCCCAGAGCATGCTGGTATTTGTAGTTCCTGCCCCCATTCAAGGCTATGGGGCCATTTTAGATGAAGACTACACATCCCAGGATCCTTTGCAACTACTCCTGCTGCTGTTAAAGTCCATCTCATTGGCCCTATTAAGTAGCTTCCTCTGATTGGCTCCTGTACTTGGCTTCTCTCTTCTTGCCAATAAGAGCATAGGGAAGGGAGCAGAGAGTGGCCAATGCCTGTGCGAGCACCACTCGCTCTGCCTGAAATCAGTGAAAAGAAGGAGGGGGAGAAATTCCCTGCAGACATGACAGGCATGCTCTCCCAGGCTGTGAAGCCAATGCCTGTGCGAGCGCCACTCATTCTGCCCGAAGTCAGTGTCAGTTAAAAAGATGGAGCGCGGATAAAGACATGACAGGTGTACTCTCCCTCTCCCAGGCTGTGTAATTCCCCCGGCGTCCAGCTTGGTAAGGTGCAGGAAAAAGCTGGGCACCCGCTACACATATATATATATATATATATATATACATATACACTGCATATATACAATCATTCTAGCAACCTACCTGGATAGATAGATAATGTATATTGCTATATTCAGTAGCAGTACCTTGATATATACAGTATGAAATATTAGCTAGTCTGTAGTTTTAGCAGGTGGAGCTGTTGGTATATTTTTCATCGCTTTACATTCTGTTGAAAAATCCTGTTATTTGCAGGCCCCAATACCTCAAGCTGAAATTTGCACACACAAATGGATGACTCATTCCTTTAAATCATCACTTATCAGACGACTCAATCTGAGTATGAGAGTGATACCGTAAAAAAAAAAAAAAGAAATATAAATCAACAGTGTAAAATAACATTAAAAAAAATAATATCAATAATAATAATAATCAAAATGCAAGGTCTTAAACTTTTAGACCTCTTTCATGTAAAAAAGCAGCATTTGCATAGTGCTGGAGCATCTTCTTATACAGCTTTCCCCAGATTTTGTTGACATCACCTATGCACTGCTAGAAGAAGCTGCGATGTAAATCAAGTACATTTTGGCTATTTCTTTTAATGTTTGATCTCTTTGTTACTGATAGCATTGCTTTTTAACATGTGGGGGTAGGGGGTCTAAAAGTTAAGCAGATCTCACATTTTGATACTTTACGTTCACATTGAAGTCATTTTGGTGTCAGTTGGGTCATTGGTTGCTATGACAGACAGTACATCATTGCTCTTACCATTGCATAAGCTAGTATACATTCTATGGGGAACCACATGTGGAAACAAAAGGAAAACACTGAGTAATCAACTTTTTCAACAAGACAAAACACTGCATCTCAAGCATTCCACAACAGCTGGAAACAAGTCACAACTTACATGCCTGACATCAGACATAGCCAGAGTGCCGGAACATCCCGTCCACAAATAAATGCTTTAATGTGATTCCGCAAACTCTGCTCAAATTTCACAACACAAACCATTTTTCATATTCCAAACAACAGGCTCTGAATTTCTTAGGGATTGCCAGGATGTTATTTGGAAATGTCACAAAATGACAAAACAATCATTAACCACTGGCTGATACATTAATCTATAGAAGGCTGTGCAAGAATAAAAACAATTAGTAATCATTTCTGGTCTACTCTCATGTTTGGCTAGTAACTTAAAAGGACACTGCTGTATATTTTGCCCTTTATTTTTTCTACAATATATTGCTAATGTTTGAAATACATAAATGAAAAATAGTGTTTGAAGTTTATTTACTATAATGACTTTTTAGTAAAACCTTTGATTATTATTATTATACAGGATTTATATAGCGCCAACAGTTTTCAAAGCGCTTTACAACATTAGGGCAGACAGTACAGTTACAATACAATTCAATACAGGAGGTATGAGAGGGCTCTGCTCGTTAGAGCTTACAATCTAAAAGGTTGATTTACAAATTTTTTAGATTGTAAGCTCTAACGAGCAGAGACCTCCGATTCCTCTTGTACCAAATTGTAATGTAACTGTAATGTCTGCCCTCATGTTGTAAAGCACTGCGCAAACTGTTGGCACTATATAAAACCTGTATAATAATAATAATAAAAATCTTTCCACGATTATTTCTATGAATATTCACTCCAATTATCTATTACTATAAAAAGCTAAATATTGTTTACCTTGGCACAATTGGGCATTCAAAGTGAACAAGAATTTGCTTTTCACATGACTGGATAATTTAAGTGAAAATTCAAATAATATATTGTGTGATGATTCTCAGCTTCTTTAGTAAATCAGCTTATTTGTGTTTCCATTGTATATCTGAATAGAGACAGTTATTTTTGCTCTATTTAGAAATGTGATAACGAATTTTAATTTGATGAAGTGACGTCAAAGGGTTTAGTCATCCCAGATGGAATACTATATATTTTTCCATATTTTGCAACACAAATTGAATAATAAATATTATTTGATTTATTTAGATTTTTTTATTAACTTCATATTTTAAAGGTATAAAATATATGTTTTATTCAACTCTTTTAATAAAGTAGCTTATTTATGTCTTTATGATATAATATAAAATGTATATTTTATAGATATACAATTTATATTTTATTCATATAAATGGGGTCTGTTCTTATCACAATGGCTTTCCGGTGTATTCTTAAAATTTCAGATATGTTTATTTATTCCTGCGCTCTGATGAGTATGTTGTTATTTGGGCAGCTGCTGTAGTGAATAGACATGTTGCCCTCTAATGACGCTTCCGGGAAGGAGCGAAATGCATTAGGCGGAACTTCCGATGACATCACTTCCGACATATGGAACTCAAATCGCGAGTACAAGATTCCAAACCGGTGTTTGCTGCTTATTTACTAAAGCATTATATGTGAGTGTAATATATGTTGGTTTTGACAAATTTTAAAATAAAATGAATGGAATTACGCTATGGATACTTTCTGATCTCCTTTGCGTAATATCCACCTGAGACATATACTGCCCTGCTGGAAGGTTTCCAGAAATTGGAACCGCTCAATAGACATCCAGAGGAACTAAAATATATCTAATAGGCGATTAACCCATTGGGAGTTGGTGAGTGGGGGCAGATAAGGATGGGAGCACGGCACTGAAATTGCATAAAATGCTCACCAATGGCACCAGCTAATCAAGATAATATCAGGACGGACTGCACTTTATGAAGATTTATGACACTGCATTAGTATATGGACACTTGTTGAATCTATATGAACTTTTTTGTCATCATTTTTTCTTTTTTAATTATCCATTTTTTATATATATATATTTTGTATTGCATTTGGTATAAAAAGCTTAGGAAAGCTGGGGCAGCACTGTGGTTTCACATATCCTTAGAATTTCCTATTCAAGTAAATTAAATGGACGCCTTCTAAATATTTCCACTTTTGTGACCACTCAGCAATGTGTGTTAACGTGAGGAAGATCCTGTATGTATTTTCAGTCTTTACTGGTGAAAATCATTGATTGAATGATTGGCAAAAAAATATAGCTTCATCTTATTCACTATGATAAGTGAAAATAAATTTTGCTAAGTGAGGACTCCCAATTCCATTATTAAATTCGCCACTCTGTTTGCAAATAACTTAAAGCGGGGGTCCACCTATCTATCGTTTTTTTTTTTTTTGAGTTCATTCACAAACTTTTCTTCTCAGCATTACATACTCACATATTGTGTGTAATATGTCCGCCTGTGTCAGATTTCGTCGGAAAGAATAACTTATATTATTCACTGCAGGCGGTTTCCATCTTCATTGTGGGCATTTGAAGCCCACAAGCATTTATTTCCTGGATGTGGTGAATGCTGTGCTCCCAGCATTCACCGCTCGTTCCCGCACATGCTCAGTGGCATCCTGGGAAGCCTGAGACTAGCTCCCAGGAGACTGTGCGGAGTCTGGGAGAGGCTAGAATCACGCCTACTCCCACGGGAGGAGAACCAGGAAGTGCAAAGAAGAATAGAAAAATAAAAGGTAATTACGGTGATTTAAATTTTTTTAAATGGCATGTCAGCATCTAGGCAAGGAAGAGAATACATACAGATATTGTTCAAAATTTGGGTGGAACTCCGCTTTAAATGGCAAATGTGAAAAATGCAAGACAAGGCACCCAGTGTGAATAAGCCTTGGCAATAACTCATGGCATACTGATGATCACTTGCAAACCTACTGACAGTCAGGGCCGGATTAAGATGGGCCTGGTGCTGAGGATTTTGGTGGGGCTTTTTATAAAAAAAATAAAAAATAAAAATGCAAACAATTTGTTGTTATAACAAATTCAATTTAACAGAGAGAGGGAGGATGAGAGAGAGAGAAAGGGGATGAGAGAGGGGTGAGGGGTAAGGGAGGGAGGATGAGAGAGAGGGGGGATGAGAGAGAGGATGTACATGAGCATGTGCCCGGCCAAGGCAACTGACGAAGACAGAGAACCCGGAAGGAAGACCGGGTGAAGATGGAAGCACCCAGGACCCCCCGGATTGATCACAGCGCAGCGCTGGAGGGCTCAGTCTGACAGGTAAGTGTACCCTAATGTACTAATATGCTGTGAATACTTGTACACTATGGCATACCCTACCTCAGGGCCTCTAAAAAGGAGTAATGATAGTGAAGTTTACTACTGCTTTAATATTACAGGATCCCAGGAGCCTCTCATGGAGCCCCCTACTGACCCAGTGGCCCTTGGGCAGTGCCCAAGTGCACAGTTGCCAACATTTCAAAAATATATACAGGGACACTTTTTTTTACCAGTGGTATATTTAGAGTAGCGGACATCCCCTATGTTCCTCTATACATCACAATAGTAATCACAAAATTAAATGAGTACTAATAATGGGCAGAACAAATATGAGTTGACTGAGAAGATTTCCTTTAGTTGAACTAACAATAGTGTGCTCATTCTAGAGCTGGTAACATTGAGGATATTCAATATATTTGTAAAGAACTGTTTTTGTGGCAAAAGAGGCATAGGGGGAGGAGTATGGATGGTATAAAAGTGGGAAGTATTTGCAGGTGAGGAAACATGGCAAGTGGCAAGTGACCTGGTTGGTGGTGAGTGTCAAATGAATGATGTGTTTCAAGTTTCATTTGCAGTAATGCTTACTGCCCTCTGAAAAGTGATCTGTGGTGGATTGCTTTTCAACGAGTGGTATAGCAGCAGCTGACAAGCGTTCATGAGGTGCTACTGCCGCCTCCTTGTTTTTTTTACATTGCTGAATGGTATTTTTACATTGTTAGACTATGCTGCTACTGCGAGCGAGTTTGGTTTGCAGTTGCAGAGTGGCCCCATTAAAATCAATAGGCCAGGTTGCTGCTGAGTTAAAGATGCTGCAGCTAAAGAAATTACAAAATAATAAGTCACAGCTGTGAAGTAAAGCATCACAGCTACGCAGTGCTGTATTTTGGCCTAGGCCAACAAGGCCCAGGCCTAGGGCGGCACTTTGTGGGGGCGCGGTGGCCGGCGCCACCCCCCCCCCCGGAAGAAAGCCCCCCCTTTGCCTCCCGAGTCAGTCCATTCACTGCAAGAGGTTGCTGGCTGCAGCGTCTCTTACATGGAGCACACACAGCGTGTGCTCACAGTTCCCTCCTCCCCCTCCCCTTGCCCTCTGCACAGACATGGGATTATGGGTAAACCTTATATCCATAAACCCATGTTTTTTCCTTCAAATTAAGAGGGCTGGGCTGGAAGGGAGCATGTGTCTTTTAGACACACGCCCCCTTCTATGACACTGCAGTGAGAGGTGTGCCTCCACTGCAGCATTTTTATTTGACAGCTGGGGCCAATGGTACTTTACCATTGGTTCAAGGCTCAAAGCTGTCCATTGAGCTCAGTGTCTCTGACAAGAAGTGAGAGGCACTGTGAGCTCATCCTCTGCAAACAGAATGTGTCAGCTTATATTTAAACTGGCTGCGCTGTATGTAGCTTCTGACAGGCTGCACAAGGAGCCCCATATCTCTAGGAGCCCCAAATTTTGACCAGTGGAGGAGTAGGTCTCTATGACCCTCGATCGTTCATTTTTTTTGGCGAATGGACCCATGTTAACTGCTTGCCGATCAGCCGCCACAGTTTTACTGCGCCAGAAGGGCACGGCTGGGCGAAACAACGTTACCTTAAGTTGCTTCGTCTTTTGGCCATTAGGGGCGTGCGCGCCCGGAGCCGATGCGAGTGCCCGGCAGGCGCGATGACCACCGGGCACCTGCAATCTCTCATGACAAAGTGAGAACCGGGATCTGTGTGTGTAAACACACAAATCCCGGTTCTTTCAGGGCAGATGAGACAGATCTTGTGATCATACATCTCTTTCTTCCCATAGTCAGTCCCATCCCCCCCACAGTTAGAACACACCTAGGGAACACAGTTAACCCCTTGATCGCCCATTATGTTAACCCCTTCCCTGCCAGTGACATTTATACAGTAATCAGTGCATTTTTATAGCACTGATCACTGTATAAATGTCAATGGTCCCAAAAATGTGTCAAAAGTGTCCAATTTTTCTGCCGCAATATCGCAGTCCCGATAAAAATTGCAGATCGCCGCCATTACTAGTAAAAAAAATAATAATAATAAAAATGCCATAAATCTATCCCTTATTTTGTAAACGCTTTTGCGCAAACCAATCAATATACGCTTATTGTGATTTTTTTACCAAAAATATGTAGAAGGATACATATCAGCCTAAACTGAGGAAAAATGAGTTTTTTTGAAAAAAAAAATGTGGGATATTTATTATAGCAAAAAATAAAAGATATTGTGTTTTTTTTTTTCAAAATTGTCGCTCTTTTTTTGTTTATATAATAAAAACCGCAGGGGTGATCAAATACCGCCAAAAGAAAGCTCTATTTGTGGGGAAAAAAGGACGTCAATTTTGTTTGGGTACAGCGTCGCACGACCACGCAATTGTCAGTTAAAGTGACGCAGTGCCGTACCGCAAAAAAAGGCCTGGTCATTGAGTAGCCAAATCTCCCGGGGCTGAAGTGTATAAATGTCAATGGTCCCGGCTTTTTAACATGGCGGTGGAGTGTTCCCCGCACTTATATGCAATAAAAAGGCTTGTTTTTATCCATACTACACCATCGGAGCTTTTGTTTTTTATACTCGCAGCCCTCCGGACCAGTGAGTTCTTTGCAGAGTGACCTGCCTGCCCTGGGAATATCGCAAACATCTGAGGATTCTGACGTGGGAGTCTGCTTATCCCTGCAGAGGGTTGTATCTGCCCGCTTGTCCGACCTTGCCATAGAGGAGGTCCACCAACTCCGGTAAGCGTTCAAACCCACTGCTACCTGGATGCACCTGAAGTTCGGAAGTTTCTCCTCACATCTTGCTCTTCCACCTTCCCTCTTATGTGGGTTGAGGCGGTTGGACTTTGGATGTTGGATTCCCATCTATTGGACTCACATAATTTTTATCACTGACTTTTTATCACTGTGTTTTATTTATGAATGAACCTCTATTCACGTTTTCAGAACTTTCACTATTATTTTGTGATTTAAATATTTTTTATGATTCACTATTACTGAATAATTATTATTGCAAGCGCACTTATTATTTCTTCTGTTTTGGTTTTGTCACACTGATATTTGTGGTTTTTGTTGCAGCTGCACCCTTACTCAATTTAGTGCTCTGAGCGTGGTATTTTTCTTTTATTTTTGTGAAGTGGTTAAGGTAAGGGGCCTGGAGCTG
Organism: Aquarana catesbeiana; assembly: GCF_042186555.1. Classification (NCBI taxonomy): domain Eukaryota; kingdom Metazoa; phylum Chordata; class Amphibia; order Anura; family Ranidae; genus Aquarana; species Aquarana catesbeiana. Next base: position 76,392,107 of record NC_133328.1, read on the forward strand.
CAACTCCAATAGCCCCTATATTATTCCGGCCCTGCTGGCAGTTATTCAATTTGCTTGCTATGAACATAAAAAGCTCTTGATGAGAAACTGACATAAAGAGCCTAATTTATGAAAAGAGTTGAGAATATTAACAATAAATTGTATAAACATTCTCTTTAATTATCCAATCATGTGCAGATCACATAAGTAAACAGGAATTTTTAATTGAAGTCATTATTCACACAATTTACTGTATGAACATTCTCAACTTCTTTAGTAAGTCAGTCTCAGTGTGTCATGGAAAAAGGGAGGATTTGACACAGTGTAATCCATTATTTGTAAAGGATTTACACTACAAGAATTTTCTATCTGCTCCATTCAGTTCATTGATACAAAGATTTGAAACTTTGCATGCACACATTCATATTCATCCTCGTGTAAAATCTATGTGTCTTTGTTTAAGCTCATCTAATGTGGGTGCTCAAAAATCTGATCTTACATTGTGCAGTACAGATTTTCTACAGACTATAATGTAAATTTCCCAACGCATTCACCAATATGCATGCCATTATAGTCAAATTAAAGTTCCATCTTTACCAGCACGCACGCACTGGTTTGCAAGGTTGGATTTTTGAACAGAAGCGAGCATAGTCTTCATTGGCTGTTAGGCCTTAAAACCTCACCTTCTTTACAACATGGCCTGGTCATTGCTGTAGGCATGAGATGATGAGCCAGCTGCTGGTCGGGCATCTGGGCAGATCCCAACATTATTGTCAGGATCCCTGCAAAGCCTGGACCAGCTCTGTGATGTCAGCTGATGGCAAACTTTATCCCGCTGTCAGCTGAATTTGGGGGACAGGAGTGCAAAATTAAGTGCACTCCTGTGACCAACAAGATATGTATGACTAAAAGTGCTTGGGCCATACTTCTTCTTTGATAGTGCAATAATTCCTTATTCAAGTATTTTATTAAAGAAGTAAAAGGATGTACAAGAACAGAGTGCTATATAAATAATGAACAGATTGTGATGTAAATTATTTAACAGAGAAAAAACAATGGGGTCAAAAATAGTGCAATAATTCACACAGTTCACATACACTTTATTACCAAAAGTATTGGGACGCCTGCCTTTACACACACACGAACTTTAATGTCATCCCAGTCTTAGTCCACAGAGTTCAATATTGAGTTTGCCCACCCTTTGCAGCTATAACAGTTTCAACTCTTCTGGGAAGGCTGTCCACAAGGTTTAGGAGTGTGTCTATGGGAATGTTTGACAATTCTTCCAGAATCGCATTTGTGAGGTAAGGCACTGGTGTGGCTCGCAGTCTCCGCTCTAATTCATCCCAAAGGTGTTCTGTCGGGTTGAGGTCAGGACTCTGTGCAGGCCAGTCAAGTTCCTCCACCCCAAACTCGCTCATCCATGTCTTTCTGGACCTTGCTTTGTGCACTGGTGCACAGTCGTGTTGAACAGGAAGGGGCCATCCCCAAACTATTCTCACAAAGTTGGGAGCATGAAATTGTCCAAAATGTCTTGGTATGCTGATGCCTTAGGATTTCCCTTCACTGAAACTAAGGGGCCAAGCCCAATGCCTGAAAAAAAAAACCCACACCATAATCCCCCTCCACCAAATGATTTGGTCCAATGCACAAAGCAAGGTCCATAAGGACATGGATGAGCGAGTTTGGGGTGGAAGAAAATGACTGACCTGCACAGAGTCCTGACCTCAACCTGATAGATCACCTTTGGGATGAATTAGACTAGAGACTGTGAGCCAGGCCTTCTCTTCCACATCAGTGCCTGACCTCACAAATGCGCTTCTGGAACAATGGTCAAACATTTCCTAAACCTTGTGGACAGCCTTCCCAGAAAAGTTGAAGCTGTTATAGCTGCAAAGGGTGGGCCAACTCAGTATTGAACTCTACGAACTGAGACTGGGATGCCATTAAAGTTCATGTGTGTGTAATGCCCCGTACACACGGTCGGACTTTGTTCGGACATTCCGACAACAAAATCCTAGGATTTTTTCCGACGGATGATGGCTCAAACTTGTCTTGCATACACACGGTCACACAAAGTTGTCGGAAAATCCGATCGTTCTAAACGCGGTGACGTAAAACACAAACGTCGGGACTATAAACGGGGCAGTGGCCAATAGCTTTCATCTCTTTATTTATTCTGAGCATGCGTGGCACTTTGTCCGTCGGATTTGTGTACACACGATCGGAATTTCCGACAACGGATTTTGTTGTCGGAAAATTTTATCTCCTGCTCTCCAACTTTGTGTGTCGGAAAATCCGATGGAAAATGTCCGATGGAGCCCACACACGGTCAGAATTTCCGACAACACGCTCCGATCGGACATTGTCCATCGGAAAATCCGACCGTGTGTACGGGGCATAAAGGCAGGCGTCCCATTACTTTTGGTAATATATTGTATATACAAATGATATAACCTAGTCTTTCATCAAATTTAATCCAATTTCCAAAACACCAGACAAAATTCAAATCCATAGTAATATATGTGCTTCTCAACATAATCTACCTGCTTGTCAACCGGGTAGTGGCGGCTAGTGCTCAAAATTTTTTTTTGGGGGGGGGGGGCAAACAAACTAAAAAATTCAGGAAACTACTGAAAAAAACCATCACAGCAGCCACTGTGCCCGTCAAATGCAGCCACGGTGCCCATCAAATGCCGCCACTATGCTCATCAAATGCAGCCACTTGTGCCGGTCAAATGCAGCCACGGTGCCCATCAAATGCCGCCACTATGCTCATCAAATGCAGCCACTTGTGCCGGTCAAATGCAGCCATTGGGGCCATCAAATGCAGCCACTGTGCCCGTCAAATGCAGCCGCTGTGCCCGTCAAATGCTGCCTCTGTGCCCATCAATTGCAGCCACTGTGCCCATCAAATGCCGCCACTCTGCCCATCAAATGCCGTCACTGTGCCTGTCAAATAGCACCACTGTGCCCATCATATGCAGCCAGTTCTGCCCCATCAAATGCTGCCACTTGTGCCCATCAAATGCAGCCACTGTGCCCCATCAATGCAGTGTGCCTGTCAAATGCAGCCACTTGTGCCCATCAAATGCAGCCACTGTACCCCCCGCCCGCTCACTCGCTGACTGCCCGGCACTTACCCCATCTTGGTGGGGGATCAGGCAGCGGGTGACAGCGGTGAGCTGTGGGATGGTGGCATGAGCAGCAGGTCAGGTGGCGGATCCTGTATCCTCCATTTGTGTCTTCTTCCTTCCTGCTAGGCATCCAATCAGAGCACCTGTGCCTTTAGCCAGTGAGGTGATGGGTATTAGACCTGCGCCTCTTGATTGGCTGAGAGGCGGTTCAGTGTTAGAAAAGAGAATATTCATCTACTTTTCTAACACACCTGGGTGGACTGCGAGCGCAAAGCTCTGCGCTCCAAGTCCACCGTTTTTGAAGCCTATTAGAGCTTATGGCTCTAAAAACACCCCCGCCGCTGGAATTTAGGCACCCGGCATCCGAAAAGGGGCCAAAACCCCTAAATAGGGAGTGGCTACAGCGGCCATAGATAGATTCAAGCCATGCATGAATCTATCCATTCTACACAGAGGGGGTGGCACCCGGGCGCCCCTAATGGACGCACCGCCACTGCAACCGGTGTAAATAACTTAGCTCACTCATCGGAATTATATTATCCATTATCTTTAAGGAAGGTCATAAAAGGCTTGGTTAGTGCTTACCCCCAAAGGAGCCACTGTTTTCTTGGATCCCCTGTTCCCAGACCACACTGGGGGGATGTTTTATTGCAACAATATATATAATACTTTGATAACCAAGAAATGGAAAACGGCAATAAACACTTCAAATATGTGAAACAGTTGTAAATTAACATATACAATTTGTAATAAACAACCAGTAATGACCTCTAATCCCTATAATGGAAAAAGTCCGGTTTATGGGGAGATGCTATGACAATGGTCCAACAGTCTTTATAAAATCTTTCCCTACTGGCCAGTATGTTGGGGCCCAGATCCAGCATTAGTGCACTCAAAATTAAGTCCCTCCAAACTTAGCTGTAAATGTTTGAACGGTGCCCCCAGAAAGCAACACTGTTCCTTTAATAAGGTATAGTAGGATATGTCCAGCGGCCTCTTAACAACTCATAGGGTGGTGACCTGTCTTCTCCCCCTCTCAGTCCAGGACTTATCAATGTCAGCTGCATTGACATCCTTTCCAGGATCAGGGAGCAATACCAGGCTTGACAGTGGAGTTCCCACAAACGAGGAGATGTTCCCTACTGAGCTTCTCTTTGTTCCCAAAACTGCAGCAAAACAAATCAACAAATCTGCTACACTGTATGTGTATTCCACTATATCCTCTCAGAGACTGCCCCTAGCCCAGGAACAGTCCTTCATTTTCTTCCTTTCCCTTCCTTCCTCTCTTCAGAGCTCTGGTAATGCTGGGATCTTTAGTTCCAGAGCTAATGTGTAGTACAGGCTCAGTCTCTCTGGGGACTACATCTCCTACAAGTCCTTGCTCCTCCCAGCAGGCTTGGTGCTGTCCCTATCTGCACAGCATCAATATTACTGCTTACTCTGCTCTCCCTGGTGGTGGATGGGCCTTTCCTCTAGCTCTCTCTGTGACTGCACACAGGCCTGAAAATCTCCAGCGTTCCCTGGCATGCAAAACGAGAGGGAGAAGAGCTGCAGCACTATTTTTTGCCAGTCTCCTTCAATTGAAAATCTGACTCCATATTACAGCTCCACATATTAAACTAAGAGAATAATTCTCATAGTGTAGTATATAAAATGAGAGCTTTATTAAAATCCAAGGTAATTCACTCACATTCACTATACTTGTTAAAATCACTCACAACTCATATGCTGGCTGCTGCTAGGCTCTGATCAGGTGGGCAGGGCTATGTGTGGCATCAAAGGAGAAGAATAGCAAAGGAGAAAGCAGCTTCAATACTTTTTGATAAAGCTAAAGCTTGTCTACTCTTTCCTGTCTTCTACACAATCTTATTGACCACTAAAGAAACAAAAATAAAATGGAAGGCGCACACACCTAGTGCATTACCAAAAATATTTAACCAATGATGGAATCCATAGAAAATGTATACCCAGAAGATGGCAAAAAATAATAGGCCATAAAAACAACGCTGAACAGGGTGGACACAAATGTGCCATATTCACATCACAGAGTACACAGCTGACACGTTTCGGGGGCGCACCCTCTTCCTCAGAACTAAGCTACCAGCTGAACTAAGCTGGTAGCTTAGCTCTGAGGAAGGGGGTGCGCCCCTCAAAACGCATCAGATGTATACCATGTGATGTAAATATTGCACATTTGTGTCCACCCTGCTCAGCATTGTGTTTTAATGGCCTATTATTATTTGCAATCTTGTGAGTATCCATTTTTTATCGATTCCATTATTGATTAAATATTTTTGGTAATGCACTAGGTGTGTGCACCTTCCATTTTATTTTTGTTTCTGTAGTATCTTTTTGACTGCCTCGTCTGAGGAGGGCAGCAACCACTCAGTTCTGTGGGATCACCTTTGTCCTTGTTGTTCTACACTAAGGAAGACCACATAGCGCTGGAAGTGACTGTTTGCTTTTGTAAACTCTACTATTGACCACTAAGCCTGCCTACTATATTGAAGGACCAAAAGAAAAGAAAGCATTGTTAGGGCTTAGCCAAAAACTTCTACAACTCTAGGTATCTGCAGTTCACCTGTTTGTCCACCCATAACAGTGTCCTTAGGCATATCGGATTTAAAGGGTAAACACAGCTGGAGCCCTGAGGTTGCCCACCCCTATCTTCAAGTGTAAGGCTATACAAGAAGTTTTTCATGAGCAACAATGCTCAAATAATGTATATTGTTGTAAAATGGCTTCTTGGCCTGACTCTTTGTGGTCTTATAGACTTTGGCACCCTAGGCCTGTCTATCAGTACTCGCTTCTCTGAGCTCTTGAAGGTTCATATTCAATGCTCTGGAAATATTAATCATCTACCTCGTCTACTGCTGTCCTATTCTCTTTTTTCCTTTGATCCTTTCCAGCATCAGAATCTTCTCCTGTGAGTTCTTCCTTCTCATTATGTGGCGAGACTATTTGTCTAGTTTAGTGTTAGTACTTCCAGTGACCGTTTTGGATTTATTTCCTCAAGTACTGACTGATGTGTTCATCTTTCATAGCAGGAAACTCTCAAAGCTTTTCTCCAGCACTACAGATCAAAAGCATCTATTTTCTGCTCCTTGGCCTTTTTAATAGTCCAACTCTTGCTGCTGCTTTTTACTAAAGGGAAGGCCATAGTTGTGATCATGGGAACCTTTGTTGACAATGTTATATCTCTGCTCGTTACTATCTTGCCTAGATACACCACAGCTTTGCTCCCAAGAAGTGAACGTCTTTTAATTTCACGGCTGTAGTCACCATCTACAGAGGTCTAACAGCACAGGAATATAAAGTCCATCAATGTCTCTACATCTTTATGTGTAAATATCAGTCTGCTGACATTACTGTCCTTGGGCCAGGTTAATTCCGATGCCATTAGTTCCTATTTAATACGAATTATAATGACTGCAAATCAAGAAAGATATATAACTATAAACAGCAAATGGATGGAGATTTATCAAAGTAAGTTTAAAAGGTGCTTGACTGTCAGAAGAATTAGCGATAATAATAAAGCAATACATCACAACTGCTACAGGCTTTTTTGTAAATAACATATTATCATTATCAAGTATAGTAAAGATCAGTGACACTAGTATTTAATTAGAAGAAAAGAGCAAAGATAAAGCTGAACTACAAATGAAATTGTGTCTCAGTGATAGGGCACAATAGATGCATGCCCCCCTCCGGATTAGACGCTGGGGGCATGGGCTGGTTAAAATTCCATTAAAGCTTTGTGTGGCCTGGGGCAGGTCACATTATCCTCATCAGCTGTGGGCACTAGAACATCAAATGTAATCTTGTCAAGGCATGAAGAGGTCAGAGTAGAGAAAGAGAATACATTGTAATTCCCTAAATTCAGCAACCTAAGGGGCTTCTTATAAGGATCAGTATTATATATGCTATTCATTTTGTAATAGATTGCATTATTTTGCATTGAAAAAGACACAAAAACAGTGAAGGAGAAAAACAAATCATACCATCTTGAGGAAAATTCCTTCTGCAGCTGCCTCCACTGACAGTGATGGGCCATGCCTGTGTTAAGATGGCATATTTGGCAAATTTACAGAGTAAAAAAAATTGGCAAGGTTATTTTAATTTTTTTTTTTTACAAATTGTAACAAAAATGAGTGCAGAAATCACCCAGACCTTTATAAATAGTCAAAGCCACAAGAAACAGTATGTACTATCTGGGAAATTTAATATACTAAAATGTGGGTGCAATGGTGCTGTAGATGTCCACAAACTTTGTATGAACAAATTACGTTTTACATCAGTTTAATGTGATTTGTTGCTCAATGCATACTTAGAGCTGGCCATGAACGTACAGGTGTTGATTTACTAAAACTGGAGAGTGCAAAATCTGGTGCAGCTCTGCATAGAAACCAATTAGCTATCCATATTTTTTTGTCAAAGCTAAACTGAACAAGCTGAAGTTAGAAGCTGATTGGCTACCATGCACAGCTATACCAATTTTAGTAAATCAACCCCACAATGTTCTGCCAGTGCCACTGAAGTAGTTGACTTTTAGAAGTAGACTTTTATGCCTATAGATAACAGAAGACATTAAAAAAACACTATCTACCAGCCAGTTTTGGGGGTAAAACATTAATAATTTGGTCTAATAATTTCATTCAACCATTTATTTATTTTTTTCTGTTGTATAGCTGTCTAGGTTAGGCCTCAATCAAGCTCGATCAATCTGAGCTTGCCTGTTTCTGAACAAATATATTTCAAATATTCCAGCAGCTGGATCATGCCTACTTCTACTGTATATGGCCCCCTCGCTTAATACAACCATGGAAAATTATCTGCCAGTCTAGGAGATTCTGCCAGAAAAGGGATGATCATTTCTATAGGTAGTAGAGGACACCCTCCCATAACTGTTCTAAGAAAAACAGTGAATGAGTTATTTAAGATGCTTCAGCTGACCTTAAAGTGGTTGTAAAGTCAGAAGATTTTGTTATCCTAATACATTCTATGCATTAAGATAAAAAGTATTCTGTGTGTAGCAGCCCCCCTCAGTCCCCCTAATACTTACATCCATCTCTATCCAGCGATGTCCACGAGTGCCTCAGCCATCCGGGACTCTCCCTCCTAATAGGCTGGGACACAGCAGTGGCGCCATTGGCTCCTGTTGCTGTCAATCAGACTTAGTTAGCCAATGAGGACAGAGAGGGGGTGGAGCCAAACCGCGGCTCTGTGTCTGAATAGATACATGAAGCTGTGGCTCGGCTCGGGTGCCCCCATAGCAAGCTGGTTTGCTGTGGGTGCACTCAACAAGAGGGAGTGGCCAGGAGCTCCAGCCAGGGACCCAAGAAGAGGAGGATCCAGGCTGCCCTGTGCAAAACCACTGCACAGAGCAGGTAATTTTAACATTTTTTTTTGGAAAAGAAAAATTAGACTTTACAATCACTTTAAAGGTTGGTACACACTAACTGACAGCTTGGTAGTAGCTGCTGTACTAACCCTCTGACATTAGTACAATGATCTCCCCCCCCGCTGAGTTGTTGTGTTCTAACAGGGGGATGGCCCCCCGCCAGAACATTCCGATCAGCGCTCTCTGCGTTCCAGAGAAGTTCTCTCTGGAACTTCCAGTGACCAGTATGAGAGAGTGAGAGCGATAACACCAAATTTAACACACCTGCTCCCCAATCACACCTGAGACCTTGTAACACTAACAAGTCACATGACACCGGGGAGGGAAAATGGCTAATTGGGCCCGATTTGGACATTTTCACTTAGGGGTGTACTCACTTTTGTTGCCAGCGGTTTAGACATTAATGGCTGTGTGTTGAGTTATTTTGAGGGGACAGCAAATTTACACTGTTATACAAGCTGTACATTCACTACTATTACATTGTAGCAAAGTGTCATTTCTTCAGTGTTGTCACATGAAAAGATAGAATAAAATATTTACAAAAACCTGAGGGGTGTACTCACTTTTGTGAGATACTGTATATTTGAAATGACTGATGCCCAGGGTTTTCTCTCTCTTGGTCTTTTTGCTGTGAGAGCCTGCTGCTGGGTGAAAAAGAACAATAAAAAAGTACATGTGTTACCTGTTTGTTTTGGGAACCCATTAGGGGGCACCCTGTTAGTAATGAACTGGCCTGAGTTTAGTTAGTTGATCGGCCAAACAGATGTTTTTGTTTTATGCTATAAACTTACTGTAACAAAACCCTTCTGCGCTGAAACTGTATTTGCTTGCTACTTTACTGAATAAAAAAAGTGCAGGACAAACCTACTTGAACTGTTTCTAGGTATCCCTGTCTCATACATGGCTTACTGCAGCCATTACCAGTTGAGCCTGTCCTCCTATATATGCATATATCAAAAATCTTAATTTAAGATAAACTACTCATATGGTTTATATACGAACGGTTGTATTTTGGTTCTATTCACCCATCATATTTTAAATGTCTGTAAAGGGGTAGAAGAAATCCACAGTATGGTTATAACATAACATGGAGTTTTCCCTATACAGGCTCAATCAGTGCCTTGGGCAACTAAAGTTTCATAAACAATGGTGATGTTTCCAGCTTCAGGGAATGAAAGAAAAGGTCATCTGACCACCTTCCCTTGGGTAAGATTTACTACTCAGATCTCCCACTGTTTACGTCAGTCTCTCAACACCACAGAACATGGCTAAAATCATTGTAGCTGGTTAAAACAAGGTAATCAGATCTTATCTGATGATCTACACTGAGATACATGAAATGTGTATCCATTCCTTATGCTTCTTTGCTCCCTAGCAGGGTAGGATGGGGGCAGCAGAGTTAAAAAGAACATGTGATGATAAAATATAAGTGTTGCTAATGTTGGCCTATTTTTAAGGATCCAGGATCTAAGACTGTTATCCCGATGATGTCTATATTACCTAGGGATTGCTGATCTGGAATATGTATGCAGTGAAGTGACTGCAAAGTGTGAACTTTCTTCCTGCATACGTGTTTCAGGTTACTAACCCCATGGTAGTGGTTCCCATAGATGACAGCCCAGGAATCTGCACCTTTAAACAAGAGATAGCAATGGCTACTCACATATTTTTATCACAACTTTGCTTTACATTATTAATGGGCATGAGATGGGGCTTCTCAAAGGGAGGAATAGACTGATTGTTGCAGCTGATGTGTAAAATCGGGAGAATGGCATGCTTTTATTGGGCCAATAATGTCCACATTTAAGGGGGTTTTGTTCACCACCTGATGCACACGAAATGCTCACATAATTCATATCTTAAACAAGGGCACCAGCTTTACTATGCTCTCCCCACAAGAAAAAAAAGCTGAAAGTCCCCCAAATACTTTTTAATCTGTAGTTGATGCTCCAGAGTCTTGTATTATTTTTTCTACTACATACTCTGGTTATCAACTAAAAGCCCCCAAATTATTTGTATAGACAACTGGACTTCATGTGCACACACCCAAGCCTCCGGCCCCCTAATCTACATGTGGGGCGCAGGCTGCATGGATTTCAATAGGGTTTTTTTTTTTTTTTAGAAGCACATGATTAGAGCCTGAGGTTCTAACTGGCTTAAAGAAAGGGTGGGCTCTGAGACCACCCAGTTGTGTTACATTATTTTTATTATTTTTTATTTATTTATTTCAGGTACTTATATAGCGCCATCAATTTACGCAGAGCTTTACATATACATTGTACATTCACATCAGTCCCTACCCTCAAGGAGCTTACAATCTAAGGTCCCTAACTCACATTCATACATACGAGGGCCAATTTAGACAGGATCCAATTAACCTACCAGCATGTCTTTGGAGTGTGGGAGGAAACCAGAGTACCTGGAGGAAACCCACGCAGGCACAGGGAGAACATGCAAACTCCAAGCAGGTAGTGTCATGGTTGGGATTCGAACCAGTGACCCTTCTTACTGCTAGGCGAGAGTGCTACCACTACACCACTGTGCCGCCCACTACACCACTGTGCCGAAGTAATATTCACTAATGTCTTCCTGTTTCTTCTCCCAGCCAATCAGGAATCAGCTCCTGAGACCCCATTGGCCGGGAGTCTGAAGACCCGATTAGCTGGGAGGAGAAGACAGAGGGGGGACACTGAAGCCAGGACATGGAGGAGGGAAGCCGCCGCCAGATGGATTCAAACACGGGGGAGAGCCACTCTCCCTCTACCTGCTTTGCTTATCAACTAAAAGCCCCCAAATTATTTTTATCAACAACTGGACTTCATGTGCACACACCCAAGCATCCGGCCCCCTAATCTACAACAGGTTTTTTTTTTAGAAGCACATGATTAGAGCCTGAGGCTCTAATTGGCTTAAAAAGGGTGGGCTCAGGGCACAGAGCACTGTGCCCTGAGCCCACCCAGTTGTGTGACATTAGCAAATTAATATTCGCTAAAGTATTCCTGTTTCTCCTCCCAGCCAATCAGGAATCGGCTCCTGATACCCGATTAGCCGGGAGGAGAAGACAGAGGGGTGACACGGAAGCCAGGACACGGAGGAGGGAAGCCACCGCCGGATAGATTCAATCACGGGGGAGAGCCACTCTCCCTCTCCCTGCTCTGCCCTCTCCTTTCAGCAGCAGACATTCCCACGCTGTTCTGTGGATCTATCCTCCCCTGGCTCACCATCTACTGGGATCCTGTCCTCTCTGCATCATCCTCTGCTGTCATCCTGCGCTGTGCACTGATGGAGGGGAGCTCCCTACACTGATCACACCGGCAATCTGTCTGCTGAGCCGTGACCACGGTCATATGGTAAGTGAGCGGGGGGGGTGCACGGTGGCAGGCTGGAGCAACGGGGGGGGGGGGGTTTGTGGTCAGGTCCTTATGCCGCCCCCCCCCTCCCCGACAAATGGAGCACCAGCTTTTTTGAGCAAAATTTTAAGTTTGCCTAATATTTATTGAATTGTATTGTAACCCTACTATCTCCCCATTTATTTCAAAGCGCTATATAAATCCTGTATAATAATATTCTCGGGAACTGAAAGTGTTTAGTGTCACTTTAGTTTTCAGTGTTGGTTGGAGTCAACCTTTAAAAAAAAATTCAGATTGTGTTGTGCATTATATACAGTTTATTTCTATTTGTATATATATTTATACTATGTATATTTTTTTTATAGGCCTGCGGCCTAAAATTCATCTTTTTTATGTTTCAGTAAGTATTTAATTGTCCCAGAGAAGCAAAGACAGGAGTTAATTTGTGAAGCTTGTAAAGCCTCTAGAAACTTGATCCAGAGTCTTCATGCATTGCAGAACACGGCTTGGAGCTAATTAGAGTTACCCTGAAACAGCATGACATGCATTTCAACATTTAGACCATGATGTCATGCATAAGCAGAGTCACAATTCCTATGGATGTGCACTCTCCTTTATCAAGACAGAGGGAAAAAAACTCTCACTGTGAGAAATGAAATGCTTTTACCACCACCAAATATTTACTCCAACCGCAATGCAGATTGATGGATTGCCAGAGGCCTTTTGAGAATCCGCTTTATGTAGCAAGTTTGCAAAAGTGAGATCTTTTTGTAGCCTCTTTCCATCCGTTAAGTGGAATTTTTTTTTTAGCACGCTGAATAAGGAAAACTTTACACTGTAAAGTACAGTACAAGCAATATACATGTTCCATTTGGAAAAAAATGAAAGTAGTAATTAATTTGTTCTGCAAGATAATAATCCATAGGTTACTTTCTCTATTTCTGAGAAGGAAAAGAATGATATTTAGGGTGTTGGTCCAATTCCTAGAATTTATGGGTGTTGACCTTTTCCCAGCTTTTGAAATTATTGTCTGTCTTCCCAGCTTTTTCCTTCGTATTGGAAGCATTACTAAATTTCAAAAAATGTCCATGTGTTTTATGTATTTGTGTTATAAGGGAGACTATCATAATTGTATGGACTTGCTCCATATTGCATTGCAGACGGTAATGATAATATGCAAAGTGGAGTAAAGGTATCTACAGATATTTTTGGCACTCCAAAATACATTTTTAGAGCTTACCCTGCAGGAGCCACTAGATATGATGGGTTCTCTGTTCTGCCATGACTCTTCAACCTGCTTAGAGCCACAGATATACCTGTGTAACTTTAATGGTAGTATGCTACCACTCTGTAATAATACACAGAAAATAGGCCACAAGCAACTTAGTTGTAGATTAGGTAAATGTATAATGGCAATGCAGTTAAATAATACATGACTCAATAATCAGACAATTGAAAAGGTTTAACCACTTCAGCCCCGGAAAGGCTTCACCCCCTTTTTTGCGATACGGCACTGCGTGGCTTTATCTGACAACTGCGCAGTTGTGTGACGCTGTACCCAAACAAAATTGATGTCCTTTTTTTTGCACAAATAGAGCTTTCTTTTGGGGGTATTTGATCACCTCTACGGGTTTTATTTTTTACGCTATCAACAAAAAAAGACCGTAAATTTTGACAAAAAATAACAATATTTTTTTACTTTCTGCTATAAAACACATCTAATAAAAAAAAGAGTAAAACATTAAATTTTTTTTTATCAATTCAGGCCAATATGTATTCTGCTACATATTTTTGGTAAAAAAAATCCCAATAAGTGTATATTGATTGTTTTGCGCAAAAGTTATCGCGTCTACAAACTATGGGATATTTTTATGGCATTTTTATTTTTATTAGTAATGGTGGTGATCAGCTATTTTTAGTGGCACTGCGACATTGTGGTAGACAAATTGGACACTAAGCGCATGCGCCCCAGACCCCGAGGGAGACACAATGTACAGGTATGTTGTTTCACTCAGCCGGGCTGCCCTACCACAGTAAATGTGTGGTGGGCGGTCCGGAAGTAGTTATATATGCTGTACTAGATAATTCAAACACTGACCCATAAAACCAACTAAACTGTAGTGATGCTAAACCAAATTATAACTGCTGCAAACTAAAATAAAGGTCCTCATGTGCACACAATACACAAAGCCTCAATAGCAGGTGGGTATGTATGCTCCTGACATAGGGGTACCCCTGAAGGTGACTTCAAGTTCTTTAGCACCTAATTGTCAATATTATCCAGCTATCATTGGGGCCCTACTGTAAGGTGGTGCATGTGTAAGAGTGTGTAATGGAACAGGTCCTCACAAGGCTCAGTCTCTCACGTCTGGTAGTTCACCTTTTCTGTAGGCACTCACAGCAATGGGTCCTTCCAGCTCTGGTACCAGCTAAGAAAGCAATCTCTCAGTGGCTCAGTCTCACTGACACCAGCAACAGGTCTGTGTCTTTTCTGGCATAGGCACAGACACCCTAGTGGTGGGTCTGCATCCTCTGGTCTCCGCAATGCAAGAAACTTTGGTACTAGTCTTTACTGCTTGGCTTCCTCCTGTAAAAGACCTTGATCTCTCTAAAACTGCCTGGGAAAAAGTCTTGACTCTCCTCCTCAGTTGTCCAAGAAGTCTTGGGTATTTAAATCTGCAGCTCCATTAGCCTCCATTGACTTGTGTTGTACTATGCCCCTTTAAGGACTACAGTTCCCAGAATCCATGATGGCTGCATTGTAAATCCTCCTTCCCCTGCTTGGCTCAGCTCCTCTGCTGCCAGGAGGGAGGAAGGTGAGGGAACAAGCAGGGGGAATCTCTCACAGACTCTGCTGTGATCACAGTGCAGGGAAGTGGCAGCAGGGAAGTGAGGGGTGAAAGCTGGTTGCCGCCCACATAGCCCACTCAGTGAACACAGATCACAGCAGCATGGGGGGCAAGCAGGGGAGCAAGCAGCCAGCGAAGCACCCTGCTACAATTACAATTCATCAAGCAAGCGCTCGTTTGTTAAGACAATGGCAGAGTAAACACACAACATTATCTGTGACAGTAATGGACGAAGAGACATCTGCCCTTTTTGGATCTCAGTGGGAGCCAACACTATGTGTTTTGAAATATGGCTGATATTCAGAAGTAGAGCATGTTTCCTGCGTACTTTTGAAAGAGTGTCAAATAGAGATTAGATTTATAGGAAAATTAAAGTAGAACTAAAGCTTCTGCAGGTCCCATGGCATTTTCCATAAAGTGGAAATATGGATAAAATAATTGCACATTATAGCAGACTTTCTCATTAGTTTAGCTATTTCTAGCAATGCATGGTCTGAGCTCCCCTCCATCTCTTTGACTGCCAATGGTGCCATGTTCTTCTGGTCTTCTTCTGGCCCAGTGTCTTCTTCAATTGGCCATTGGGAAGCCACTGTGAGCTGGAGTTACATCTTCCCAGCATGCATTTTCAGAATCTAACAGATGGCAGGAGTGTTCATGAACATACCCTGCAGTGAATGCGTCCCAGCAGTGTTTACAAAGAAAATGTGCTAGTAAAGGATTTTTTTTGTCAGAAGAGACATACAAAGTCTCCCGCCAAATAAATTCTACTTCTTAGCCATTATTCTTTTTTTTTTTGTTTAAATCTGCTTTTAAGTCAGCCACGTTATTTATCAGTGTTATTGGGAAAAGATTCTGAAAGGTTCTTCCACTGACCTTACCTTTGCTGTGATTCCCACTGCTCTAGTTGTCTGTTGGAGTCCTCAGAATTACTAAGTACTTTTGGGTATGTGAGAGCATCTGACCTTTTTCAATTCCTCTCAGGTGAGGGGGGGGGCCATTAAAGTATATACAGCCCAGTGTTTTTGTAGTTTGTGTTACGTAGGGAAGGGTTAAAACCCATATTTATTTTCATTGGGGAGATTTCTTTTTACTTCCTGTCCTTTAGACACAGCAGGAAGCATAACACAATCCTTAAAATTGAGGGAAATCCCCTCTTATACAGTTGTATCAAAGGAAGTGTTCCCACTTGAACACTATTCCTGTTCTGGAGAATCATGATTTAGAATTTTCCCTCACTTTCCTGTTACAGTGGTTACTAGGATAAATAGAGTGAGTAAACCTCCCTAGCAGGGACATAGACATTAATAGGAATTCTTCACGGTTCCACCCATAATTGAAAAAGAAAAACAGTTTTGGCTTTAGGTTTTGGCATAGGTGCCATTACCAAGAGAGAATGTCATGGAGTTTACACAGAGATTAGACCCTAGAAACAGACATTAAAAAAATAAACTTAACACACAATTTTACCTGACAGAAAAAAACATACTTAATACACCTTTTACTGATCAAATACGCTACCATAATTCTGGACTGATGTGAGGAAAATTCAACCAGGCTGCTGAACTGAACAAATTTCGATCCATGTATGGCTTTGTAGGACTTAAACCTACAGCAATTAATCAGAGTTCAGCTTAAAGCTGAACGCCAGCAAAATTTCAAAACTATCCTAGCCTCATTCGCACTGCGAGGTTTAAATACAATTAAAAATCACTTTTACTTTTTTTATCCCTCGCTTCCACAGGCTTCCTCCTCTCCAGGCGACCAGTCCTCCGAAGACACTTCTTTTCGGTTTTCTGTCCATCGGTCACACTCTGACATCTGACAATGTGGCAAATACAGAAGTCCTGCTTACCCATAACCTGTAGCTTCAGAGGTAAGAGGAGAGTGCCAACTACTGGGGGGCAAGGGATAAGATGAGTAAAACGGCTTTTTAATGCCCCCCTAGACAAATACAAGCATTTAACCCTTACAGTTCAGGAAAAAGGCTAATCCAAGTAGTTATGACATTTCACTGGAGTTCAACTTCAATGTAGCCAGACCAATAAAACCTGGATTTACAGGTTTACCTGGATGACGTCACTCCGTGCATGCGCGGGAGTGACGTCATTGCGGCTCCGGCCAATCACAGCGCCGGAGCCCGCCATACCCGTAAGTAACTCCGGGAGCGATGTCAGCTGCCAGAGCGGTGTACGAGGATGGCAGCAGGGGTTTATACAGTTATTATAAAGTTTGCTCAGCGCTTAACAAAATGAAGGCAGACATTACAGTTACATTACAATTTGGTACAAGAGGAATCAGAGGGCCCTGCTTATTAGAGCTTACAATCTAAAAAGGGAGGTTCAGTTGATACAAAAGGTAATAGCTGTGGGGGATAAGTTATGGAGGAAGTAAAACAGTGTATTAGTTAGAAGCAGGATAGGCTTCTTAGTTGACGTTAAAGTGGATGTAAACCCACCCTCATCGTTTCTAAATTACTTCCATAGTGCTGATCTATAAGGATATGCATGCCTCCTGCATGTATCCTTACCTGTCAAATATCTCCCCTTTAGCTGTTTGGAGCCCTGCAATACTCTGGATTCTGTGAGTGGGTCTGTTGTCCAGGGCTGGGTGGGTGGAGTCATGATGTCAGTAGACTCCCCGCCCACCTCTGCACTCTCCTTGGCCAGGCATCAATATTTCTTACACTCAACTTCTGCTTGTCCCATGATCACTAACATCCAGTCAAAACCCAGGAAAGTGACCACACAACTTCAGCATGCCCAATTATGCTATGCTGAGGTGTTGAGCAGCCAATCCTGGGAGAGCTGGAGAAGAAAGGAGGGGGGATGTGAAGTACACAGAATGCCTCTCTCACACTCCTGCATGAGATAAGGAAATCACCTGTTGTTCACAGCAAAGGGGAAGAAACAGACACCTATTTCTGTATTTGTCTGTTTTTATCTTACTGAAGAAAGATAAGAGGATTGCTCAGAGCTGAATTAACTCTTCATGGCAAGACTGGGCCCAGATGAAATGACATTGTCTGCTGTGACAGATATGAGTCTTAATTAAAATTTTTTTTGGGGTTTACATCCACTTTATTAATGAACAAAATGATGCTTACTACATTTCTTTCAGGATAACTGTATGCATTTCTATCATGTTTGCATACATTCTCCATATGCTAGCAAGATAAGGAAGCTCAACTAACGGAATCTTACTCCCAATAATGAAGGCATGCCTGTTTGATATGTGTTTCTTACATTTTATATATCTATTGCTTCAAACTGATTGCTATCTGTGTTTCAAGTACAACAATTGAATGTAATGCACTGGATGTAACTTCCTTAAAGTCTGTAAGTTGAAGCTTTAGCACATCTATCAGTTGTTCAGTTAGAACTTGTTACTAAACCTGAGGCTAGAGTTTAGTTTTTAGATAACAAACTAAGTAGGAGCCAAGGAGCATAGGTGTTATTACTGGGTAAATGGCTAGGGCTGCGGTTAAGCAAAATTCCACAGAATTTGTATCCTGGAGGCACCATAAATGGAGGCCAGACCACTATACTCATTTACTATAATAATGCCAGATGGACAGATAAATCGTTACCACATCCAACAAGAATAATCCTATGTACTAATTTATTTAGTGCCAATAAAATTCTTTACAGAGAAGACTGAAGTGTACACATCAGTCCTGTTCCGAAGGATTAGACAATCTGATGTTCTTAATACAGTCATATAGTCACATATACACTCTGAAAGACATGCTGCTAGGTTAATTGGCTCCTGTCTTAATTGCCCCTATATGTATATGTATGTATGTAAGATACGCATCTTAGATTGTAAGGTCCTTAAGGGCAGGGACTGATATGACTGTATAGTATGTAAAGCATTTCATAAATTGTTGGCAGGGTATAAATACAAATAATAATAATTAATCTGTGGGTTGATTTGGGTAGATGTCAATTACCCATCCAGTATTTTTGTTGAGCATGGAGAAGAAATCATGCAAATAAGAGAAGTAGAAAAAAAATTAAGTGGAGATGGTGTTAATGGAGAAGACCAAACCCAGGACACCAGTTCTTTAAGAAAAGAGTGCAAACCACTTAGCCGTCATGCTGTCCAATTCTGGCTATTTACTGCAAAATATGGTTAATAATACATGAATTGTATAAAAACAACAATGGTATTTTAAATGTAAATACAATTTGTGGTTAAATGACTGCAATCAAGACACATAAAGCAGTAATAAACATGTAAAATGAGCACAAAGGCTCGGAACTGTGGGAAAAACTTGTTTTAGTTTTGGATAGAGGGTCAGAAACTCCAGCAGATATTTTTTGCTTTATGTGTCCCTGTCTTACTTACAATCGATACAAAAATAGGATAAGAGGGGAAATCACTATAATAGAGATACAGACTGCAATAAAAATCCTTACTTAAAATCCATCCTCTGTTGATACTACTCCAACTACTTCTGTGCCTCTGGAGCTGGTGTAAAAATTAAAGTCCAAAAATAGCCAACACATCTGGAAGAAGCCTTTATCAAGCTCTTTTGCTTAAGGTATAAAGCCCCCCCCCCCCCCCCCAAAAAAAAAAAACATATAAAAAGCTTGATATGATTGATTTCTGAGTGGGACTGTAAAACAAAGTTAATACTGCAGCTGCAGGAACAGATTCACAGAACTCAATCACTGTGTTTAAAATGTCCATTCCGTGAAAATGTATTATTACATGTTATTTTATACATAGATAAGAAAGGGGTGGTGTGAGATCTTATGAAAAACTAACAAATAGAAATATGTTATTAAAAGCTAACAAATAGAAATATATTATAGAACAATTGCAAAAGTAAAACCTTGAGAAGGGAGGGGGAGTAGAGAGTGTTTAGTAGGAGAAGTGTCTGTGTGTTAGGTGAAGGTTACAGAACACATTTCAACAGTGAGAACAAAATGGAGTCTCTTGTGCTTAAATGAACAGTACTGTGAATGCCCATGTAATTTACCCCCTTTTGTTTATTTGACACCATTCTTCTCCGCGTTACATTCAGCCGATTGCTGGTAACTCCTATTACATTGGTGCAGAGAGACAGCGTCCTGTTCAGCTCTCTCCTAGCTTTCTCACAATAATGGGTTCATCAGGGCTGGTGGTACATTTGTTGGTATAGCGGGTAGTCACACAGAGGCATAGCCTGATGTGGAAGTAAATAACAAATATGAGAAATAGGAACATCACAATGTAAGCGCCTAGTTTCTGTAACCATGTTGCTATGCCATATAAAAATTACCAAAACTTCCTAAACCCTGAAAGGGGTTCCATCCATCTTTAGCAATATCCCTGGCCTTATTCTGTAGTTCTCTTATCTTAGCAAGATGCCCTTTAATAATGTCCTCATTATCAGAAATGTATATACAACAGTCAGTGCGAAATACCTTACAAATCCCACCTTGAGCTGCAGTGAGATAATTTAGCGTTAATCTGTGCTCTAATACTACTTTTTTAAGCTGATCCATTTCTTCACTTAATAAACCTAGATCAGTGGTAGTAAGGTTAATAATCTCATCTACAATTCTAGTGTAATTATTTATTCTTTTCATTGCTTCAATTCCCCATTATGTCCAGGAAGGGAACCATGACCATGCCATGTCACCTTCAGTGAACACCTCTCTTTTGAACACTAAAGGGTATTCTGGACTTTGATCTGGTCGCACTGTATCTTTGCGAACAGCCAAAGCAGGTACTAACTTCCCAATATAACATGTACCTATAACATTAGTAGGAAGCCAGGCGTAAGCTTTATTTCCACATATATAATATAACCCTCTATGTATGGACGGTATGCCTGCTCCTAAAATAATGGAAGCAATAACATGAAATCTCAGGTAACCGATATTTTCACATATTGGGAACTGTGAGCAATTTGTACTATAAAGGGTTCTATTTAGTTCTGGATCTGGGATATAATAATATTGACCATAGTCTCCTCCATAAACTGTAATTTTTGCTCCGGGGCAATCTGAATTGCCTAACCGTGTACATTTAGTGTTAAACGGGCATGTAATGTTTAAACAAATCTGTGGAGTGTTTATCTGTTTTGAAACCATCAAAGTTACTGATCTGTGCTCATTAGCTGTGGAGATTATGTATGAGCAATTTATTCTGGTCCTGTTTAGATCAGTGAAATTGAGAGGCATTGCTATCATGGGTATTGTTCCTGTTTGGGGATGTAAGTGAGAACACACCCAGCAGTTACTAGCGTTGCTATGGGTTGCATACAATTTTAACATTTGGATGAAAGGGTTATTTTTCCATGTCTCAGTTCTCACAAACAACAAAAAGAAAAGAAACATTATCATAATTTTTTCAAAGGATATCATCACTTCAGGATTTTCTTGCAGTGACTGGCGTGAATCCAGGTGGGCTTTCCTTCCAACTTGACAGCGGAACCAGTTGTCAAAAGCACCAAATGTGGTCTGTCAAATTTTGGTTCTAGTGGCTTTCTGACGTGTCGCTTGACCACCACCCAGTCACCTGGTTGGATTCTGTGAATACCTGAAACAGAATCTGGGTCGGGATAGATTTATAAACACCTTCATGTATTTTATTCAATGTCCTTTGCAAAATCTGAACATATTCTAACAGATTAGAGTGAGAAGCCTGCAACTGTTGGGGAATATATAGCCCTGTTTTGGGTGGCCCTCCAAATAAAATCTCATAGGGGGACAGCCCATGTGGTCTTTTAGGGGTAGTTCGTACAGAATATAGGGCTAATGACAAAGCTTCCACCCATCCTTTTCCTGTATCTGCTTTAATTTTTGCATATCTGTTTTTCAAAATTCCATTAAGTCTCTCAATTTTACCACTACTTTGTGGATGATAAGGTGCATGGAAAGCTTGCTGTATGTGAAGGGCTTCCATTACCTCTTTCATTACTTCCCCAGTAAAATGGGTTCCTCTGTCACTCTCAATAGTTTCAGGAACTCCATATCTAGAAACTATTTCATTCAAAATTTTCTTTGCTGCTGTTTTTGCATTTGTTTTAGCTACTGGCCAGCTCTCAGGCCAACCTGAGAACATGTCAACACACACTAAAGCGAACTCATAGGTGCCTATTCTGGGCATCTGAATGTAGTCTATTTGAATTCTTTGGAAAGGGAAATCTGGCTTAGGAGAATGCTTTTGGGGAACATGGACAGGCCTCCCTGCATTGTACACAGCACAAATGAGACATGAAGCACAAAACCTGGCTG
This sequence comes from Aquarana catesbeiana, assembly GCF_042186555.1. NCBI lineage: Eukaryota > Metazoa > Chordata > Amphibia > Anura > Ranidae > Aquarana > Aquarana catesbeiana. The sequence continues at coordinate 76,414,052 of NC_133328.1, forward strand.
CAAATGCACTAAATCCAGGTGCTATCCAATAGCAGTCAGTAAGTGCCACCATCGCGCCCTTAGCAAGATGACTGACGCCATGTGCCAGTTGTGCTAAAACTGGGTACAAACTCCTGCGTAGACACCACCTGTTGTCAGCGCTCCGCAGGCCCTGCTGATTTTGGGCAGCATTACATTTGATCCACTTATCCTTCTCTTCATCCAGGGCCTGGTTCTGCAACTGAATTAGAGTTTCTACATCCCACTGCTCATGATGAGGGGAATCTGTCCCCGCTACCTGGGCGACCCCTACAGTGGGTGTGACTCCAAATGCCATAAGGGCAGCATCCTTTGCCGCTTGGTCCGCTAAAGCATTTCCTCTGGCTGTCATGTCATTTCCCCTTGCATGCCCTTTTACCTTCAAAATGGCAACTTCTGCTGGTTTCTGAAAAGCCTCAAATAGCTGCTCTATGAGATTTGCATGTCTCACTGGCTTCCCTGCACTAGTCAGAAAGTTCTGTGCTTTCCAGATAGGCCCAAAATCGTGAGCTATTCCAAATGCATATCTGCTGTCAGTGTAAACATTTCCCCTTTGATTCACTAGGAGATGACATGCTTTGACTACAGCACACAACTCCACTTCCTGTGCTGACATCTGGGGTTTCAATGCTTCCTGATGTAAAATGGTGTCTGTAGTTGTTACAACAAACCCTGTGTGTGGCTGACCATCATCAGTGTAAAATCTGGATCCATCTACGAATAAGTGTGTGTCACAATCTGATAAGGGCTCATCTTTTGCTGGTGTGACAGAGGCACTTTCTACCTCCATAAGAGCCGTACAATCATGAGAAAAAACTCTCAGGTTCTACATCAGTACCATTTGTTGCATCTTCCTCATCAATTATAGGAAGAAGAGTAGCCAGATTTAAAGTAACACATCGTTTGATTGTTAAATTCGATGGAGCAAAAAGAGCCGACTGGTACTTGTCTACTGGCAGACACATGTCTGGTATTCACTTGATTCATGATTTCCTGTACTGCATGTGGCACATACAGGATCAGAGCAGAATCTAGTACAAGCTCCGTTACTTTGTCTAGCAGCAAAATGCAGGCTGCTATGGCTCGCATACAACTGGGGGAGCCTTTGATGACAGGGTCTAATGAGGCTGATACATACATCACAGGCCTCTGTTTGTCTCTGTGCAGCTGGGTGAGTACACCTGCAGCAAATCCATTAACTTCATGACAGAACAATGAGAAAGTCTTAGTATAGTCAGGAAGTCCAATGGCGGGAGCTTCAGACAAAATTTTAATAAGCTCCTTCATCTGCAATTCATCGTCCCATGTGAGTTTGAAAGGGTTTCTAGTGGTAGCCTCATATAGAGGAGGCATAAGTTCTGATGCATTTGGAATCCAGTCCCTACAATATCCCACTAACCCCAGGAAGGCACGTAGTTGCCGCACATTTCTTGGCTTTTCAAAGTTTTGTAGAGTTTTAACTCGATCTGGGGTTAGGTGACGGATTCCATGTGAAATGCAGTGACCCAGGAAGATCACTTTCTCTTGGCAGTATTGTAGCTTATCTTTGCTAACTTTGTTGTTACTGTTATAGAGAAACATGAGAAGACTTACTGTTTCTCTGCTACAAATGTCCTTTGTATCAGAACAAATAGGCAAATTGTCTATGTACTGAAGCAAAACTGTGTTTGGGTGTGAGGGGGACCATTGGTCCAATACTTGCTTTAACGCAGTATTATATTCAGAGGGGCTACTCACACAGCCTTGGGGCAATCTTGTCCATGCTAATTTTTGGGCATCATGGGTAAATGAAAAAAGGTGCCAGCAATCTGGGTGCAGGGGCACCGAAAAGAAAGCATTTGCAAGATCAATCACTGTAAAGCAGGTGCTGGAGGCAGGTATTCCACTTAGTAAAGTGCCGGGGTTGGGCACAATCGGGGTATCTGCCTCTATTATATTGTTAATGGCTCTCAAATCATGCACCATGCGGTATGTCACCTGCCCACCCTTCTTGCCTGGCTTCTTTGCAATTGGGAACAGGGGTGTATTGACTTGGGACTTAATTGGTACAACAACCCGTGCTGCTTTCAGTTGAGTGATTTGATCCTTTATCCCCTCAGTCTGAGCAATACTCAGTGGGTACTGTTTAATCTGTGGGAGATGGGCTCCTGGTTTAATTTTTATCATGACTGGGGTGCAATCCAGCAGACCTACATCATATTTGCTGGTGGCCCATATTTCAGCGGGAATCACTTTCAATTCTGGTGGAAATGGCGGAGTGGAGTCCTGGATTAAAAATACTCCACAGACAGAATTTAAAACTTCTCCTGAAAGATTACTAACCACCTGGACTCCTGTAGGAGTGTAGTCTATGTTTGCTAAAATTTGGTTCAAAATGTCAACTCCCAAAAGATTGGTAGGAACTGTGTCTGAAACTAACACTTTAGTGACAATTTCTGTTTGCTGTCCTAGCCTGAGTTTAAGTGGCTTGGACTCAACCAAATCAGTAGAGGTACCGGTTAGGCCAACACCAGAGATAACATTTGTAGATAATAATCCTGGAGGTAAGTCCTCTATATTAAAAACACTTCGGCTTGCACCAGTATCAATTAAACAGGTTAATTCTGTTTCTCCTCCAGGATAGGGGAGTTCTTGTAAAAATACTTTTACTCTGGCCTCAGGACCATTGTCTCTCCTATTTAACATGATTGATTCTGGCATGCCATTTTCCTATGCCTGATCCACTACTTTTGGCAGAGAACTGGGATCGGCATGAGGTGCCTCAAAGCTCTTTTCCAGTCTACGGTCAGGAAGATGGCAGAATTTGTGTCCTTCCCCATTACAATTGTAGCATATAATTGGTCCCCAATTGCCATGATTTCTGAAATTGCCTTTGCCTCTTCCTCTTCCTCTTCTTCTCTGCTTCCCCATGTACATAACCTTGGGTTTGCTGTCTTTTTGGTTAATCCTGTTTTCTATGGATAACAGGATAGGCAGGACGTCTCGAATAGACATATTGCCTGCCTCAGGCCTTGCTGTGAACAGCTTTTCTTTCAACTGGGGTATTAAACCATCAAGAAACCTTTGTTTCACCAGTTGCTCTATTTTAATGCCTGCTTCCTCAGCCATATCGCTTAACCGCCTCCAATAAGCCCCTGCTGCTTCCTCTTTCCCTTGCTTAGCATTCATAAATTCAGCATGTCTGGTTTGTCCATATATTTGGGGCAATTTTTACTTCAATTTCTCACAAACCTCCCCTCCACTAACCATCTTACCATCTATACCACATTCTTTAAGTATATAGCCAGACATGTTGCTTCCCACTGCTTTAATAAGAAGCTGATGAATGTCAGTAGCAGAATCCTCATATGCTTCCTGTGCAGCGCTAAGTTTGTTTGCAAACCCAATTGGATTCTTTCTAGGATCTCCCGATCCCTCTAATATGGCTCTCATATCTTGGGGACTAAAAGGTACATGCCATTTAATTTGAGACTTACTGTCAACAGCATTACCTTCAAAAACGAATTGGGTTCTGACAGGATAAACTGCAACAGATTGCTCTATGCCAGGAGCAGAAGGGGTGGCATCTCCCTTCCTTCTCTCTTCATCTTGCTGCCACAATTTGGAAATTATGGTTTGTTCCGTAAGTTCAGACACTATCTCTCTTTCTCTGGCCAAAGCCTTAAGTTCAGAGAGATCTAGTTTTGCATATGTGCCTTTTGATTTATGCCAATCATCTGTTTCTAGGATACGAGCCAAAATCCTCTTTGTAGGTTGATATGGGGCTGTTAAATCTCTGCTCTCTACTATATTGCATAGCTCATCTTTTTGTGTGTTCCATGTAATCTAATTCTTTTGCTTTTGTGGATGGACCCCTTAAAGCCAAACTGGCAGCCACATAAGGTGGGGGGTCCTCCTCTACAGAGTCTTCTGGCCAAACGTAGTAAATTTGGGCAGTACTTTTATTAAATATCTCCATCAAGCCAGCTTCTGTCTCCCATGTGCAAGCTATTCTCCACATTCCTTCACTGCACAGTAGTGGGCCATAATCGTACAGAAAAGTTTTGCGATACTTTTAAATCAAAAGTCCCTTCAGATTTTAAAGGTTTAGCTGTTCCCTTTGTCCATTCTACCCATTTATCTAGGGGCTCAGTATAGGCGGAACCTTACATTCGGTTCATATATTCTCTAGCGCTCATCTTGCGCTGGGCATTTTCTGAAGGCCTCTCTCCCTTCATTCCCTTAATGAATTTAATGCCCATAATGACTGGCCAGTCTTCTCTACTTGTGCCTATACCCTCTTGCCTCTAAAACAAATTGTACAGCAAATCTGCAGATTTACAAGAATAGTCTCCACTTAGCTACGTGGATAGAAGGGGTTTATGACAATAGACAAAACACTTATTAAGAGACCCTCCTCGTCTCTTCTCTTCTCTGTGAGTTTTATCTGACCCTACCATGCGCCTCTGACCCAGGTCGCCCACAAGGAGTCAACGCAGGGAACTGCAGAGGATTTTTCCTATCCACACACAGTCCAACCCGTGAAGGGGGACACATACACATTCACACACACACACGTTACCCAACCAGAAAGGTCCAAGAGTGGTCTGGTTTCCTTGAGAACCGACAGATAGGATACATAGGAAAAGGCAGAAATATAGCAAGCTTAAGGGCAGCTTACCTAGCCGGCATTTGAGGTCTGCGTTTCCCGATGATCCCGATCGAAACACGGTTCCTTCTGGAGATTCTGCCAAACTCCTGATATGACTCGCCAAGCTGATATGACTGATTTCTGATTGGGACTCTAAAACAAAGTTAATACTGCAGCTGCAGGAACAGATTCACAGGACTCAATCACTGTGTTTAAAATATCCGTTCCGTGAAAATTTATTATTACATGTTATTTTATACATAGATAAGAAAGGGGTGGTGTGAGATGTTATTAAAAACTAACAAATAGAAATATGTTATTAAAAGCTAACAAATAGAAATATATTATAAAAACTAGCGAATAGAACAATTGCAAAAGTAAAACCTTGAGAAGGGAGGGGGGAGCAGAGAGTATTTAGTAGGAGAAGTGTCTGTGTGTTAGGTGAAGGTTACAGAACACATTTCAACAGTGAGAACAAAATGGAGTCTCTTGTGCTTAAATGAACAGTACAGTGAATGTCCATGTCAAGCTCCTTCACCTTGCACTTTGACCTACCTAATGTATGCTTTTTTAGATATCTACAATTGAGACACGCCTTTCAAATACAATTTAAATAGCAACGAGTAGCTTTTTATACCTCAAACCTAGAGGATGTACTCAGAGATGATACCCTCACTAAACCCCCCTCCACTATTTATTTATACCATGTCTCCCTCTGTCCATTCGGTGATGGAAACTCTTAAATCTAAATGGGCACTGGACGTCCCTAGCTTAGATGATGAAGGTTGGGAGGAAATATGGGAATGTGCCTTTCTACAGCTTGTTTCCGCAAAGGACAGGTTGATTCAGTACAAACTCCTACATAGGATCTACAGCTTTCTACAGCTGGTCATCTCTCACCTCGACTACTGCAACTCCCTTCTCATTGGCTTACCTCTACAAAGTCTATCACCTCTTCAATCTATCATGAATTCTGCTGCCAGACTCATCCACCTTACCATTTGCTCTGTGTCTGTTACCCCTCTCTGTCAATCCCTCCACTGGCTTTCGCTCATCCAACAAATTAAATTCAAAATACTAACAACTACTTACAAAGCCATCCACAATTTAGCCCCCCAGCTACATCACTAACCTAGTCTCTAAATACCAACCTACTCGTTCTCTTCATTCCTCTCAAGACCTCCTGCTCTCTAGCTCCCTCATCACCTCCTCCCATGCTCACCTCCAGGACTTTTCCAAAGCCTCTCCTATCCTATGGAATGTCTTACCCCAATCTGTCCACTTATCTCCTACTCTAATGCCCTGTACACACGGTTGGACATTGATCGGACATTCCGACAACAAAATCCATGGATTTTTTCCGACGGATGTTGGCTCAAACTTGTCTTGTATACACACGGTCACACAAAGTTGACGGAAAATCAGATCGTTCTAAACGCGGTGACGTAAAACATGTACGTCGGGACTATAAACGGGGCAGTAGCCAATAGCTTTCATCTCTTAATTTATTCTGAGCATGCGTGGCACTTTGTGCATCGGATGTGTGTACACACGATCAGAATTTCCGACAACGGATTTTGTTGTAGGAAAATTTTATAGCAAGCTCTCAAACTTTGTGTGTCGGAAATTCCGACGGAAAATGTGTGATGGAGCCCACACACGGTCAGAATTTCCGACAACAAGGTCCTATCACACATTTTCCGTCGGAAAATCCGTCCGTGTGTACAGGGCATAATAGCTTTTAGACGATCCCTGAAAACCCTTCTATTCAGAGAAGCCTACCCTACCCACACCTAACAACTGTATTTTCATTTTCTCCATCAGCTCACCCCCACAGTTATTACCTTTTGTTTCCACTTGACCCTCCCTTCTAGATTGTAAGCTCTAACGATCAGTGCCCTCTGATCTCTCTTGTATTGATTTGTATTGTAACTGTACTGTCCCTCATGTTGTAAAGCGTTGCGCAAACTGTTGGCGCTATATAAATCCTGTATAATAATAATAATAATTATAATAATATTCTACCTCATGCCTGCATGTTTACACAGAATATATCCCTCCATTCCTGCGGAGTGTTGGCCTTGTGCAGCGGACTCAGCAGACTATATCCACATCTTTTGGCAATGCCCTTATAGTCACCTTTTTGGGAAGCAGTGGTCTCGGTCATACACTCTGTGACCACAATTCATGTGCCCCAGGCAGTGGAGGTTTGTTTGCTGGGTTTGGTGAACACTCTGTCACATCTTCAGGCCTCCAGGACGCTAATAGAATTATTATTGGTCTATGCAAGGAAAATGATTCTTCTCCAGTGGAAATCCTCATCTGCTCCAACCCTTACCTTGTGGAAAAAATTAATTAACCACTTGCCGACCAGCCGCCGCAGTTTTACTGCGGCAGAATGGCACGGCTGGGCAAAATTACGTTATGTAACGTTGCTTTGCCCTGTGGCCACTAGGGGCATGCGCGTGCCCGCTGCTCATGCCCGGAGCTGATGCAAGCGCCTGGCGCTCGCATCGTTTGTTTATACTAAGAGGGTGGTGGCTGCGCTGTGATAGAAAAGGAAAGGGAAGGGGGTGGGGGTAGGGGGGGGCTATACTAGATGGATCAAATGACCTCCGTTAAAAATAAATGATGTGGAAACGAGATCACAAATGCAAATGTATAAACAAATAAAATAAAAAATAAGCACAAGCAAATATCAAGGGATAATATATCCCAAATTCCTGTGATCAAATCTAAATGAAAATACAAATAAATGTATATCAGCAACGTATGTGCAAGGGTATGTGAATCTGCTAGAGAAGGAGCATAAATCCGAAATCTATCGTGATAACATGAAAAGGTGCTCCAATGACATTACTAGAACCATGTGTATAAAAATAGAATATAATATACAACTAATAGTTAGGTCCACACGTGAATAATAAACAATGTGAATACAAAGTGGATATAGGTGTCCATAAAAATAGTCCCAGTGATTGGTGTTTGTGTCCCGCCAACACTTGGCGAAAAAATACCATAAAAATAAAAAATGATAATAATAAAGATGACAACAGTCCCACCACCAGATGTAACAATCCTGGATATAAATGAGGTGTTGATGAATCAGGGGGAAGGAAAAAACCAGTGTGCTGACAGGTGGGGGCACCTTCGTGTTCCCAGGCCCCTTACCTTACAGCTGTAAGGTATACAACATATGCCAAGGAGGCTCCGCAGGCGGGGGAGTCCAGCAATCCAGCAGGTGACGTTGGTTGGTGATGCCGTGTATCATATATAAAAAACAAAGAACGAGTGGTATATGGTATGATACCGTTTGATGTAAAGACACAGGTGGGAGAGAGGGGGAGGGGGGGTTGCACTCACTTTTGGACAATGAGCGCACGCCTCAACCCACGAACGCCGAGCTCGTATAGTCCCAGGCTCTGAATCTTCTGAGGGACTCTCCCCGCTTCCAAATCCACCACCCGTTGTGCAGAGTTGTTTAGTGCGGTATATAGGAAACAGAAACCGCACATAGCATAATCCCGTATGTCATATACTTTATTAAAACATTCCTAAAATTCATACACTTACATTTAAAAACAGCTGGGGGGGGTAAAACATCCACGAGCGCCGAGCTCGTCACATCCAGCTAGTGTGTGGCAGCGTCCCGTGCTCCTGACGCGTATCGTCACGTCACGTGACTTCTTCAGAGGATCCCCGGAGCCGATGCAAGCGTCTGGCACTCGCAATGACTGACGGGCTCCCACAATCACTTGTGACACACCGAGAACCGGGATCTGTGTGTGTAAACACACAGTTTCCGGTTCTCTGAGGGGAGAAGAGACTGATCGTCTGTTCATACAAAGTATGAACAGCGATCAGTCATCTCCCCTAGACAGTCCCATCCCCTCTTCAGTTAGAACACAGAGGGAACACAGTTAACCCCTTGATCGCCCCCTAGTGTTAATCCCTTCCCTGCCAGTGACATTTTTAAAATAATCAGTGCATTTTCATAGCACTGATTGCTGTATAAATGCCACTGGTCCCAAAAATGTGTCAAAAGTGTCCGATGTGTCCGCCATAATGTCGAAATCCCAATAAAAATCGCAGATCACCGCCATTACTAGTAAAAAAAAAAATAATAAAAATGCTATAAATCTATCCCCTATTTTGTAGACGCTATAACTTTTGCGCAAACTAATCAATATACACTTATTGCAATTTTTATTACCAAAAATATGTAGAAGAATACAGATCGGCCTAAACTAAGAAAAAATTAGCTTTTTAAAAAAAAAAAAAAATGGGGATGTTTATTATAGCAAAAAGTACAAAAAATTGTGTTTTTTTTCAAAAGTGACGCTCTTTTTTTGTTTATAGCGAAAAAAATAAAAACCGCAGAGATGATCAAATACCACCAAAAGAAAGCTCTATTTGTGGGGAAAAAAGGACATCAATTTTGTTTGGGTGCAGAGCCTCACGACTGCGCACTTGTCAGTTAAAGCGACGCAGTGCAGAATCGCAAAAAATGGCCTGGTCATTCAGCAGCCAAATCATCTGGGGCTGAAGCGGTTAATGTTAATTTACCACTGTACAAGGCCACCTATTTAGCGAGAGGATGCCCTAAAAAATTCCACAAGGTTTGGGACATTTGGGTAGAGGACTTGTCTACTAATATTGACCCTGAATCTCCTAATTAGTTGATTACCTTACAAATGACTCTGTGAACATGTCCAATCCACATGTCTAAGACGTGTGACTTTCAGCTTTGTTAGAGGTTGCTTAATACTACCCCTGAGTAGTTGATACCTACAATATACTAACAATCTCAGAAGTTATTGGAGCATGTAGTCTTGTTCTAGTGCCAATAGCGGCACTACTGTTAAGGTTTTATTTTTTATACTGTTTGTTTTATTGTGTTATATGTGGACCGAGCCTGGGTATGCCTGATAGGTTCTGTTTTGTATCTGAACTTGAAACCCAATAAAAAGAATGTTAAAAAAAAAAAAAGCTCCTTCACCGTTAGCATAATTTAGCTATCCAATACACTTTTCTATTGTTGTTTGGCAATACTGTTATATAAGTGTATTATTTTTGGTTACATGACTGCCAATCCCGTATAAGCTCTTATTGCTGTCTGGGCAGTGGGTGGGCTCTAAATAAGCTTTTATGTCACCTCTCTTTAGCATTGAATTACATTCTAGATTTGAGGGCTAACAATGATGCAAATCCAGCTGCAGGACTCTGGCATTGTCCGCCCAGCCCAGGAAATGAGGCCACGACAAGAGGATTGGCAGGATCAATAGATAAATAGTTGGCAACAAAGAGGACAATAAAGATAGCAGACTTAAACTGCCCATAGATGGATCAAAATTTGGCTGGTTAAGCAAGAACTTGCAGAATTTTGGAGTTTTAGGTGTTAATATAGGGTCACTGCAGAGACAGGATGTTGCTGCGATATACAGGAGAGGGAGGTAGTGAAAGGATTAAAAAGTATCCCACAATCAAATGAATATACTGAATATCTGCTGCTGCCTGTGATCTTCTACTGATGAATGAATGGTTCGTTCACTCATATGTAGCACTTACCCCCCGGAGGAGCCATTGAGAATATACCGAGGTCTTCCACAATAGTACAGAGGCTAACAGTCACAAGCACAGTTCCAATTCCGGCTAGGGGATGTGTTTTTAGTATTTATTGCTGAAGAACTTTAACGGGACAGGGGTTTAGACTCCAAAATGATCAGTAGCAATGACGGGAGGACAAACTTCTCTGTAATTTTCCATTAGCAGCTTTTGTGGAGGTAATAGGGAATGACCAGTACATCGAAGACCCTACACCAGCATTTCATATAGCCATGTCTGGCACTTAGTTCCCTTCTGGTACTTGGACAACTAACAGTCTCCAGCAAGGTCTTTACTCACAATGTCTCAGGAGCTGACTACTACCCAACATCCACAGGTAGATCCTCAGTGAGGGAGACGAAAGATCATTCTCCAGACCTGGACTTTAGAATAGTGCCATCTAACAAATAATCCTTATTTTCCCACTGACCTCCAATGAATTGATTTCAGCAGGGGTTCCCTGAGACCTGAAAACTAATTAAAGGGTTCTGATAGAGTAAAAAGGTTGACAAAGGCTAGGGTAGGGAATAACTTGAGGGACATCTTCTGGGACTGCTGAAATTACATCCAAGATGGCAGCATCTAGCAGCAGTATCGGGGCTTTCAGATGTCTACACAAGAGAGGGTTTTACAGGTAAATAACGTGCATAAAATACATAACATGCACACATATTATTAGGGAAATATATTTATTAAAATGAATAGTCAGGTGACAAGGTCTCTTTAAATATGAAAGTGCTCATCTGATTGGTTGCTTTTGAAAACACAAAGGGGTGGATTTACTTAAGGCAAATAGACTGTTCACTTTGCAAGTGCAGTTGCACTTATTTTTCCCCCGCTTAGTGAATATAGGGAAAATAAGTGCAACTGCACCTGCAAAGTGCACAGAATATTTGCCTTTAGTAAATCCACCCTGTAGACATAAGCTTTCAGACACTATTGTTACAGAAGACATTCAGACAGATATGTAATTCCATTTATACATTTAAACGAAATCCTCTGCGAATGCAATAAACGTATTAGAAAGCAAGACACGGCATGAGATTTGAATGCATGTCATTTTAAATAAATGAAGAAAGGCCGTAGAGGCCAAATTTGAACATGAGCTAATGGTGGCTTGAATGAAACCTGTCAGGGGACTTCGGCAGCACATAATAAATTTTAACCTAAACGTCTCACTGGTGTAAGCTACATTTCGAAAACCTTTTAACTAACTCATATTTCCACAGCTATGATTTAATGCCACTTTAAAGTGACCCTGCTCCATTCATTCTCTTACCATTTATTTTAAAACTACTGAACTAAATAGAAGGCTGTAAATTATATCAATAACACAGGAGCCGATATGTAGCCACTTCTAAGTTGCTTTATTTATTTCATTACTATCTAACTTTCTCTTGGCTGTAATTTGTCATCATGGGCAATGTACCTGCAAAGTGTAAAACAAGCACCATTCATCTTCCGGGCTCACTTCCATTTAGCTGTGACACACGGATAATATAAATGGTCTGTATGACAACTAATATTCTGCACATGAGATGAGCAAATTGCTTCTCCTGTCGGCCAGACAGATAGCACCCCGATCAGACTAAGCCAGCAAGCTCCATATTGTTTTTTAAAGGCACAGTATATTGACAATGAAAACTTGAATTGTGTGCATGGGAATAGCCAGCTTGAGCAAGGCTCATGTTTTTTATCCAGTAGAGTACTAGGTCACCCTGCCTCCTCTTTGTTTTTGATAACCTCCTGCTCTGGAAATGTCATCGCTAATCCATGTCACGGTCAGGGGTCAGGCTTGGAGACCAGTAGGTATAGCAGTAGAGAGGCTCCCACTGACCAGTTGGATAAGTGCAGCAGCAAGCAGGTCACCCTTGCGGATGACATGGTTTCACCCTCCAGGAGGTGAGCAGGCCTGGGTCTGGTAGCTGATATAGCAAGAAGGGATCAATCAGAAGCGTAGTCAATAAACAAGCCACAAGGTCAGTAACACCTAGTTGCAGGTTGGGATTAAGCAGAAGCGTAGTCGAGGAAAAAGCCTAAGGTCGGTAACAAGTGGTAGCGGAGATATGGATGGCAGCAGGAGTGACAAGAACAAGATATTGGCTTGAGAGAGCACAATAATATGGCAAACAGGAAGTGCAGAAACATGGCTTAAATCAGGACGTTCATGGTAGGAGCAAAATGTTCAAGGTACACGAGAAGCAAGACATGCGGCAAGGTTGTCTAATCAATCAGGCTTGGAACCATCCAGCATCTCAGGTGGCTCAGCAAGTACAGTCACTGTCAAACAGAAGTCCTGGGTTCAGGTCCAGTCCCTGATACTCTATGTTAAACAGGTAGCACACTTTTCTCAAAGCTGCCGACATAGTGCTGTGATTCCCAGTGTACCTTTTTTCACCACAGACTCTCCAGTAGGGATGAGCTGAACACCCTCCCCCCGGTTCGGTTGGCACCAGAACATGCGAACAGACAAAAAATTTGTATGAACAAGTGAACATCGTTAAAGTCTATGGGACACGAACATGAAAAATCAAAAGTGCTAATTTTAAAGGCTTATATGCAAGTTATTGCCATAAAAAGTGTATGGGGACCTGGATCCTGTGTCTGTGCCTGTAAAGTAGCGCATCTTTCCCGTGTTTAGAACAATACCACAGCAAAATTACATTTAAAAAGGAAAAAATGTCATTTAAAACTGCTTGTGGCTGTAATGAATTGTTGGATCCCGGCAATATAGATAAAAATCATTGAGAAAATCGGCATGGGGACCTGGGTCCTGTTTTTAAAACGGTCATTTTTTCGGGAGTAGTGATTTTAATAATGCTAAAAGTGAAACAATAAAAATGAAATATTCCTTTAAACATTGTGCCTGGGGGGTATAGTATGCCTGTAAAGTTGCGCATTTTTCCCGTGTTTAGAAAAATATCACAGCAAAATTAAATTTCTAAAGGAAAAAGGTAAATTAAAACTGCTCGCAGCTGTAATGAATTGTCGGATCCCGGCCAATACAGATAAAACTAATTGAAAAATACGGCATGGGTTCCCCCCCCCACCCCCAGTCCATTACCAGGCCCTTTGGGTCTGGTATGGATTTTAAGAGGAACCCTGCGCCAAATTTTTTTTTTAAATGGCGTAGGGGCCCCCCAAAATCCATACCATGCCCTTCAGGTAATTTTTATTGTTTCACTTTAAGCATTATTAAAATCACTGCTCCTGAAAAAACGGCCATTTTAAAAACTTGTTTGCATTGATACATGTCTTCTGGGGCAGGACCCTTGTCCCCAAACACTTTTTATGGCAATAACTTGCATATTAGCCTTTAAAATTATCACTTTTCGTTTTTCATGTTAGTGTCCCATAAACTTTAAAGGTGTTCCGCGGCTTTAGAATTTTCCGCGAACACCGTATAATGTTTGCTGTTCAGTGAACAGGCGAACACCCAATGTTCAAGACGAACTTACGTTCCACACAGGTGTGGGGGGCTGACATATATGCAGGAATAAAGCTGTGTAAGGGGCCCAAAAATTGGGATGGCTGCCCTGTCAACAGGTATCTGTAGTTACTATTCTTAGCCTGAAAGGAGTAAGTGAGTGCAGCCACAAAATCTAAAAACTGGCAATCTGCAATATACAGTATATGAAACTTGTGTTTTTAGGTTTAGATAGATTTTTATACTTGGCTTCTGGCCCTATACTTCACATGGATCCCTCACTGCTCCAGTTGCCTCCACTGCTATCTGTTTAACTGTCTCTGTTGTCACGTAACTTCAAAATAACTGTCATCCTTAGCTAATTGTTATTATCATTGGCATTAAATGGCGGTGTGTTTGTATAGGTTGACTGCAGCAAGTTAGCCTTTAGCACAAGAAGATCAGCACTCATAGTTTTTGCCACAAAGCTTCAAGTGCACACAGCGATGCCCAACCTTCACATTAACCATACCTGTAACTGGTGAAGTTTTAGGATGGGGGGGCGCCAGATCCCAGGCTTCCTTTTTGACCCCTCCCAGTTCTCATAAGCCCCACCCCTTATAGAACCCACCCGCTCAGTCTCCTGTATTCCACTTGCTTCCACCAATAGTGTCAGGAGTATACAGCTCAGCATCACAGGACAGAGTATATGACTCAGCCTTACAGATCAGGGTGTACAGATAAAGGTATACAGATCAGGGTATACAGATCAGGGTATAAAGTTAAGGGTGCACGGATAAAAGGTATACAGATTGGGGTGTACAGATCAGGGTTTACAGATCAGGGTGTACAGATAAAGGTATACAGATCAGGGTATACAGAGCAGGATATACAGAGCAGGGTGTGCAGAGCAGGATGTACATATCAGGGTGTACAGAGCAGGGTGTACAGATCAGGGTATACAGATCAGGGTATACAGAGCAGGGTGTACAGAGCAGGGTATACAGATCAGGGTATACAGATCAGGGTATTCAGATAAAGGTATACAGATCAGGGTATACAGATAAACATATACAGATCAGGGTGTACAGATCAGGGTGTACAGATAAAGGTATACAGATCAGTGTATACAGATAAAAGGTATACAGATCAGGGTATACAGATAAAGGTATACCAATAAGGGTGTACAGAGCAGGGTGTACAGAGCAGGGTATACAGATCAGGATATAGAGATAAAGGTATACAGATCAGGGTATACAGATAAAGGTATACCGATAAGGGCGTACAGATCAGGGTGTACAGATCAGGGTATACAGATAAAGGTATACAGATAAAGGTATACAAATAAGGGTGTACAGATCAGGGTGTACAGATAAAGGTATGCAGATCAGGGTATACAGATCAGAGTATACAGATAAAGGTATACAGATCAGGGTATACAGATAAAGGTGTACAGATAAAAGGTATACAGATCAGGGTATACAAATAAAGGTATACAGATAAGGGTATACAGATAAATGTATACAGATAAGGGTATACAGATCAGGGTTTACAGATAAGGGTGTACAGATAAAGGTATACAGATCAAGGTATACTACAGATCAGGGAATACAGATCAGGGGATCAGGGTACAGCAACCCTCCCCCCCAGGGCTCTACACCCCCACCCCCCCGCGGCTCTGACAGCCCCCCTCCGCTCACAGCTCTGACAGCCCCCCTGCTTGTGGCTCTGGCAGCCCCCTACTCGCGGCTCTGACAGCACCCTCCCACAGGTGGTCCGGCACCTACCGCCAGTCCTGAGTCCACCAGATCAGCCGTGGATGTCCATCCTCGTGTCTCCTCTGTGCCACCTCTTCCTAAGCGCCAGGCATCCAGTAAGTATACAGATCAGGGTATACAGATAAAGGTATACAGATCAGGGTATACAGATAAAGGTGTACAGATAAAAGGTATACAGATCAGGGTATACAAATAAAGGTATACAGATAAGGGTATACAGATAAAGGTATACAGATAAGGGTATACAGATCAGGGTATACAGATCAGGGTATACAGATAAGGGTGTACAGATAAAGGTATACAGATCAAGGTATACTACAGATCAGGGAATACAGATCAGGGTACAGCAACCCTCTCCCCAGGGGCTGTGCACCCCCCCCCTTGTGGCTCTGACAGCCCCCCCTACACTCGCGGCTCTGACAGCCCCCCCGCTTGTGGCTCTGGCAGCCCCCCACTCGTGGCTCTGACAGCTCCCCCCCACAGGTGGTCCGGCACTTACCACCAGTCCTGAGTCCACCAGAGCAGCCGTGGATGTCCGTCCTTGTGTCTCCTCTGTGCCACCTCTTCCTAAGCGCCAGGCATCCAATAGGATGCTCTGGTGCTTTGGCCAATCGTGAAACAGGTCTGATGACCTGCCTCCCTGATTGGCGGGGAGGAGCGTTAGTGTGAAAATAGCAAAAATGTGTTCCCTATCGTCACACAATTGGGTGGGATCAGGGCGCACGCTCTGCACCCCGAGCCCACCCTATTTTGAAGCCTATTAGAGCCTCTGGCTCTAATCAGGTGCTTTAAAAAGAACCACCCCCTCCCGTCCCGCCATGGGAATCCATGCGTCCAGCGTCCTGAGAATCCTTGCTCCCACAATGCATGGGCCGCCCCTGCCTGTAACCCTTACCCGGACTATCTGTGTAACCCTCACACAAACCGTCCCTGTAAACCTACCACTAACCCTCACACTAACTGTGATGGATCTTGGATACCCCATCTGAGCACCTCTGCTAGAACTATGACTCCTGTTCTCCAAACGCACCATCAGCCGACAGACTCACCATAACCAGCCCTTAACCCCCAATCATGAGGCAAACCACACAGATGTTGAGGGTTAAACATGCAGAGCATAAAATGTTTATTAAGTACAAAACATACACTTTTAAACACAGTTAGGGACACTCCCCTTAGCCTTGTCATATAGGGGGTAGGGGACAAGGAAGAACCAATGGGAACTTGACACTTGTACATTCAAACAGAAACTACAGTTGAAACACAAAGGGATTATGATAAGCAGTCAGCTCCAACTTACACATCCCTCGCTGGCATGTGTCTCCACACCTTTTGTCTACGTGCCATAACATAGCATAATTAAACACAATAACAAGAGGAGGAGGATGGGGATAAGGGATGCAACTTATATAGGGACATAATTACATTATCCTAACGCCATTTTGTCCCCAAGTCTCTCCTTCTCTGCTGGGCCATAGTCTGTGGGTAGGAGTCCAGCCCACAGCCCCGCCAAAACATACAGTGATAGTGGGTTCTGTCACATTTCTCCCCTTTTAAAAACTGACTAACCAGGTCCCTGACTCTCAACTGGTCTGGATCTGCATTAGTCACAAACTCCCACATCAGGCAAACAGCAAAAGGAACAGTATGACTCTGGCACTGGGGAGCAAAACTGCACATACTGTCTTCTGTGAATTAAAACAGCTGCTGCGGACCGGCTGTCCGCACTCCCGTGATCCGGGGCTGGGTTGCAGGTATTGAGGAGAGGTGTTTAACCCTCTGCCCCGATGTCAGCGTTTCAGCTGGTAGGGAACGTAGGCTGGTAGTGCTAAGCTGTCGGGGAGGAAGAGGTACTTGGGGAGGAAGAGGTACTAGTTACCACCTGCTGCTGAGGTATCTTGCGGTGACTATCTCCTGGCTCAACGTCTCTTTTTCTGATGCTGGGCAGAGACCAACAGCGCTCTGCCCTGAAGCCAGCGCTTCAGCTGGGGGGACAGATAAAAAAGGTAGAGATCAGCCGCTGAAGAGGGGGAAGGGTTTTCTCCCCTCCCAGTTCCTTGACCAGCCACTGGGGCGACTTCTGATAGGGAATGTTTCCCAAACCCTCCAAGAACATACAGAGGGCTGGGTGAAAGCCAACAGTACCCTGCCCCATAGCCAGTGCTTTTGCTGGGGGGATGAACACTGGGGTAGTGTCTAATTGCTGGGGAGGGAGAATGGCTTTCTCCACTCCCGGTGGGGATATCTGCTGCTGGGAAAACAGCTCACTGAGATCATCTCTCGGACTCTCCAGATCTAACTCCGCGGACATAATTACATTATCCCAATGCCATTTTGTCCCCAAGTCTTTCGTTCTCTGCTGGGCCATAGTCTGTAGGTAGGAGGCCAGCCCACAGCCCCCTCCAAAACACACACTGACAGTGGGTTCTGTCAAACTAACCATCCCTGCACTCTACTACTAACCCTCACACTAACCACGCCTGTAACCCTACTACTAAATCTCACCATAAACATGACTGTAACCCTACCACTAACCATCTCTTTAACGCCTTCACTAACCCTCACACTAACCATTCCGATGTAGCCAGGAGCTGCAGGGGAGCCATTTCCCTCTAGTGCTGAATTTGACACTGACCTGTTACAGAGCAAAGCATCTTTGGACATTCAAATGGATGGGACTTTCCCTCTTACTGAGTCATCGGGAACTACAACTACCAGATGGCTGATGGGGAAGAACAGACTGCTGGGAGAGTCTATAAGAGGAACCGATTGAGGCCTGGCACAATTAATTAATAAATTTCCAAACAAAATAAAAAATGTCTTCATCAGTTTAGTCCAGTATGTATTCTTCTACATATTTTTGGTAAAAAAAAACCGCAATAAATATATATTGATTGGTTTGCACAAAAGTTCTAGCATCTACAAAATAGGGGATATACAGTATTTATGGCATTTTTATTATTATTTTTTTTTTACTAATCATCGATTTTTAGCGGGACTGCAACATTGCAGCGGACAGATCGTGCTGAGGTGCTACCTGCCGCCTGGGGGAAAAGGGTGTCGTTACAGTTGTCCTGATGGGAGAATATCTTTTCTGACAATGATTTTGATGTAGGTTGTGCTAAAAGTGCACAGCACAGAAATCGGTTACAAGTACACAAACCCTTTTGGGAGAGAGCTCAGAGCATACCCCTCAGTGACCTGGAGGATCTAAGGGAGCAATTGGCTGAGTTAAAGAAGTCAGGAGTAAATCAAGAGTCTAGAAGTCCCTACGCTTCCTCTATTGTGGTGGTACGGAAGAAAAATGGAACATTGCACATGTGCATAGACTATCGAACACTGAATCGATGGACTGTCCTTGATCAGTATACAACTCCCCGTATAGAGGATGCTCTCCAGTGCCTTGCAGGGGCAAAGTGGTTTAGTGTGCTGGATTTGAAAAGTGGGTATTACCAAATACCCATGCACCCTGAAGATAAAGAAAAGACCCCTTTCATTTGCCCACTTGGGTTTTTTTTAATTTAATCGGATGCCACAAGGACTATCGGGTCACTAGTGACATTTCAACGATTACTGGAGAAAACTTAGGGAGACATGAATTTGATTGAAGTTTTGGCATACCTGGACGACATCATTGTGTTTGGAAAGACCCTAGAAGAACATGAGGCGCGGTTAGAGAAAGTCTTTGAAAGGCTACATGAGGAAGGGCTTAAACTATCACTGGAAAAGTGTCAGTTTTACAGAACTTCAGTCACCTATTTAGGATATGTTGTCTCTGCCAGGGGAGTAGCTACAGATCCAAAAAAGCTGGAAGCAGTCATTGCATGGCCTAGACCAGAGACTATAACGGAATTAAGATTCTTTGTGGGGTTTTGTTCCTATTATCAAAGGTTTGTAGCCATCTTTGCGAAGATTGCCAGGCCCCTTAATGAATTGTTGCAAGTTGTTTTGGGTGAAGAAGACAAGATGAAAGTGAAGAAGCCTGGAATAAGAGGGAAAAGAGAATACATCAGAGAACAATGGACTCGTCCATGTGAGGAGGCTTATCAGCGTTTAAAGAGGAGTCTTACTGAAGCCCTGGTCTTGGCCTATGCAGACCCAACCAAGCCCTCTGAGCTTCATGTGGATGCTAGTCGAGTTGGGAGTAGATCTCTACCAAGAACAAGATGGTGGGCTCAGGCTGGTGGCATATGTGAGATGCAACCTGGTTCACAAATTGGAGTTTTTGGCCTTGAAATGGGCGGTAGTTGACAAGCTGAAGGATTATTTATATTGGGCTAAGTTTGTAGTGAAGACAGACAATAATCCTTTGACTTACCTCTTGACCTCTGCTAAGCTGGATGCCACTGGACATCGATGGTTAGCTGCACTGGCTAGATTTCAGTTCAGTTTGAAGTATCGGCCTGGAGCTGGCAACAGGGATGCGGATGCACTGTCCTATAGGCCTTATTGACCAGTGGAAGAACCCAGAGAATTAA
The DNA here is from genome assembly GCF_042186555.1 of Aquarana catesbeiana. NCBI lineage: Eukaryota > Metazoa > Chordata > Amphibia > Anura > Ranidae > Aquarana > Aquarana catesbeiana. The sequence continues at coordinate 76,433,966 of NC_133328.1, forward strand.
CTTTCCTGACTACAGGGTGTATCTCTGGGCTGGAGAGGTGGGACTACAGGCCACAGCGAGTCCTCTTCTAGATGACAAGGTACAGCACATCGGAGCCTGAGGAGGATAAGGTGGGGTCACAGAAAGTCAGTTTGACAAGATGTAGATTCCAGGGAAGATAAGGGAAGTGAATTGCCAGAGCCTGTGAGACAGGCTTGGACAGCAAACAGTGTGACACACGGCTGTGACGTCATTGGAATTCTGAGCGTGTTTGCTACAAATGGTACAGTAGCCGCGCTCCCTTCTCAAGCATAAAGTGTGGAATCGCGGGGCAATGTTACATAGTGAAGCGGGGGGGAGTCAAACTAAATAAAAGAAAAGTAATAGTAATGGCGATATGTGATTGTAAAAAGGACCAATTGGCAATAACAAACTAACAGTTCAATATACTGTACTGTAACATAATTAAGAGCAAATAAAAGTAAATGATAATTAAAAGAAAATAAATAAATACATGACAAGTTAATTAATACCTAATAATAAATGTATGGATGTAAAATGTAACCTAACTGATATGTAGATGAATATCATAAAATACATAAAAAATGTGTGTGTGTGTGTGTGTATATATATATATATATATATATATATATATATATATATATATAGGAGTGGATAAAAAAAGAAGAAAAAACATCATTTAATTAGTTGCTATGTGGAAAAATAATATAATCTGCTTCTCCATACAGTCAAATGGATATTATTAAATTAGCAACAAATATGAAAGATTAAAAAACTTGTATAGTGTGGATTAACCAACACAGAAAGACAGAATTATATTGTTATCTACAATCTTATATTAGAGATGGTTCCCATCTCTTGGAACTTCTTGCACCATACAAATGGGAACCTTCCTATATGTGGCTTTCTTTAGATGGTGATTCTCTCTCCACCTCCATTCCCCATCAATTTGGCCTACTAGCACTTGAATTTTTTTTTGCTCAAGACCCACTCATCAATCCCGGACAAGCTGCTTTCATTTTGGAAGCTACTAATTTTTGTCTCACCCACAATTATTTTAATTTTGATGGCGATTTTTACCTGTAGGTGCAGGGAACCGCCATGGGCACCAATTTTGCACCATTATATGCAAATTTAGCCATGGGTATTGGGAAAATAACTACATCTGGCAACATAATCCTTTTTTTCTGCCAATATCGTTTTTTTCGGACTATTTATTGACAATATAATTGTGATTTGGGATGGCCCCCTGACCTGATTACTTCCTTTGTGGACCACTGCAATCACAATCCCTATGGTCTATCTTTTACCCACGTTTCTGATTCTATTAGCCTTGCTTTTCTGGATTTAGAATTAGGCCATGTAGGTGACACTATTATTGCCAAAAACTATACCAGGCTGGTAATTCCTTTTTGCACCACAAAAGTTGTCACTGTCCCAAATGGATACAAAATATACCCAAGGGACAGTTTTGTTGCCTGGGACAGAATTGCACCATGGATACTGACTATCCTTTACAAAGTATCCCCTCAAAAAGAAATTTATGGACAAGCAATACCCAGAAGAACTAATAGATAAGGCTTGTGACCTCTATTCTAAGGGCAAACCTGCTAAAATAGAACAGACAGACCACTCTACCGGATTCATTACTACCTTTCACTTTCAATATAAAAAGATGGAAAAAATACTTATTAAACATTGAAACATTCTGCAACAAGATCCCCATCTCAAAACTATCCTTCCACTGGTACCCAGAATCACCTATCAAAAAGCCCCCAACCTCAAAAACAAGATTGCCCCCAGTAAACTAAAAAAACACCCACACTAGTCCTAGCCCCATTACCCTTATACCCCTTGTGGGCATGTATCAATGCAAAAAAGCTCTATGTAAAACCTGTTCTTTTGTCCAACACGGCAAAAAATCTTTTTGCTCAAATGGTAAAGATCATTACCATAGATCATTTTTACATCAGACTTTGTGGTGTATGGTCTCACATGCCTCTGTGGACTAATCTACGTTGGCCGCATAATCTGCCCCCTTAGGCAGCGATTCAGCCAGCATAGAAGACTCATTGAAGGGGGTAAAGACATGCATAGTGTCCCACGGCATTTCGCCCGAATTTCATAAAAAATCCACTATTGGCCTAACAGTATGGGTCATTGAACAAATTCCAAAATCCTTGACAAAAGCTGAACGTTTTAAAAAACTATGCGCCAGAGAGACTTTCTGGATATACAACCTTGATGTTCTCTCACCAGGTGGCCTAAATGAGGGCATCGAGATTGTGACTGTACTATGATTCTTTTTATATAGACTGTTGGACTACATCAGTTTTTAACCCTGTTTTTGTTCACAGGTTCCTATATCCCTCTTTTTCTTATATGGGGGTGGCGGGTTCGTATTCCTGTGAGTATATGGTAATCAGGCCCTGACATTAGAGAAAGTATAGAATCCGCTACCATTGTTAAAATCTAACCCTTTCTTTTCCCCCTCCCCCACGCCTTTTTGTCCCTATCGCTTTCCCTCTATTCACTGTCATATCACAGTATATAATTCCATCCTTCTGTATTGGTTAATCCACACTATACAAGTTTTTTAATCTTTTATATTTGTTGCTAATTTAATAATATCCATTTGACTGTATGGAAAAGCAGAATATATTAATTTTCCACATAGCGACTAATTAAATGATGTCCCCCCCCCCTTCCTAATTAAACTATTAATTACTTCTTACTAATATTTCTCCCCTGCCCCGCCTCCCCCCCCCCTCCCCTTAACCCCCCTTTTTTTAGCCCCAATAATAATAACACCCCCCCCTTTTACTGAATTTACCTTAATATTAAATATCTAACCAATTGAATTGTAAATATATATATATATATATATATATATATATATATATATATATATATATACACTTTTTTTATATGTTTTATGACATTCATCTACATATCAGTTAGGTTACATTTTACATCCATACATTATTATTAGGTATTAATTCATTTGTAATGTATTTAAATATTTTCTTTTAATTACCAATTACTTTTATTTGCTCTTAATTATGTTACATTATATTGAACTGTTAGTTTGTTATTGCCTATTGGTCCTTTTTACAATCATGTATTGCCATTACTATTAATTTTCTATTTATTTGGTTTGACTCCACCCCCCCACTTCACCATATAACATTGCCCCTTGATTCCACACTTTATGCTTGAAAAAGGAGTGTGGCTACTGTACAATTCGTAGCACGCATGCTCAGAAACGCATTGCATTCTAGTGACGTCACAGCCCTGTGGCACGCTGTTTGCTGTCCAAGCCTCATTCCAGATCATCACCGCACAGCCGTTTTCATCATCGCGGTCAACTGTGAAACGGCAGCGCTGGCTCTCACAGGCTCTGGTGATTCACTGCCCTTATCTTCCCTGGATTCTACATCTTGCCAAACGGACTTTCTGTTATCCTCCTTGGGCTCCGATGTGCTGCACCTTGTCAGCTAGAAGAGGACTCGCTGTGACCTGTAGTTCCACCTTATCCTCCCTGAGGTCTGATGTGCTGCACATTGCCAACTAGAAGTGGACTCTCTGTTACTTGCAGTCCCACCTCTCCAGCCCAGAGATGCACCCTAACTCAACTTTATATTCTTCCATGTGAGTGGATTTTGTTTTTATAATTAATTGTTTATGATATATACCCAGAAGTGCCCCTCTCCTTGTTTTTCTCCTAGCTTCACTGGAACTTGCTTCTGGTCTCCTTAGTGGCAGCCCTGACAGACTCACCTATTTCTCCCCTGACATCTGCCTCTGGACTATTATGGACCATATATTGTCATATTGCGGTACCTGAGCATTGCGCCGTTTACTTGTTGACATAAGAATTTGAAGCAAGCCTTTGAGAAAGCTATGGAACATGCTGTCACCCGAGAGCTAAGAAACTAAAAGAATTTTGATCTCAAGGTGAAGATGTAAGATTTACAGCTAGGAGATCAAGTGCTGCTAAAAAATTTGGGTCTGCCTGGAAAACATAAATTGGCTGACCGTTGGAGGTCTCAACCCTATGTTATCTGAAAAACAGCTTCCAGGGTTGCTGGTTTATCAAAATAACCTGAAGGAAAGCTAGAGCCTTTTAAGATGTGGCATCGTTATCATCTGCTCCCCTTATCAGATGCTGTTCGAGTGCCTCCGGTTTCTTCTCCACCTTCCTTGGAATCAAATCCACCCAGAACTCGTTCTCTTCGATGACTCCCCACTCGCCCTGTGGTGCCGGTACAAGAGGAAAGTGAGGATGAGGAGATGCCTGGCTGGTTGTCTCCCTCAACTATTGAAGTTGGCGCAGGAATCAATAATTGGAGCAGAAAGAGAAGACCATCAAAAGAGGTGGAAAAAATCACCCAATTGGGAAGTGAATGCCTCATCACCGCCTAGAAGAATAGATGCTGTTGAAACTGGGAGTACTGGTCTGATTTTGAATCAGTTTAAGGGAGATTTGATTAGCTTTACCGATGGAGATTTACTTGTGTTGGAGCCAGAAAGCCACATGGGGAAGGAATTGCAATTGTTAGATGAAGAAGAAGGTGGGAGCAATGGGCTAAACACGGATCCTGTTAAAGAGGCTGGTCTTACCATTCTTAAATCAGGTCCCACAACCCCATTGTCAGACCTACTGTAAGGGACTCATGACTTTACCAATATGAAAGGCCTGAGAAGAACTCTACAGTAGGGATGAGCTTCGTGTTCGAGTCGAACCCATGTTCGACTCGAACATCGTGTGTTCGGTCGTTCGCCGAATTACGAACGATATGGGCCGTTCGCGCCAAATTTGAGTGGCGCGTCATGGCCCATAATTCACTGCGGCATCGCAGTGCATTGCTGGCTGATGAATGGCCAAGCATGCACTATGACCCGCAGGCTTGGCCAATGACAGCGCCGTCTGAACAGAGAGCCGTAATTGGCCAAAGCCAAGGAGGCTTTGGCCAATTATGGCTCAGGGGGTTTAGTACATGCCCCACACTATATAAGGCCGCCAGATAGAGAGATAGAGAGAGACAGACAGTGTCATTTGATTTAAGTTAGATAGAGTAGGCAGGTCGAGTCAGTTAGCTGCAGTTACAGTGTATTGTATATATATATATGTACCCCAGGTGTTATATATATATATATATATATATATATATATATATATATATATACACTGTATTCAGTTTAGCTAGATCCTGTTCTTCTCTTCCTAATATACTGACAGGCAGGCAGGTGTTTTTACAGTTTTTCCAGCTACTGTATTGTGTATCCTGCACAGTCTCACCTACAGTATAGCAACCTGCAGCCAGGTGCTTGTGTAGGCTCATTGAAGTATTTCCAGCTACTGTACTGTGTACCCTGCACAGTCTCACCTACAGTATAGCAATCTGTAGCCAGGTGCTTGTGTAGGCTCATTGAAGTATTTCCAGCTACTGTACTGTGTACCCTGCACAGTCTCACCTACAGTATAGCAACCTGCAGCCAGGTGCTTGTGTAGGCTCATTGAAGTATTTCCAGCTACTGTACTATGTACCCTGCACAGTCTCACCTACAGTATAGCAACCTGCAGCCAGGTGCTTGTGTAGGCTCATTGAAGTATTTCCAGCTACTGTACTGTGTACCCTGCACAGTTTCACCTACAGTATAGCAACCTGCAGCAAGGTGCTTGTGTAGGCTCATTGAAGTATTTTCAGCTACTGTACTGTGTACCCTGCACAGTCTCACCTACAGTATAGCTACCTGCAGCCAGGTGCTTGTGTAGGCTCATTGAAGTATTTTCAGCTACTGTACTGTGTACCCTGCACAGTCTCACCTACAGTATAGCAACCTGCAGCCAGGTGCTTGTGTAGGCTCATTAAAGTATTTTCAGCTACTGTACTGTGTACTCTGCACAGTCTCACCTACAGTATAGCAACCTGCAGCCAGGTGCTTGTGTAGGCTCATTAAAGTATTTTCAGCTACTGTACTGTGTACCCTGCACAGTCTCACCTACAGTATAGCAACCTGCAGCCAGGTGCTTGTGTAGGCTTATTGAAGTATTTTCAGCTGCTGTACTGTGTACCCTGCACAGTCTCACCTACAGTATAGCAACCTGCAGCCAGGTGCTTGTGTAGGCTCATTAAAGTATTTTCAGCTACTGTACTGTGTACCCTGCACAGTCTCACCTACAGTATAGCAACCTGCAGCCAGGTGCTTGTGTAGGCTTATTGAAGTATTTTCAGCTGCTGTACTGTGTACCCTGCACAGTCTCACCTACAGTATAGCAACCTGCAGCCAGGTGCTTGTGTAGGCTTATTGAAGTATTTTCAGCTACTGTACTGTGTACCCTGCACAGTCTCACCTACAGTATAGCAACCTGCAGCCAGGTGCTTGTGTAGGCTCATTTAAGTATTTTCAGCTACTGTACTGTGTACCCTGCACAGTCTCACCTACAGTATAGCAACCTGCAGCCAGGTGCTTGTGTAGGCTCATTGAAGTATTTTCAGCTACTGTACTGTGTACCCTGCACAGTCTCACATACAGTATAGCAACCTGCAGCCAGGTGCTTGTGTAGGCTCATTGAAGTATTTTCAGCTACTGTACTGTGTACCCTGCACAGTCTCACCTACAGTATAGCAACCTGCAGCCAGGTGCTTGTGTAGGCTCATTAAAGTATTTTCAGCTACTGTACTGTGTACCCTGCACAGTCTCACCTACAGTATAGCAACCTGCAGCCAGGTGCTTGTGTAGGCTCATTGAAGTATTTTCAGCTACTGTACTGTGTACCCTGCACAGTCTCACCTACAGTATAGCAACCTGCAGCCAGGTGCTTGTGTAGGCTTATTGAAGTATTTTCAGCTACTGTACTGTGTACCCTGCACAGTCTCACCTACAGTAAAGCTACCTGCAGCCAGGTGCTTGTGTAGGCTTATTGAAGTATTTCCAGTTACTGTACTGTGTACCCTGCACAGTCTCACCTACAGTATAGCTACCTGCAGCCAGGTGCTTGTGTAGGCTCATTGAAGTATTTCCAGCTACTGTACTGTGTACCCTGCACAGTCTCACCTACAGTATAGCAACCTGTAGCCAGGTGCTTGTTTAGGCTCATTGAAGTATTTCCAGCTACTGTACTGTGTACTCTGCACAGTCTCACCTACAGTATAGCAACCTGCAGCCAGGTGCTTGTGTAGGCTCATTGAAGTATTTCCAGCTACTGCACTGTGTACCCTGCACGGTCTCACCTACAGTATAGCAACCTGTAGCCAGGTGCTTGTGTAGGCTCATTGAAGTATTTCCAGCTACTGTACTGTGTACTCTGCACGGTCTCACCTACAGTATAGTAACCTGCAGCCAGGTGCTTGTGTAGGCTCATTGAAGTATTTCCAGTTACTGTACTGTGTACCCTGCACGGTCTCACCTACAGTATAGCAACCTGCAGCCAGGTGCTTGTGTAGGCTCATTAAAGTATTTCCAGCTACTGTACTGTGTACCCCGCACAGTCTCACCTACAGTTTAGCAACCTGCAGCCAAGTGCTTGTGTAGGCTCTGAAGACAAGTGCAGGTGTTATCATACTAATAATACTACAGGCAGGCAGTTGATTCTGCTAGCTGCAGTATAATCGGTATATATATATATATATATATATATATATATATATATATATATATATATATATCCCAGTTTTGTGCAGCTCACTGCAGACCAATAGTATGTCTGGAAGGTCAACAAGGAGAGGCAGACAGTCACAAGCCAATAAAAGAGGGCAAGCAGGTTCTGTGTCTGGAGGCAACAGTGCTGGTCGTGGACACAGTGCATCCTCATCAGCACGTGGCCATGGGACATGCTTGGCCTTTTTTTCGGCCGCTTGCCGTGTTGAGCTGTAACATGTGGAAGACTTGGTCGAGTGGATGACCAAGCTGTCCTCATCCTCCTCATCCAGGCTCAGGGTACTTTGTCTGGCAAAGCAGCTGCCAATGCGGCCTCTTCCCTTGGCTCAATGTCATCAGTGACTCCTTCACTAGCCCCACCATGTCCTCCTGAGGAATCCCTCGAACTATTTGACCACAGTGTTGGGTACATGCTCCAGGAGGATGCCCAGCGTTTTGAAGGCTCTGATGATGATACTGAGCTAGATGAAGGCAGTAACGTGAGCATGGACAGAGGGAGTGCCCAAGAAGGACAGCAATCTGACAGTCATGTTCCCCCTGCTGCAGCATACTGCCAGGTTTGCTCCAGAGATGAGGAAGGAGGGGATTATGAGGTCACTGACTCAACGTGGGTGCCAGATAGGAGAGAGGAGGAGGAAGCACATCACCAACGAGGCAGGATGCCCTCCAGGGGCCAGCCTAAGGGCAGCACACTGACTGCATCACACCGCAGAGCTCCGCATGTGCAGGGCGCTGCTGTCTCTGCGCGTTATTCCGAATTCTTTGGTGTGGGCCTTTTTTGAGACGAGTGAATCAGATCACACCGATGCTATTTGCAACATATGTCTCAAGCGTATCTCACGTGGCCAAAACATCTCCCGCTTGGGCACCACATGCTTGACCAGACATATGTTGACCTGCCATGCAGTTCGTTGGCAAGCGTACCTAAAAGACCCACACCATAGAACAAAGAGGACCTCTACTTGCTCCTCATTAGCTGGGATCTCCAACCCCACTATACCTTCAATCCTCTCTGAGACCTGCACTGAGAGGAATGAAGGTGTAGAATTAGGTGTGTCACAGCCAAGTACTTGCGGGCAATCTGCTATCAATACACTGACGTCAGATTTTACCAGGCAAATTTCCCTGCCCCAGCTGCTGCACCGCAGAAAGAAGAATGCTCCCAGCCATCCACTTGCCCAGCGGTTGAATGCTAGCTTGGCAAAATTGCTAGCACTTCAACTGCTACCTTTTCAGTTGGTAGACTCTGCCCCCTTCCATGAGTTTGTGGAATGTGCAGTTCCTCAGTGGTAGGTTCCCAAACGCCACTTTTTTTTCACGGTAGGTGATTCCGGCTCTCTACCGGCATGTGGAAGGCAATGTCTTGGCCTCGCTGGACAGGGGGGTCAGCGGTAAGGTGCATATTACCGCTGACTCATGGTCCAGCAGGCATGGACAGGGACGTTACCTAAGTTTCTCGGCGCATTGGGTGACTTTGCTGGCAGCTGGGAAGGATGCAGGAAAAGGTGCAGTAGTGTTGGAGGTTGTTCCACCACCATGCCTCCAAAATGCCACTACTGGTGATCCTGACACACCTCTCTCCTCCACCCCCTCCTCTTCTTCTTCCTCTGTGGCCTCTTCCTGTGCTTTGTCCTCGGAACCAGCGGTGCTCTGTAGGTGTTCAAGGGGCTACGCAAGTACGCAGGCCAAAAGATGCCATGTGGTGCTTGAGCTGGTGTGCTTGGGGGACAGGAGCCACACTGGGGCAGAGGTTCTGTCAGCTCTGCAGGGGTAGGTTCAGAGGTGGTTGACACCACGCCAACTTAAGGCAAGAATGGTGGTTTGCGACAATGGCACCAACCTCCTGTCCGCCCTCCGATAGGGACAAATGACCCATGTGCCCTGTTTGGCTCACGTCCTTAACTTGGTGGTGCAGCGGTTCTTGGGCAGGTACCCGGGCTTACAGGATGTCCTGAGGCAGGCCAGGAAAGTCTGTGTGCATTGCCACCGGTCATATAATGCTAGTGCTCGGCTGGCAGACCTCCAAAAGGAATTTAACCTGCCCAAGAACCGCCTAATCTGTGACATGCCCACCAGGTGGAACGCAACGTTGGCCATGCTGCAGCGGCTGCACACGCAGCAGAGGGCCATCAATGAGTACCTGTGCGACTATGGCACCAGGACAGGGTCAGGGGAGCTTGGTTTTTTCCCCACACCAGTGGGCCATTATCAGGGATGCATGCACTGTCCTGTGGCCATTTGAAGAGGCCACGAGGATGGTGAGCAGTGACAGCGCAGGCATCAGTGACACTGTCCCCCTTGTCCACCTGTTGGAGCACACGCTGCGTGGAATAATGGACAGGGCACTTGAGGCAGAACAGAGGCGGGAAGAGGAGGACTTCCTTAGCTCTCAAGGCCCCCTTTATCCAGACAGTGTTCCTGTGTGCCCGCCAATCACACAGGAAGAGGAGGAGGATTGTGTCAGCATGGAGGTGGAGCCTGGCACTCAGCATCAGCAGCAATCTTTAAGGGATCATTTACAGTCCCAAGAAACCCATGGACTTGTACGTGGCTGGGAGGAGGTGGCTGTGGATCATGTCGTCCTTAGTGACCCAGAGGACTCCGGACCGAATGCCTCAGCAAACCTACGCTGCATGGCCTCCCTGATCCTGCAAAGCCTGCAGAAGGATCCTCGTATTCATGGTATCAAGGAGAGGGATCAATACTGGCTGGCAATCCTCCTTGATCCACGTTACAAGGGTAAGGTTGCGGACCTTATGTTGCCGTCGCAGAGGGAGCAGAGGATGAAACATCTTCGGGAGGCCTTGCAGAAAGGTCTGTGCAACGCGTTCCCAGAGACTGGGAGGTTACAAACTCCTGTTCCTGGACAACGTGTTGCTGAGGCTTCGGTCAGTCAAAGAAGGAGCGGTGGAGAAGGTGGCCGTCTGATCGATGCGTTCAGACAGTTTTTTAGTCCGCAGCCCTAAGGTATGATCAGTTCCAGCAACCATCGCCAGCGTCTGTTTTACATGGTGCAGGAATACCTAGGGGCAAGATCTGACTTGGACACCTTTCCCACCAAAAATCCTCTGGGTTACTGGGTCTTGAGGATGGATCACTGGCCAGAGCTTGCACAGTATGCAATTGAGCTACTGGCCTGTCCTGCCTCCAGCGAACGCACATTCAGTGCTGCTGGAGGCTTTGTAACCGATCACAGGGTGCGTCTGTCCACTGACTCGGTCGATCGACTGACCTTCATAAAAATGAATCAGTCTTGGATCACTACCAGCTACCAAGCAGCTGATGCTGATGTAACCGAATAATTTTTTTTGAAATGTCAGATCCCTTCAAAGACTGCCTATGCTGATGCTGAGTGACTATCCTGTTATGCTGAGTAATTATCCTCTTCCTCCTCAATGATCATGCTGATAGCTTGTAAGAACATTTTTGGTTCTGGACGCTGCCACCAGTGCCTAAGGCCCAATTTTTCATCCCCTGTTTAACAGGGAAGTGTAATTACAATTTTTGATGCAATTCTTTGCAGCAGGGCTAGTTCCTGCACTCCAACTAGAGTATCTGTGAGGGGTTGCAGTGTTGTGGCACCAGCACCAGTGCCTAAGGCCCAATTTTTCATCCACTGTTTAACAGGAGCGTGTAATTACAGTTTTTGATGCAATTCTTTGCAGCAGGGCTAGTTCCTGCGCTCCAACTAGAGTATCTGTGAGGGGTTGCAGTGTTGTGGCACCAGTACCAGTGCCTAAGGCCCAATTTTTCAGCCCCTGTTTAACAGGGACATGTAATTAGAATTCTTGATCTAATATTTCACAGCAGGGCCCGTTTCTGCGCCCACCAAGAGTAACTGTGAGGACTTACAGAGTTGTGGCACCAGCACCACCACCACCACCAAAGGCCCAATTTTTCTGCCCCTGTTGAACAGGGGCATGTAATTACAATTCTTAATCTAATATTTCACAGCAGGGCCCTGTGAGGGCTTACAGTGTTGTGGCAACACCAACACCTAAGACCCAAACTTCTGCTGAGTATATAGGGCAGGCCCCTACTTTCAAACATCCAACTTACAAACGATTCCTACTTGCAAACAGAAGGAGACAACAGGAAGTGAGATGAAATCTACCCCTAGGAAGGGAAATTCTCTCCTGTAAGAGTTAAAGCGGCGTTCCACCCAAAAGTGGAACTTCCGCTCATCTGATTCCCCCCCCTCCCGTGCCACAATTGGCACCTTTCAGGGGGGAGGGGGGTGCAGATACCTGCATTAGACAGGATTAGAATAGACTCCCGTGGGAGTCACGCCCCCTCCTGGGAAACACACAGGTCCCAGGAGATAGTGGGAACCACTTAGGACACGCAGCGCATGCGCAGTAGGGAGCCGGGAAGTGAAGCCACAGCGCTTCACTTCCTTATTCCCTCACCAAGAATGGCGGCGGCAGCAGCCGAGAACCGAGCTACTGCTCAGCTTCGGCTGCCGACATCGCTGGACTCCTGGACAGGTAAGTGTCCGTTTATTAAAAGTCAGCAGCTGCAGTATTTGTAGTTGCTGGTTTTTAATATTCTTTTTCAGGTGTACTCCCTCTTTAATATGGGAAAAACATTTCTCCTTTCCACTGCTTTATCACCAATCCTTGTTTCACTAAAAAACCCAAATTTTCAAAAAACATTTGTCATTGGGACAAAAAGTGAGGTGAAATCTTCTGAAGAGGAGCACAGACAGCAAAACAAATGTCACAGGGGTGATAACCCTTCCCTTTATTTTCCAAAAAGCTTAAAATAGATTTTTTTGCTGGAGCTAAACACGTTAAAAATCTACCAGTTCAAAATTACAAACAGATTCTACTTAACAACAAACCTACAGTCCCTGTCTTGTTTGCACCGCCTGTATACTGCTGTTCAGAGTATATAGGGCCTGGTGGCCCCACACTTTTCCTTTTTTTAATTTGGGTGCGGGGTTCCCCTTAATATCCATACAAGACCCAAAGGGCCTGGTAATGGACTGGGGGTACCCTTGCCATTTGTCTCACTGATTTTCATCCATATTGCCAGGACCGGACATTGCATTAAAGCCGAAAGCAGTTTTAAATTACTTTTATTCCTTTAAAAATGTCATTGTGTGCAGGGACTGTTCTAAGCACGGGAAACACGCGCCACTTTACAGGTGTACTATAGACACCCCCTAGGTATGATATTTAAAGGAATATTTCACTTTTTTTTATTTTATTTACTTTAAGCATCATTAAAATCACTGCTCCCAAAAAAACAGCCGTTTTTAAAACTTTTTTTTGCATTGATATATGTCCCCTGGGGCAGGACCCGGGTCCCCAAACCCTTTTATGGACAATACCATGCAAATTAGCCTTTAAAATTATCACTTTTGATTTTGAACATTCGAGTCCCATAGACATCAATGGGGTTCTAACGTTCGTGCCAATTTTCGGTCCGTTCGCAGGTTCTGGTGCGAACCGAACCGGGGGGTGTTCGGCTCATCCCTACTCTACAGCAGTGAAGAGCCCTGAAAGGACCTCTACACCAGTGAAAAGCCCTGAAAGGAACCTTAGACTAGGGCACCAGGGCAAGAAGTTCATTCTCCTGTCAGACTGAGGAATAACATACATCCTACAAGGAGACTTACCTACAATACTCTGGGAGAGAACTCTGATAAACTGATTCCTACTATTCAAAGGCCAGTTCCCACGCTCGACTCTGTTATCATCAATTGGGTAGAATGTGACCTTGTCGTGACCTCTGACACCACTGGGTGGGACACGGCTATTGTCCTGGCCTGTCAGGAAACTGATTATGAGTTAACTAAAAATGTATACAAGTTGTTTCAGCAGAACCCAGAATTATGTCAATATTTACTGAATTTGAATAATGGCTAGTATTGATTAATCCCCTTTCTTTCTAGCAATTGTTGATGAAATAGCCTTGCCTCTTTAGGGACCAAAGACTTTAAGGGGGGGGGATGTAGCCAGGAGCTGGATATATATATATTCCTGCATTTAGGAGACACTGCGTGGCTTTGCTGTGGGGGAGCTGTTTCCCTCTAGTGCTGAGTTTGACACTGACCTGTTACCTCCTTGATACAGAGACAAGGCAGAGCAAAGCATCTTGGGACATGTAGTCCAAATGGATGGGATTTGCCCTCTTGTTGAATCATTGGGAACTACAACTACCAGATGGCTGATGGGGAAGAACAGACTGCTGGGAGAGTTTTTAAGAGGAACCGATTGAGGCCTGGCGCGCTCTCTTGGGACCCCGGCTTGAGTGCAGGGATTCTGTGATGTGTGTGCTGCAGCAGCAGAACCATCCAGCGGATAGTCGGAGGGACATCTGTGGGGAGCACCCCTTGGCTGTTCGGGTGAGCTGTAGCGTGGAGCGACAGAGTGGCGGAGGCCATCATCATCATTATCATCATCTCTTGTTCCAGTGTGGTGAGCGGGCAATAGCCCAACCTTATAGACACTGTATATAGACACCATTGTCTCCTGCACCATCTATCATCCTTAGTGCCAAGGCCAAACATCATAGACACTATATACAGACATCTCTACCATTTATCACCCAGCTCCTAGAGGGACCCATCTGTAAGTCATGAAAAATGAGTATGGCCTCAGTTAAGTCAATGATTGTAAAAATCAGAATTCAATGCCATCATCTCGATTGGACAGACTTGGAAAGATATAGAGGTGGAGGCGTGGAGGCAGCTGCTGCCATTTTCCTAGCCACGCATACACCCTATGAATTAGAGGTTGGGACTATCTCGGCATTTGTTAATGACATGAAAGTAAGAAAAAGTATAAAAAAATATAAACTTTAATAATTACAAGCCATTTTTACAAAATAGTACATACATAGCATACTAAAACAGAATAAATACACCACACTTGACATAAAACTTTAACGGGTAAAACCGTAAGGTTTCTTATACAGATTGGTATATAAGATTGTTTCCTCAACCGGTTTCGCGGTTAGAACCACTTCTTCAGGAAGGATAGGTCTAAAATTGATAAACTTTAGTTTAGACAAAGATAAAAAATACACAGCAAGGAGAATAATAAACACAATACAAAGATAGTAACAAAATAGAAGACTGGCTCAACCAGCTCAGACGGGTTCAGTGGGAAAGTAGGAACCCATACAAATCCCCCACGGCGGACACGGGGGATTGTGGACAGGTTCTGGTTAAATGAGTAATCAAAATTAAATACGAGTGAACAAGGGGGGTAAGGGGAGTGCTCACCGGGTGAAATGAATGGAAATCTAGGCAAAGAAAGATAGGGTGATAGAAGGGAGGGATTAAGATGAAAATAGGAGGGGGGGGATGAGGGGAGGAAGGGGGAGGTGAAAATACAGTAAGAATAAAAGGGTAGAGATAAGGAACAAGGAGGGTAAAGAAGGGAAGGGAAAAGAAGAGAAAGGGAAAAGGCAGAGGGAAGGAAAAGGAAGGGGGAAGGGAGAAAAGGGGGAGGAAGGAAAAAAGGGGAGAGAGGGAGGGGGAAAGAGAGAAGGGGGGAGGGGGGGAGGGAAAGGGAGCATGGGGGAAGGGTGGGACGGAAAGGAGGGGAAAAGTGAACAAGACAAGGGAGTGGGGGGGGGAGACAGAGGGAAGGGGAGACAGAGAAGAGAAGGGGGGGGGAGTGACAATGCGGAAGGGGCGGACAGGAGGGAGAAAGAAAATAGAAAGAAAATAGAAAAAAGGAGGAAAAGTATACCAAATTCACCCAAGGCGTCCAGTGGTAAAAAATATATACAATATTAGGAACAAATAAACAGAGGTGTAAGCACTCAGTTCTGTTATTTTTTATCTTTGTCTAAACTAAAGTTTATCAATTTTGGACCTATCCCTCCTGAAGAAGCGGTTCTAACCACGAAACTGATTGAGGTAACAATCTTTTATACCCCCCTGTACAAGAAACCTTACGGTTTTACCCGTTAAAGTTTTATGTCAAGTGTGGTGTATTTAATCTGTTTTAGTATGCTATGTATGTACTATTTTGTAAAAATGGCTTGTAATTATTAAAGTTTATATTTTTTTATACTTTTTCTTACTTTCATGTCATTAACAAATGCTGAGATAGTCCCAACCTCTAATTCATAGGGTGTATGCGTGGCTAGGCAAGTGGCAGCAACTGCCTCCACGCCTCCACCTCTATATCTTTCCATCTGTAAGTCAGTGATCACTGTGATTCCAGTTGCACTTTGTTCAACACAGGAAGATTTGCTTCTTTGTTTATTCACAACCAATTGATTCAGGTTGCTTTTCCTTGCCATTCAGAAATTCTTTGCATGCAATTATTTTCAAGGGCTAGCTGAAGATCAACAAGATTGCCTCACAGTAATACTGGACTAATTGTTTGCTCCTCCCCACTTCAGGGATTTGTTTCTACTGAGCTCACAGAGCTACAATTCACCAAGAGCTCTCTGAAAGAGCAGGTTCTAACATTGCATTTACTATTTGTCATCTATGTGTTGAGGAACAGAAGAGAGGGGTCCGACACCAATAAGAGCCATTCCTCTGCCCTCCTGTAACCTGTTTACATAGGCATTTTATGTGCCTTGCTGTGTACAAAGCTTATAGTCCTCAATGTTGAATGTTTAATATTGACATGTGATTGCCATTTAGTTATTGATAACATTCCTATAAGAGATACCATTCTAAACTGTAAACTTGTGTTGATTTTCCAATCGTTTCCATTTCACTAAGTAAATAAGTTAATCAGTTTAATCAATTATGGTGTACTTATTTCATTATTATCGTTACCAAAGGGAAAATGCATGAACCCAGGGTGTCAGGGGTGGCGGAGGATTTGCAGGGTCAGGGCAACTAGTGGGGTACCGATTTAACCAGCGACCCTCACAAGGGCAGCACTACACCTATAACACCATCACTAATTCTCACACTAACCAAGCATGTAACCCTATCACTAACCCTCACGCTAACCATCTCTATAATACCATCACTAAAGCTCACACTAACTATGCCTGTAACCCTACCACTAACGCTCACACTAACGATCTCTATAACACCATTACTAACCCTCACACTAACCATCCCTAATACACTATTACTAATCCTCACACTAACCATGCCTGTAACCCTACCACTAACACTCACACTAATGATCTCTATAACACCATTGCTAACGCACACAATAACCATCCCTATAACACTATGACTAACCTTCACATTGGCCATCCCTAAAACCCTATAACTAACCCTCACACTAACTATCCCTGTAACCCCCAGATGAATTCTAACCCTAACCTTGCCTTTAGCCCCCACACTAACCATCCCTGTAATCCTATCTCTACCCCTTAAACTAACCATCCCTAAAACCCTTCAAGTAACCATACCTATAACTCTACAACTAACCATCTCTGTAACTTTATAACTAAAACAATTGAGTACTGTCTGTGATACTTTCTTTACTTGCACTAACATACAAATTTTCAGGACAAGTTTTCGGGGTGTACCCCCTTCAAGGTCCAAGCAGTACTGAGGGAAAACAACACAAACAACCATACACAGCAATGGTAATTAAACTTCGATAGTATGTGAGAAAGGCAGGGAGAGGGCTATGGACAGGGTGGGGGGTGGGGGGGGAGAGTCACAGAGGTGAGAGTGGTCATAAAACTGATGAATAGTGATTTAGAAAACCGATGCCCACATTTAGTCCATTCAATTTTGTGTCAAATAGAATTATCATTCTTTGTTTAAACGTTTTCCTTTCCTGAGTAGCTTTGTAGTCCCCTTTAAGAACTAAAACATTCATGTCTTCCATAGTGTGGCTGGGTTGTGAGAAATGATGTCCCACAGATGTGCAGAAATAATCTTCCTTATGTTCTTTAATGGTGTGTCTGTGTAAATTCATTCTTGTTTGTAATATCTGTCCTGTTTCTCCAACGTAAGATTATTGGTTGCATGTTTTGCAGTGGATGAGGTACACCCATAGGTGTGCGCAGCCTATTGTATTAGGGTGTGCACCTCAAAGCTCCAACACATATGCATTTGTGACATATTAACCGGCCTCTTCCCCACTCGTCATCCTAAAACAATGGGGGGAGCAGGTGAGCACACAAGGGGACCTGGGCAGCAGAAAGAAAAGGAACTGGGACAAGAGGGGTGGCATACATTGGTACCAATCCCCTGTATTTTCCTCCAGTGGCAGCTGAATATCGGTGAGAGGAAGAGGAGGAGAAGCCTACTTTCAGCTGCTGCAGAAGAAAATACAGATCGGTCCATTCATTTCCACTCCAGCCGCCTATCCTGTCCAGGTTCTTGGGGTCAGCAAGTAAGGATCGCGGCTTACCTGTCACCTGCTCACAATTGATGGGTTGCCAACTCCAGGATTAGGGTGTGCCCAGGCACACCTGGCACACCCCTTGCGCATGCCAATGGGTACACCACATTACTAGAGGTACAGCTGTATAATCCTGTAATAATGAAGCTCTATTTTGTGTGCATGACACTTTTTAATGAATTGATTTGGCTGCACCATTTGCAACATTTTTTGTTGTAGGGCTTGGTTCCTTTATTTGTGGCTTCATAATTAGGCTGGCCATAGACGGAGCAAATCTTATTCCTCAAACCCCCGGGAGAACACAGTGATTATTGTTAGCGGTTATAACAGGCACTAGCGATAATCACATGCAAAATCCAGCAGGCTGATTGTACCCAAGTTGATTGATAGATCAACTTGGGCACATTCAGCTTGCCCATACAGGGTTCGACTCTCAGCCAGTTCCTGATGATCCGTCCGAAATTTGAACCGTCTATGGCCGGCTTTAGAATTAAGTTTCCTGCTGATTATATTATGTCTGAGGTTGGAAGGTTGCCCGAAAGCCAGTATTGGGGGTTGTCTTGATAATCTTTGATTACCTTTCTTATCCCTTCTAGTACTGGATTGTATATGGTTACCAACGGTACACAGTTATTTTTATTTTATTTTTCTCTTTGTATTGTAGGAGATTATCTCTTCAGATTTTCAGGGCTTTAATTACGCTTGTAGTCATGGTTTTGTCCTTGAAACCTTTCTTATGGAACACTCCAAAAGCTTGTCCTGAAAAATGTTGGTACAAATAAAAAGTGTAGCTACCCCCGCAGGAGCCGCTGGTGAATGTTGGCCATCTCCCATTCTGCACAGCCAGGCACACACATTTTCCAGTCAATCCTGAGACAAGAAGCAGTCCCTGTAGCTTTGTTTGTTTTTTTTATTTAAGGGATTGGAACTTGGATTGGGAAGGGTTGTTATGGGATGCCCATTTGATCAGTAGAAACTCTTCGGGGACACAAACTATATACATTCGGTATATACACACTCCTCTTCTTCTACCTCCAGCACAGATTTGCTTGTAGAACTACAACTCCAAGGACCAGCTAGCACTGATTGTTTGATCCAACAAAATCTCAGTTGGATCCTTGTAAATGCCCTTTGCAGGCAGGGACCGTGGGCCCCTTTAGTAGTGCAGCAAAAATAAAGGTCTTTGATGCTAACTGCTCCCAGTAGCACCTTTTCAGGCACTGCCAGCCCGCCTGGCTGCAGCTGCCCCTTTCACTAGCCCTCTTGGCTACTTTTCCACAGTCCTTCCAGACTGACTCTGCATCCATCCTAGACTGCTTGCACCAAGTCCCTTGAGGCATACCTCTCAGTCCTCTGACTGTAACACGCACCAGCCCTCTCGACTGTTTTCTTCCCAGGAGATTTGCCGGCAGTGTCCTCCTGCTGTCCTCTCCTTGCTCCAGTGCCTCCTGGTCAGGATTCCTCCATGTGTCATGAGAAGGGGTCCCTTCCACACCCGAGCCCAGGCCTGAATACAGCCCCCCCTCCCCCTCCCAGACTGGGGAGCTACTCTCAAAGGCCCCAACAGTCAAACACTCCATCTCCATCTCCCATCCAAACTTCACACTGCCCCTGCTGTGCTGACCCTGAGTATTAGAGGGGGCCTGCCAACCCTTCTGTTGGGGATTGGTCAGGGCCCTCAGAATACTGCAGCTAGTTCTTCCTAGACCCCTCCCAACTGCTTCTGGAACCTTCTCCATGTTTTCAACAAGCAAAATGGAGTTGCCAGAGAAGCTGCTGCTGAGTCATCCAACCTACCTGAGTCACTCACCCGACCCAGAAAAAACACACAAGCTTGGCTGCCAGCCAAGCCTGAAAATGTATCTACATTAACATAAAAACATCCTACTCTAGCACTCTAGCAACACTAGGGGGTGCTACAAAAGTATACAGTTGTTTTTTTGTTTCAAGTGTTAATACGGATGCAATCATCTTATAACTAACAATTACACTATAACCCTACAACTAACCCTCACACTAACCATACCTATAACTCTACAACTAACCCTCATATCAACCATCTCTGTAACTTTACAACTAACACTCACACTAACAATCCCTATAACCCTACAACTAACTCAGTATTTACTTATCCCAGAGTTCAGCTTTACCAGCCTTTACTCATTTAGTCATCAATCTAAATAGTCCAATTTTTTTCCTTCAATCAACAAATTTGGAACTGAATGGCCCTTCTAATATCAATGAGGGTGCAATATTTTGTTAAAAAAATAATAAAAAAACAAGGGTAAAAACCTGATTACAAGCAGGTCATGTCAGGTTTTACAGGCACATTATCCTTTAAAATAGCACACACAGTATAGAACATTAATACCTTTCCAATCCGATAATTACCTACAAGCTAACAATGTCCAGAGCAGCAATTAGAGATGATCATAATGGTCATTCTTAAAAGCAGATTCCAGGTAATTAAACTAATACCCAGTGAATGCTAAGTGCTAACTGAGAATGTAAAAAACAGATGTGGAGACAAATTTATTATACATTAAGATATTCTTTTGAACAATCTGGGGTATATGAGATCGATGCAAACATTGTATAGTGCAGCTGACTTGGCCAAAGAAGGGAAAGTTTTGATACTCATCTCTCTGATTGAGAAGTTCCTTCCCCTACATTCCAACACTGGGACATATTGTTAAAAGGACACAAAAAAATAGGACAGAGGAGAGTGAATGAATCACAGTTCCTGAGATTTGTCATCAAACATATTTGTACACTGACTGCTGAACTTTGAACATATTTAGTCAAAGTGAAATAAGGTATCGCATATTTCCAGTGACATCAGCCTTCCCCTCCCAGTTTATGAGAACATTCCATGAACTATAATTAGTGGATTCTGAAAATCGACCGTTTTAGTATCTGAATTACTAGCTTGGATGGCTAGAAAAGTAAGCAACATTGATTTATCAACAAAGGATTGGCTTGGTGACAGGACATGGCAAATTACTTTTTATATTCTGGGAGAAGAGTGGTTTGTAGAATAATAGAAAGAGTCGGGAGTGATTTCAGCAATATTGATTCTTGAAAAATATGAAACTTCATTGCAAATATGCAATATTATTGAAGTAAAGAAGATTGATGCCATTTTTAAATAAAAATAAATAAAATAACATTTAGAAAAAAATGCAAATATACATATTAGTTTTAATACTGAAGCAAAGAAGATTGATGGCATTTTTAATATGAGGAAAAGTAACCGCCTATTATTCTTTAACAATTTAAAGTGGTTGTAAAGGCAGAAGGCTTTTTATCTTTATGCATTAAGATAAAAAAAAACTTCTGTGTGCAGCAGCCCCCCTCATATTTACCTGAGGTCCCTCTAGATCCAGAACGACACAGGCCCGACGTGATCCTCAATCCACAGCCATACTCGCTCCAAGGTCTTCAGAGAACACAGGTAACATGTCCAGGAAGAGGATAAACGATCACAAGTGCCAGACACTAACTGTCTTTGCCTTTAAGCCAGCAGAGCAGGTCAGTTTCTCCCAAGATGGAGCTGGCCCGGCTGCGCCACTGGATGCCTATACGGATCCACCGGACGAGATTCCGGAGGTCCGGAGGTCCCCCTGCATCACCCACACCTGCCCAGAGAGTGACCCTCTCACAAATAGCCCTGCAAAGGCGAAAATAAGGATGGATGCGCCAGCAGGCGTCCCACCTGCAAATCGTGGCCCCGGCTTTCAACCCCCTTCTCCCCAACCAGGCCTTACACTCATGGACACCACATTTAAGGATATGCTACTGTCTCTACAATCTTCTCTAATGACAGATCTGTCCTCCCTCTTCACAAAAATCTCCTCAGACATGCACACTCTGGATAACACTAATAATAGAGTCACCTCTATTGAAAGGGGAATGACTGAATGCACCTCCACAGTGAATGGGATCATAGACATATATGATGATGTAAAGGAGGAACAAGCATGGATGCGTGCCAAGCTGGCCGATTTGGAAGACAGATCCCGCATGAATAATGTTAAACTGCGAGGGATTCCAGAATCTATTATGCCTATTATGTCTAAATAGCTCATTCACATCATCATCCCAGATGCGTCTCCTCGGGTCATAATAATTGACAGAATCCACAGGATTGCTAAACCACCCCACCTAGCGGCCCCAGTGCCCAGAGCTGTTCTAATGAGGGTACATTTCTTTCACATTAATGAACAACTCCTGATAGGGATTACAGCCAAAACACCTTTACCTGTGCCATATACAGGCATTCAATTATTCCCAGACTTCTCCAAATGCACACTGCAACTAATAAGACATCTGAATCCAGTCACCAAAGGTCTTCAAAACCACAAAATACAGTACTAATGGAGGTACCCAGCAACGCTGCTAATTACCAAAAACGGGAAAACCCACACCATCAGTGGTCTCAACAAGGGGTTGCATATCCTTCACACTTGGGGTATTATCTTGGAACCCCCAAATCGCCTCTGCTGCACCACGACGCGCCCACCCCCTGGCGCAACTTGGATCAAAACCACAGCTGAGCAAGGCTTACTCACTCTATCAAAATGGGCCAAAACAACAACATTGATCCCCCAGGCTTCGACTGAGTTCTCCCTCTGCCTTTTACAGTTCCTCTTGTTTTTGACTGTTTTTACTCCCAAAGGAGGTTATAGCTAAATTCAGCTCCACCTCTAGAATTTACTTAGAGTTTTATCTTGTGTTTTCTCAACTAACAGATTTGCTACCAAGTTCTCTTTTTTTTTATTATTTGTTGCTCTTTGACTAGCTTATTGCTCTATCCGCAGCTCTGACTTCCAGTTTGCAGACTGGTCCACATTCCACAGTTCATCTCATTTCTCCTCATGCGACAGGAAACCTTCAAAGCCTATACTAGCAGCTAACTGTAAGCGTTATTTCTTTCACACCACTGGCTCTGCACCCAGAATATGCCACTCACTATACTTTCCCTGAATGTTAACAGCCTGAATCACCCGTCCAAATGGCACTCACTTTGGAAAACCACCAAAGCTCTTCAAAGTGACATTCTTTGTGTACAGGAGACCCACTTATTACCAGTGGACTACTCCCTTTGCAAAAACATCCAGTTTCCCCATGTCTACAATGCTTCACACACCACCAAGTCAAAAGGGGTCATGATAGCAATTAGGGATACTGTGGACTTTCACCCATCCAACGTGCTATTAGACCCAGAAGGCCGTTATATAGTCCTCATATGTACCATCAAACAAGTGGCGTACACAATTGTCAATATTTATGCCCCAAACTCTCACCAGATGCAGTTTCTCCATAGAGTGCTACATATAGCCCAACCCATTCAGAAGGGCCATCTTATATTGTGCAGAGACTTCAGCCTAGTCCCCGACACCCTTATGGACACTACGTCCGAAGCAAAACGACAGGACTCTCCACTAAAAAAGTTTATTTCTTCACATGATCTGTTTGACGTCTGGAGGTGCCACCATGGCTCTGAGAGAGACTTTACCTACTTCTCCCCCCCGGGACAATTCGTATTCTAGAATAGATCTGTTTCTGACAGACAAATGGCTATTGCAAAAACTATGCTCGTCTGTGATCCACACCACGACACTGTCAGACCATCTCGATAACGATTGAAGACTCCAAATACCACCGTAACACATATCTTTGGCTATATCTGACCAAATTTCAACATTCTTCTCACTAAATACTGGATCAGTGGGTGACCCCAATGTGGTGTGGAATGCACACAAAGCTTTCATGCAAGGTGTATTGATTAAACTAAGCTCTCACCATAAAAAGAAGAGGACACAGCGCTTTGATTCAATCACTTCGCAAATAGCAGCCCTAGAACTGTTACATAAAGCCAATACCCAGCCCTCACAAACAGCCCAACAGATGTCCCTAAGACAGGAACTCGAAACACTACTCCTTCACTCCTTTGACCTCCTTCAACGTAAGTTGAAAGCGACTGCTTATTCCACCTCTAACAAAGCAGGGAAAAGACTAGCACAACGCATAAAAGGTAAACGATCAAAGACCAAAATACACCAATTGTACCACCCTCACACAAAAGATCTACTAACAAACCCTCAAGACATTGTGAACACCTTCAGTGACTAATACAGCGACCTATACAACCTAAATACAATACCTAAATACAACCGAGAAAATCGGATTGTTCTCGGAAGTGTGTACGGGCTTTTCCGAGCTAGCCGTGCTCGGGAGAGCCCTACACACTCGGCAATTCTCGGAAACTGCGGGCGCATGTGCAGTGACACGATGGCGCAGAGCGGCGCCATTTTTAAAAGTAAAGCAGTTACAGCGCTCGCCGCAGTGAGTACTCGTCTGGTGGCCTCTTCCTATGTCCCCCCCTGCAGTCTCTGACCTCCTGCCCCCCCTGCAGCCTCTGACCTCCTGCCCCCCCTTGCAGCCTCTGACCTCCTACCCCCCTCCTCTCCGCAGCCTCTGACCTCCTGTCATCCCCCGCAGCCTCTGACCTCCTGTCCCCCCCTGCAGCCTCTGACCTCCTGCCCCCCCTGCAGCCTCTGACCTCCTGTCCGCCCCCCTCCCCTCCGCAGCCTCTGACCTCCTGTCATCCCCTCCGCAGCCTCTGACCTCCTGTCCCCCCCTGCAGCTTCTGACCTCCTGTCCCCCTCCCCTCCGCAGCCTCTGACCTCCTGTCATCCCCTCCGCAGCCTCTGACCTCCTGTCCGCCCCCCTCCCCTCCGCAGCCTCTGACCTCCTGTCATGCCCTCCGCAGCCTCTGACCTCCTGTCCCCCCCGCAGCCTCTGACCTCCTGTCCGCCCCCTCCCCTCCGCAGCCTCTGACCTCCTGTCCCCCCCTCCCCTCCGCAGCCTCTGACCTCCTGTCATCCCCTCCGCAGCCTTTGACCTCCTGTCCCCCCCTGCAGCCTATGACCTCCTGTCCGCCCCCCTCCCCTCCTCAGCCTCTGACCTCCTGTCATCCCCTCCGCAGCCTCTGACCTCCTGTCCCCCCCTGCAGCCTCTGACCTCCTGTCTGCCCCCCTCCCCTCTGCAGCCTCTGACCTCCTGTCATCCCCCCACAGCCTCTGACCTCCTGTCCCCCCCTGCAGCCTCTGACCTCCTGTCATCCCCCCGCAGCCTCTGACCTCCTGTCATCCCCCCGCAGCCTCTGACCTCTCTTGTTGTTCCTCCGCAGCCTCTGACCTCTCCTGTCGTCCCCTCCGCAGCCTCTGATCTCCTGTTGTCCCCCCCACAGCCTCTGACCCCTCCTGTCATCCCCTCCGCAGCCTCTGACCTCCTGTCATCCCCTTCGCAGCCTCAGACCTCTCCTGTCATCCCCTCCGCAGCCTCTGACCTCTCCTGTCGTCCCCTCCGCAGCCTCTGATCTCCTGTTGTCTCCCCCACAGCCTCTGACCCCTCCTGTCGTCCCCTCTGTAGCCTCTGACCTCCCCTGCTGTCCCTCCGCAACCTCTGACCTCCCCTGTCGTCCCCTCCGCAGCCTCTGACCTCCCCTGTACCATCTGCAGCCTCTGACCTTCCCTGTACCATTCGCAGCCTCTGACCTTCCCTGTACCATCTGCAGCCTCTGACCTCCCCTGTACCACCCGCAGCCTCTGACCTCCCCTGCTATCCCCTCCGCAACCTCTGACCTCCCCTGTCGTCCCCTCCGGAGCCTCTGACCTCCCCTGTACCATCCACAGCCTCTGACCTTCCCTGTACCATCTGCAGCCTCTGACTTCCCCTGTACCATCCGCAGCCTCTGACCTTCCCTGTACCATCCGCAGCCTCTGACCTCCCCTGTACCATCCGCAGCCTCTGACCTCCCCTGTACCATCCGCAGCCTCTGACCTCTCTTGTTGTTCCTCCGCAGCCTCTGACCTCTCCTGTCGTCCCCTCCGCAGCCTCTGATCTCCTGTTGTCCCCCCCACAGCCTCTGACCCCTCCTGTCATCCCCTCCGCAGCCTCTGACCTCCTGTCATCCCCTTCGCAGCCTCAGACCTCTCCTGTCATCCCCTCCGCAGCCTCTGACCTCTCCTGTCGTCCCCTCCGCAGCCTCTGATCTCCTGTTGTCTCCCCCACAGCCTCTGACCCCTCCTGTCGTCCCCTCTGTAGCCTCTGACCTCCCCTGCTGTCCCTCCGCAACCTCTGACCTCCCCTGTCGTCCCCTCCGCAGCCTCTGACCTCCCCTGTACCATCTGCAGCCTCTGACCTTCCCTGTACCATTCGCAGCCTCTGACCTTCCCTGTACCATCTGCAGCCTCTGACCTCCCCTGTACCACCCGCAGCCTCTGACCTCCCCTGCTATCCCCTCCGCAACCTCTGACCTCCCCTGTCGTCCCCTCCGGAGCCTCTGACCTCCCCTGTACCATCCACAGCCTCTGACCTTCCCTGTACCATCTGCAGCCTCTGACTTCCCCTGTACCATCCGCAGCCTCTGACCTTCCCTGTACCATCCGCAGCCTCTGACCTCCCCTGTACCATCCGCAGCCTCTGACCTCCCCTGTACCATCCGCAGCCTCTGACCTCCCCTGTACCATCCGCAGCCTCTGACCTCTCCTGTACCATCCACAGCCTCTGACCTCCCCTGTACCATCCGCAGCCTCTGACCTCCCATGTACCATCCGCAGTCTCTGACCTCTCCTGTACCATTCGCAGCCTCTGACCTCTCCTGTACCATCCGCAGCCTCTGACCATCTCTTGTCTTATATCACATCTGCAGTCTGGAGTGGAGTCAAGAGTGGGAGTGCTGCAGGGATGGGGGTCATGGGAGAAGTCAGACATGTCTGGACTGTGGAGAGGAAACTATGGGATAAAACCAGAGCCACCGAGCTGGAGCCGACTGACTGAGCCCTGCATGGTGCACCTGAGAGGAGGTCAGTGACAGCACCACCAGGCCAACCTGAGGGGGGGGGGTCAATACAATATTGTAAGGGGGTACTGATATAAAGGTTTACCCCTTATGTCAGTAAACCCCCTTACTTTAGTGTTTTCTTTCTGCAGAAGGTGGTCTCTGGTCACCAGAGTCCTCCCTACATTCCCAGAGTTCCCCTTTACATCATAGTCTGCAAGATTCCACCTTACAGTGCAAGGGGGAACTCTGATGTAAAGGGGAATGCAGTGGACTCTGATATAAGTGGGGTCTCTGGTCACCAGTGCCCCCCTTTTATATCAGAGTTCCTGCTTAGATCATGATCTGCAATGTTCCCCTTTATGTCAGAGTTCCCTTGCACTGTAAAGGGGAATCCTCTTGATATATGGGGGAACTCTGTGTTGGGTTATATTAATCTGACTTTCATGTAAATGGAGAAATATGGTTTTTGACTTTTGTTTAACTTAACACATTGCTAATAGCAGTTTATAGCTTAAATATTGATATTTGCACTGAAAACTGCCATTTACGGCACCTTTTTTTTTGCAGTGTCAATAAAAAAATGTGCCAGTAAATGCCATGATTTTTGCCAGAAAAAATTGCTGCTGTTTGTAAATTCCATGTCTCTCTTATCTATATACAATACACTCTTCAAATGTGCTTTAAAATGCATGGTTTTCCCTTTTGTGAATAAGAAAATAACGACGGGCTGGTATAAAAATGCTATGGGGCTGGTATGAAATTATTTCCAGGGCTGGTTTTTATTCCCAGTCTGGCCCTGGTTCAGAGACTATATCCTTGGTGCTATCATGGCACTATACTCCACCCCGTTAGCCCAGGTGTTCATGGCTGATATGGTTTCCCGACCATTTCCCATAACAAATGGCACCCAGCAAGGTTGCCCATTAACCCCCCTAATATTCAATCCTCTCATGGAACCCCTGGCGGAACACATCAGAATGCAAACCATCCATCTCAGGCCTAACAATAGGCAATACTTCCCACAAAATCAATTTATTCGCAGATGATTTGATATTAATCCTCACAGACCCGGCTTCCTCCCTGGTAGAAGTACAAAAAATCCTGAACTGGTTTAGCAAGGTCTCTTATTATAAAGTAAATATGACCAAATCTTTTATACTTGATCTAAAGCTTGACATAAAGACCAAAAATTTACTCCAACTCCAATACCCCTACACATGGGCAGACAAGGACATTTCATACCTGGGGGTACAATTAACAAGGTCAGTCAAAAACCTCTACTCCACTAACTTTAAACCCCTACTTCATAAAAATACAAATTGAATCCCAACAAATAGCAAAACATGAACTTTCATGGTCAGGGAGACTTGCAACCTTTAAAATGATCAGACTCCCACAAATATTATACCTGTTCCGAACCCTTCCCATCCCTATCCCCACTTCATTCTTCAGATCCCTCCAGACATTATACAACAAATAGCTCTGGAAAAGTAAAAGACCCCGATGTGCACACTCAAAACTCATAAAGCACAAACTGGTGGGAAGTACAGGGTCCATAGATTTTGAAGACTACTACATAGCAGCTATTCTCACCCAACTACCTGAATGGTTCCACTCCCAACCTGCCACCCTATGGGGTCACATAGAATCCCTCTCTCTCTATCGTGCAAGCCTAAAGAACTGGTTACTAAGCACCCCTCTAGGCACCATCATTCCGTCCACCATCTCCCCAACCATGAAGGCATCGGTTCAAGCATGGAAAAAAAATGATAACCCTCACTGATCACTCCCCCACTTCACCACACAGCCAAATACCACTGGAATCTCTTCACCACTTAATGCCAGATCTACCATTGTCACACTGGATCCACAATGGAATTCAATATCAACAAAATTTGACACAAGGGGCACAGCCCAAATCCTCACTGCTACAAAAAGATTATGCTCTCCCTCCATCAGAATACTTTATGTTTATAAGAATACACCACTGCCTACGCACATTTCCTCTTCCCCTTTACGCCGTACCTCCATCGACCTGGGAATTCCTGACATAACCTACCTCCAAAGCAAAAGGCATCTCCCACTTCTACAACCTCCTTCACCAAAAGAACACTTTCACTAAACAACCCCCACATACCCAATGGGAAGTAGACCTAACATACTGCTACTCACACAAACAATGGCAATACGCCCTACAAACAGTATACAGAGCCACAAAATGCTTGGCCCTCTGGGAACTCACTCAGAAATTATCACTTCGATGGTACATGACACCTGCTAAAATGGCATCCTTTAGCCCCCAAACTCCTAATACCTGCTGGAGATTTAGAGCGACCAAAGGAGACCTGATTCATATACTCTGGGCATGCAGCTTTGTCCAGGGATATTGGGGCACCATTTTCAAAATTATATCAGATATAACCAACAACACAGTCCACCCTTCACCCAATCTTGCAGTACTAAACCTAACCATTGAAAACATCCCCAAGCCCTTCAGGCATGTCACAACTTACATACTCCTGGCCGCCAGACTAAGTATTACAAGACTGTGGAAAACTGTCCAAATACCAACCATTGCAAACACCATTGACCTAGTGAACCTACACTTCAGCTACGAGACAATAATGGCCGCCAGTATTGGTCAGACTTCCAAGACTCGAGAGGCTTGGGAACCCTGGGCACAATGGTCTACAGCAGCGAAATTCCTGGAACACACAAGTTTTAGTCTTACTTCCTTCTTGACCGAGCAATATAAATAGTCTGTTCAAGTTTTGTTTTCTGTATAAGTACAATAGTAAGTCATATAATACACGTGTTATGAGCATTCATACTCATGTTGAGTAAACATTCAGTGGGTAATCTCTCTTCTTGGGATGCACAGTGCTCCCATTAGGGGTGTCCAGAGGAGAGAGAGGATCCACGCTGTTGACTGCTATCAGTATGACAAGCAAGACATAAGAGTCATACATGGCTCATTCCCTCAGATACTCTGTTAGTTATCAATTGTTTATTACATAAATCTGTTAAGTACAACTTTGTCATTTCATAACGTACAATGTCTACATTGTTATCCATGTATAACTGCGAAAAATCTTAATAAAAATTGATTGAAATAAAAAAAAGTCAGCCAGCCAATGAGGAGAGAAAGGGGGTGAGGGCGGGCCGCGGCTCTATGCCTGAATGGACATGGAGTGGCTCAGCTTGGGTGCCCCATAGCAAGCTGCTTGCGCAAGGTCTCTAACATCCACCAGCTCTGTGATGTTGTCATGGGGGAATGGAAGAGGACTCCAGTGGCAACCTGTGAAGCTCTGGTGAACTCCATGCCAAAGAGGGTTAATGCAGTGGTGGAAATTAATGGTGGCCACACAAAATATTGATGCTTTGGGCCCAATTTGGACATTTTCACTTAGGGTACACTCACTTTAGTTGCCAGCGGTTTAGACATTAATGGCTATGTATTGAGTTATTTTGAGGGGACAGCAAATTTACACTGTTATATAAGCTATACACTCACTACTTTACATTGTAGCAAAGTGTAATTTCTTCAGTGTTGTCACATGAAAAGATGTAATAACATTTTTACATAAATGTGAGGGGTGTACTCACTTTTGTGAAATACTCTATATTTTCCTAGAAATATGGTGACGTGTTCAATACTTATTTTACCCGCTGTATATATATATGTATATAGATAGACATATATAGATAGATAGATAAATAGATAGATAGATAGATAGATAGATAGATAGATAGATAGATAGATAGATAGATAGATAGATAGACTGTATATAAATATATATAAATATAGATATATATATCTATATATAGATATATATATATATCTATATCTATATATATTATGAACTTAACAGTATTATATACTGGTATACCACCACACCCACCCTCTTATTCTCGCTCTATACCTCTTCCCTGGGCCAGTTGATAACCTCCCATGGCTTCCAATACAACCTCTACGCCAATGACACCCAGATCTATCTCTCCACTCCTCAACTCACCCCCTCGATCTCCTCCCGGATCTCAAACTTACTGAATGACATATCGGTATGGATGTCATACCACTTTCTCAAACTCAATCTTTCTAAAACTGAGCTTGTTATATTTCCTCCTTCCCGGCCCCCCCCTATGACTTTATCATTACGATTAACAGCACAACCATTGGTCCCTCCACACATGCCGGGGGCTGGGTGTAATCCTTGTCTCTGACCTCTCCTTCAGCCCCCACATCCAATCACTGGCTAAATCCTACCGCTTTAACCTCCACAACATCTCAAGAATTCGACCCTTCCTGACTAATGACACCACAAAGCAACTTATTCACTCCTTGATTATTTCCCGCATTGACTACTGCAACTCTCTCCTTAATGGCCTACCCTTACGAATGCTGCTGCTAGACTAATACACCTTACTAATTGATCCGTGACTGCTGCTCCTCTCTGCCAATCCCTTCACTGGCTTCCCCTACCCCACCGTTTAAAATTCAAAATGCTAACCACAACATACAAGGCCGTCCACAACATCACCCCCAGCTACATCACCAACCTCATCTGCAGATATCACCCAAATCGTCCCTTCTGCTCCTCCCAGGACCCTAGCTCTCTTGTTACCTCCTCTCATGCTCACCTTCAGGACTTCTCCAGAGCCTCTCCCATCCTCTGGAACTCCCTGCCCCGATATATCCGATCAGCCCCTAACCCGTCCACCTTTAGGAGATCCCTAAAAACTTACTTATTCAGGGAAGCCTATCTCACATCCACCTAACAACTGTCCCTGAGCTGCCCCCCCACCATATCATTCCCCGTATCTATTACCTTTTGTACCACCACCCCCTCCCTTTAGAATGTAAGCTCTACGAGCAGGGCCTTCCTGTCCCTTCTGTATTGAACTGTACTGTAATTGTGCTGTCCCCCCTCTACATTGTAAAGCGCTGGGTAAACTGTTGGCGCTATATAAATAGTGTATAATAATAATAACAATAATAATAATAGATAGATAGATAGATAGATAGATAGATAGATAGATAGATAGATAGATAGATAGATAGATAGATAGATAGATAGATAGATAGATAGATAGATAGATAATGAACTTAACAGTATTATATACCGGTATATATATTTATGCATTGACAGCCTAGCTATTCTGATATTCATCTGAATTGAAGTAACGGACTTACAGGATACATTTTTCTCACAATGTTTTCAATTGAAACCACAGGAAAAATAAATTCCCCAAGCAGCTTAAACAGGAAAAACAACTGGATTAGTTTTTAAAGATTGTGTTAGGAAAACTGAAAATATAGCTATATTTGGGATTCCCCTCCAGACATACAACTAGTAGTAAAATCTGGTGAAGCTTAGCTTGATTGACTGAACTGAACTGTAAGATAATTAGTGACAGTGGAACATAACATGACAGCAAGTAGAGAATACGAATATAGTTTAAAAGGCAAATGACAAAATGATTACTTAGAAGACCTGTTGTACAGATCAGTCACTTTTACTGCTACAGAACCCATTAAACATTAGTCTAACTATACTGTTATTATCTTCAGCTTAAGATAATGCTATTTTATAGGTAATTACTAACTATTTATGTTAAGCACCATCATTTCTTATGGTCTATGATGTCAGTGTGAAGAGATCTTGTAAATGGATAGTGCAGGTTTCATGTTTGTCTGACAGATCCATCTCAGTTAGTGCACTATAGTATAGAAAATGACAAGGTCCAGGGTGGAACATCTGCCTACAACATAAATACAGAAGACATTTTATTATAAGCTCAATTTACAAGGATTACACACCAGGAGAAGGATTCTTCTTTTAAAAAAGTGATAGTATTTTTCAGAAGAGTCCAATGAAATTTAAAAATTACAATGACCCTAACCTTGTAATAGATGAGATTAAGAGGAAACCCCGCCACTCTAAAGTCCACTACAGGTGTCAGTTGCTGACCAAAGGAGTCCATCACGACTCAGTGTAAACTCTACATGAACACCAAATGACCGCACACAATTGATGTCACTTACTTTCATAAAGCTTTATTCATCTAGGCATGCATGCTGCAAGCTCTGGCCTGCAAACCTCCCCTCTCTGCCAGGTCAGAAGAGCTGGCAGCTTGGTATATTGCAGTAAAACATTTATTATTGAAGATCAAGCGGTACAGGAGAATAAAATCCAGCACTCATATGAGTAAGGCCTGTAGGTGCTGAAACACATCAACTTTTTAGTGCTGAATTTTTTTCCTCCTGTACTGCTTGATCTTCAATAAAGTATGTTTTACTGCAATTCACCAAGGCGCTGGGTCTTCTGACCATGTTTAATAATAGAGGCTTAAAGAATCTGTGAGTGAGGCACCGATGTGAAGGTTTACCTTGCAGGATCAGGTTATCAGGGTTGTAGCCCTGTCTTTTGCTTTTGTATGCTTTCCCGTCTCTGCCTGGTTGAATAAAGTGAAAGGAAGTAATGTTATTGGCCATTTGTTGTTGTACAAACCTGATCCTGGTGTTAAAGCATTGTGATTTGAGCACCATGTGTAACCTGAACAGCACACCTATGGGAAAATTGAAACAAATTGATACCTGTACCATGATAATGTAATCATTCCCAGCATTAGAAAATTTTAAATGGGTACCTTTTAGGC
Source organism: Aquarana catesbeiana (assembly GCF_042186555.1). NCBI lineage: Eukaryota > Metazoa > Chordata > Amphibia > Anura > Ranidae > Aquarana > Aquarana catesbeiana. The sequence goes on from NC_133328.1 coordinate 76,467,437, forward strand.
AGGCTACAAATGTTAAGATTCAGTTATACAATCAACAACAACAATGTAGTATAAGTACCTCTGATTGCATACAAACTGAAAGGTAGGCTTTCTCATTACATAGTTTTGGTAAATATAAAAAAGATTGTACAATATAAGCTAAATAGGCTCCCCCAAAGTGTTCTGCAACTCTATCCACACCAAAACTTATATACATTGTAGATCCAACATTGTATGGGACCATCTCAAGACAGTGCGATTGAACCACTAAATACTACAATAGTTTAGTAATCCTGCTCTCCCAAAGTAGTCTGCACTTCTAGCCGTAACAAAACTTGTATAGGTCCTATATGACTTAGGGCTACGTAGAACAGTGCCATTGAACCACCCAAATACTATAACAGTTTAGTCATCCTGCTCTCATAAAGTAGTCTGCATGTCCAGCCACACCAAAACTCATATAGTTCCTACATTGTGTAGGGCCATCTTTAGACAGTTCCATTGAACCACCCAAATAGTTTAATAGTTCAGTAATCCAGCTCTCCCAAAGTACTTTGCACTTCCAGCCACACCAAAACTCTCCTGCCCAACTTAGATAATCAAAGCTTAGTGACTTCTGCATGTTTACAAAAAGTGGTGGTAGGGCTAAGTAGGTGTTCTTATCTTAAAAGCTGAGCCAGCCATGAGTCAGGTCTGATAAGGAAGAGGTGTGTCATGAACTAAAGTTGGAGAAAGAAGAAATGCCAACAGAGGTACTGTAATATGAACTGGTCTCAGGATTAAATTGACTATGAGTAATGTAAAAATGATCAAGCCTCTTGGAAACTAATATGTTATTAGAAGATTAGACTTTGAGGTATTGTCCTTGAAATTTCTTAGGGCCAGTAAATATTCAAACTTCCTTAGAATATGAGCTATACATATGTACATAGAGGTGATGTTGTATGCCAGGGGTATTGAATTAAAATCCCTTATATAACAGTTTCTCCTTTACATCAGTGTTATCAGTTCTTCCCTTTACATCACAATGCCCCTTTTTACATTGCAGAACCCCCCTCTCAATGTTTTTTTTTTTGTCAAAGCTTAAATGAACAAGCTGAAGTTAGAAGCTGAATGGCTACCATGCAGAGCTGCGCCAGATTTTGCACTCTCCAGTTATAGTAAATCAATCCCAGTACATAAACTGCCTTGTCTAATTTTCAGGACTGTGTTGGGAAAGGCTGCAGTCCAATGCATATAGTGTGAATGGGCCCTTTTGGTGTGTACACTCACAAAGAAGTATTGTAGGGAATAATAGGTACAGTATAGGGATGGGCCGAACACCCCCCAGGTTTGGTTCGCACCAGAACACCGCGAACATGCGAATCCTAATAAAGTCTATGGGACACAAGCATGAAAAATCAAACGTTTTTTCAGTAGCAGTGATTTTAATAATACTTAAAGTGAAACAATAAAAGTGAAATATTCCTTTAAATATTGTGCCTGGGGGTCCCGTTAGTCTGTTTGTAAAGTGGCGCATCTCTGCAATGTGTAGAACATGCCACAGCAATAATGACATTTCTAAAGGAAAACATTTAATACAAACTTGTTTGCGGCTGTAATGTATTGCCGGCTCCCGGTAATATAGAGGAAAAATCAAGGAAAAAAAAACAGCGTGGGGTCCCCCCCAGTCCAGACCAGGCCCTTCGGGTCTGTTATGGATATTAAGGGGAACTCCACGCCAAAAAAAAAAAAATTGGCGTGCTCCCCCCCCCCAAATCCATACCAGACCCTTATCCGAGCATGCAGCCTAGCAGGACAGGATAGGGGGGGACGAGCGAGCGAGCGACCTCCCCCTCCTGAACCATACCAGGCCACATGCCCTCAACATGGGGGGGTGGTTGCTTTTGGGTCTGTCGGTCAGCGTGATTGAAGATGAATGGACATCGCGGGACACTTTTTTTAATAAAGGAATTGTCAAAAATGGACTGTTGTGGTTTTTACTTTTTGACACTTTTTTTGGTGAATGGGTAGGGGTACAATGTACCCGATAGCCATTAATATGGGGGGGCAGGATCTGAGGGCCCCCTTGTTGCTCCCCACCTGCAGCCCACGACAACCACTGGCCAGGGTTGTTGGGAAGAGGCCCTTGTCCCCAACAACATGGCGACAAGGTGCTTTGGGGGGCACCTGGTATAGTTCAGGAGGAAGGGGGACACTCACTTGTCCCCCCCTTTCCTGGCCTGCCAGGCTGCTTGCTCGGATAAGGGTCTCGTATGGATTTTGGGGGGAACCCCACAACAATTTTTTTTTAAATTTTGGTGTGGAGTTCCCCTTAAAATCCATGCCAGACCCAAAGGGCCTGGTATGGATTTTTTTTGGGGGGGGGCCACACCATTTTTTTTCTTAATTCTGTTCCCCTTAACCACTTCAATACACTGTATTAAATACTCTGCACTGTATTATATATACTACACTGACTGCACTATATACTCTGAACTGTATTATATATACTACACGAACTGCACTATATACTCTGAACTGTATTATATATACTATATTGACTGCGCAATATACTCTGAACTGTATTAAATATACTACAGGGACTGCAATATATGCTCTGAACTGTATTATATATACTGTATACTATACGGACTGCAATATGTACTCTGAACTGTATTAAATATACTATATGGACTGCACTATATACTCTGAACTGTATTATATATACTACACGGACTGCACTATATACTCTCCACTGTATTATATATATGTAGCGGTACTAGGGGCTGCTAAGTGTTGTGGCCCACCTGTCACCCTGTCTGTTTACAGTCAATGTGCTTGTTTTTATGTTTTATTGAGGGATTTGAACTTGGATCGGGTATAGAAAGTATGAGATGCCCAATGGAATTTTGCAGAACTTGCTGGGACAACTATATACACTCAGGTATATATACTCCATTTCTCCTCCTGCACATCACATTCACTCTAATGTTCATTCATCTCTCCTTCTGCACAACGCTTCCTCTCTAATGTTCATTCCTCTCTCCTGCACATCGCTTCCTCTCTAATGTTCACTCCTCTCTCCTCCTGCACATTGCTTCCTCTCTGATGTTCAGGCACAGCTAGCACAAAGTGGATAGGCCTGACACTGGCTTCGCCAGGCCTCAGCAATTGCCCTTTGCAGGTAGGGACCGCGGGCCCTATAGTGTAGAAAAATAGAAAGTCTCTGGTGCTAGCTGTACTATATGTGGCTACTGAGCCCAGTAAGCCATCTTCAGGCCCTGCCAGCCCTCCTGGCTGCAGCTGCTCCACTACCCATGACACCACAGTCCATTCTGGTTCTGCACCAATCCCAGACTGCATCCTCCCAGTCCTCTCAGGTGTGCTTCTGAACTCTGAACTGTATTATATATACTACATGGACTGCACTATATCCTCTGAACTGTATTATATATACTACACGGACTGCACTAGATACTCTCCACTGTAATATATTTACTACACAGACTGCACCATATACTCTGCACTGTATTATATATACTACACAGACTGCACTATATACTCCGAACTGTATTATATATACTACACTGACTGCACTATATACTCTGAACTGTATTATATATGCTACACGGACTTCACTATATACTCTGAACTGTATTATATATGCTACACGGACTGTACTATATAATCTGAACTGTGTTTGTTATATATGCTACACGGACTGCACTATATACTCTGAAATTTATTATATATACTACAGGGACTGCACTATATACTCTGAACTGTATTATATATTCTACACGGACTGCACTATACAATGGGGACGGAAAGTATTCAGACCCCCTTAAATTTTTCACTCTTTGTTATATTGCAGCAATTTGCTAAAATCATTTTTTTCCTCATTAATGTACACACAGCACCCCATATTGACAGAAAAACAGAGAATTGTTGATATTTTTGCAGATTTATTAAAAAAGAAAAACTGAAATATCACATGGTCCTAAGTAGTCAGACCCTTTGCTGTGACACTCATATATTTAACTCAGGTGCTGTCCATTTCTTCTGATCATCCTTGTGATGGTTCTACACCTTCATTTGAGTCCAGCTGTGTTTGATTATACTGATTGGACTTGATTAGGAAAGCCACACACCTGTCTATATAAGACCGTACAGGTCACAGTGCATGCCAGAGCAAATGAGAATCATGAGGTCAAAGGAACTGCCTGAAGAGCTCAGAGGCAGAATTGTGGCAAGGCACAGATCTGACCAAGGTTACAAAAAAATTTCTGCTACACTTAAGGTTCCTAAGAGCACAGTGGCCTCCATAATCCTTAAATGGAAGACGTTTGGGACGACCAGAACCCTTCCTAGAGCTGGCCGTCCGGCCAAACTGAGCTATCGGGGGAGAAGAGCCTTGGTGAGAGAGGTAAAGAAGAACCCAAAGATCACTGTGGCTGAGCTCCAGAGATGCAGTCAGGAGATGGGAGAAAGTTGTAGAAAGTCAACCATCACTGCAGCCCTCCACCAGTCGGGGATTTATGGCAGAGTGGCCTCTCCTCAGTATAAGACACATGAAAGCCCGCATGGAGTTTGCTAAAAACACACCTGAATGACTCCAAGATGGTGAGAAATAAGATTCTCCGGTCTGATGAGACCAAGATAGAACTTTTTGGCCTAAAAACCAGGCACTGCTCATCACCTGTCCAATACAGTCCCAACAGTGAAGCATGGTGGTGGCAGCATCATGCTGTGGGGGGTGTTTTTCAGCTGCAGGGACAGGACGACTGGTTGCAATTGAGGGAAAGATGAATGTAGTCAAGTACAGGGTTATCCTGGACGAAAACCTTCTCCAGAGTGCTCAGGACCTCAGACTGGACGGTGGGTTTACCTTCCAACAAGACAGTGACCCCAAGCACACAGCCAAAATAACGAAGAAGTGGCTTCACAACAACTCTGTGACTGTTCTTGAATGGCCCAGCCAGAGCCCTGACTTAAACCTAATTGAGCATCTCTGGAGAGACCTAAAAATGCCTGTCCACCAACGTTTACCATCCAACCTGACAGAACTGGAGAGAATCTGCAAGGAGGAATGGCAGAGGATCCCCAAATCCAGGTGTGAAAAACTTGTTGCATCTTTCCCAAAAAGACTCATGGCTGTATTAGATTAAAAGGGCGCTTCTACTAAATACTGAGCAAAGCGTCTGAATACTTAGGACCATGTGAAATTTCAGTTTTTCTTTTTAATAAATCTGCAAAAATGTCAACAATTCTGTGTTTTTCTGTCAATATGGGGTGCTGTGTGTACATTAATGAGGAAAAAAATTAACTTAAATGATTTTAGCGAATGACTGCAATATAACAAAGAGTAAAAAATTTAAGGGGGTTTGAATACTTTCCGTCCCCACTGTATACTCTGAACTGTATTATATATACTACACGGACTGCACTATATACTCTGAACTGTATTACATACTGTAAACAACACTGACTTCACTATATACTCTGTATATATATGTTTATATATACTCTCTATATAACTGTATTATATATATACTACACTGACTGACTGCACACTAGAATGACTACCTGCCTAATCTCCATTCATTCATTATATACGGCCGTTGTGTAAGCAGCAGCCTTATATAGTGTGGCGCCTGGACTTAGCCCCTGAGCCCCTGAGTCAGCAGCGCTGACTTTTAATATAAGGACACTTATCTGTCCAGGGGTCCCACGATGTCCGGCCCCCGAAGCCGATTCATTTTAGCCTGGAATAAAGTCTAAAATGAAATTTCTTTGTTGATAATTGGTATTCCAGTAGAAGTCATGTAAGATCTGATCTAAAATTGCCTAGGCAGCTATTATATGGATATGGCTATGGCTATGGGTGTATTTCTTAAAAGTATAAGAATTTTGGTATAAGTAGGTAAAATACTTATTAAATTCTCAAGCGTATAACCGAAGAAAGTTGCAACAGCTGAGATCTTACTAGTATTTGCCTCTTGGGTAATACTGCTAAGTCACGAGAAACAGGAAGACCAGTCAGATGTTGGGGATGTGTCTTCTCACAGCCAGCTGAGACTTTAATGTAATACAGAGAAAAGTGAAATATGAAATTGTTTAATGGTGATTTACAGAGTTCAACACCCCCCCCCCCGCAATGTCAGTGAAAACACAACATTCTAATATATTGTCTATTCTGTTTATGTTTTTCCAGTATACTACAATGCAATAGGTTTAATTGCACAGAGGAATTTTCTCATGTCTATGTGTTTTTCTGTGCTGGATAATGCATGCTAACACATTTGGTGTGAACAAACCTTGACAGTGGATGCTTTTTGTTTTCTTTATTTTTTACACTGAATAAATCTAACGACAGCCCTAAATGTGATCTGTGCACTGTGTAGTCACTTCTGTTTCAATATATTTATTGAATTTTTGGATAAACAAGAGATTTATAAACAAGCTCATTAATCGCCCGCGTAGGGGCTAGAAATGTGTCAAAATTACCAATGATTAGGGATGAGCTGAACACCCCCCTGTTCGGTTCGCACCAGAACATGCGAACAGGCAAAAAATTAGTTTGAACGCGCGAACACCGTTAAAGTCTATGGGACACGAACATGAATAATCAAAAGTGCTAATTTTAAAGGACATGGATCAATGCAAAAAAAGTTTTAAAAACTGACGTTTTTACAGGAACAGTGATTTTAATAATGCTTAAAGTGAAACAATAAAAGTGTAATATCCCTTTAAATTTCGTAGCTGGGGGGTGTCTATAGTATGCCTGTAAAGGGGCGCATGTTTCCCGTGTTTAGAACAGTCTGACAGCAAAATGACATTTCAAAGGAAAAAAAGTCATTTAAAACTACTCGCGGCTATTAATGCATTGCCGGTCCGACAATACACATAGAAGTTCATTGATTAAAAACGGCATGGGAATTCCCCACAGGGGAACCCCGAACCAAAATTTAAAAAAAAAATGATGTGGGGGTCCCCCTAAATTCCATACCAGGCCCTTCAGGTCTGGTATGGATATTAAGGGGAACCCCAGGCCAAAATTTAAAAAAAATGGCATGGGGTCCCCCTCAAAATCTATACCAGACCCTTTAGGTCTGGTATGGATTTTAAGGGGAACCCCGCACCAAAATTTAAAAAAAAAACAGCGTGGGTCCCCCCAAAAATCCATACCAGACCCTTATCCGAGCATGCAACCTGGCAGGCCGCAGGAAAAGAGGGGGGACAAGAGAGCGCCCCCCCTCCTGAACCGTATCAGGCCACATGCCCTCAACATTGGGAGGGTGCTTTGGGGTAGCCCCCCAAAACACCTTGTCCCCATGTTGATGAGACCAAGGGCCTCATCCCCACAACCCTGGCCGGTGGTTGTGGGGGTCTGCGGGTGGGGGGCTTATCGGAATCTGGAAGCCCCCTTTAACAAGGGGACCCCCAGATCCCGGCCCTCCCCCCTGTGTGAAATGGCCTACCATTTCACTAAAAAATTGTCAAAAATGTTAAAAATGACAAGAGACAGTTTTTGACAATTCCTTTATTTAAATGCTTCTTCTTTCTTCTATCTTCTATCTTCCTTTGGTTTCTTCCAACATCTTCTTCTTCTGGTTCTTCTGGTTCTTCCTCCGGTGTTCTTGTCTGGCATCTCCTCCGCGGCGTCGGCATCTTCTTCCCTTCTTCTCCTCAGGCCGCTCCGCATCCATGATGGCATGGAGGGAGGCTCCTGCTCTTCTCTTCATCTTCTTCTCTTCATCTTCTTTTCGGGCCGCTCCGCATCCATGATGGCATGGAGGGAGGCTCCCGCTGTGTGACGCTTCTCCTCTTCTGACGGTTCTTAAATAACGGGGGGCGGGCCACCCGGTCACCACGCCCCCCTCTGATGCACGGTGACTTGACGGGACTTCCCTGTGGCGTCACGGGGAATGCCACAGGGAAGTCCCGTCAAGTCACCGTGGGTCAGAGGGGGTCACCGGGTGTCCCCACCCCCCGTTATTTAAGAACCGTCAGAAGACGAGAAGCGTCACACAGCGGGAGCTTCCCTCCTTGCCATCATGGATGCGGAGCGGCCCGAAAAGAAGATGAAGAGAAGAAGATGAAGAGAAGAAGATGAAGAGAAAAAGATGAAGAGAAGAGCGGGAGCCTCCCTCCATGCCATCATGGATGCGGAGCGGCTCGAGGAGAAGAAGGGAAGAAGACGCCGACGCCGCAGAGGAGATGCCGGACGAGAACACCAGAGGAAGAACCAGAAGAACCAAAAGAACCAGAAGAAGAAGAAGATGGAGGAAGAAACCGAAGGAAGATAGAAGATAGAAGAAAGAAGAAGCATTTAAATAAAGGAATTGTCAAAAACTGTCTCTTGTCATTTTTAACATTTTTGACAGTTTTTTAGTGAAATGGTAGGGGTACTTTTGTACGACCTTACCATTTCACATAGGGGGGAGGGCCGGGATCTGGGGGTCCCCTTGTTAAAAGGGGCTTCCAGATTCCGATAAGCCCCCCGCCCGCAGACCCCCGCAACCACCGGCCAGGGTTGTGGGGATGAGGCCCTTGTCCTCATCAACATGGGGACAAGGTGTTTTGGGGGGCTACCCCAAAGCACCCTCCCAATGTTGAGGGCATGTGGCCTGATACGGTTCAGGAGGGGGGGTGCTCTCTCGTCCCCCCTCTTTTCCTGAGGCCTGCCAGGTTGCGTGCTCGGATAAGGGTCTGGTATGGATTTTTGGGGGGACCCCACGCTGTTTTTTTTTTAAATTTTGGCGCGGGTTCCCCTTAAAATCCATACCAGACCTAAAGGGTCTGGTATAGATTTTGAGGGGGACCCCACGCCATTTTTTTTTTTTTAATTTTGGCCGGGGGTTCCCCTTAATATCCATTCTAGACCTGAAGGGCCTGGTATGGAATTTAGGGGGACCCCCACATCGTTTTTTTAAAAAAATTTTGGTTCGGGGTTCCCCTGTGGGGAATTCCCATGCCGTTTTTATCAATGAACTTCTATGTGTATTGTCGGACCGGCAATGCATTAATAGCCGCGATTAGTTTTAAATGACTTTTTGTCCTTTGAAATGTCATTTTGCTGTCAGACTGTTCTAAACACAGGAAACATGCGCCTCTTTACAGGCATACTATAGACACCCCCAGGTACAAAATTTAAAGGGATATTACACTTTTATTGTTTCACTTTAAGCATTATTAAAATCACTGCTCCTGAAAAAACAGCCGTTTTTAAAACTTTTTTTTGCATTGATCCATGTCCCCTGGGGCAGGACCCAGGTCCCCAAACACTTTTTATGACAATACCATGAATATAAGCCTTTAAAATTAGCACTTTTGATTTCTCCCATAGACTTTTAAAGGGTGTTCCGCGGCATTCGAATTTGCCGCAAACACCCCAAATTGTTCGCTGTTCGGCGAACTTGCGAACAGCCAATGTTCGAGTCGAACATGAGTTCGACTCGAAGCTCATCCCTACCAATGATCAATATTGTTCACAATTATCCTAGGGGATAATAGGGGATGGTATCAAAAAATTAATACTGCATAAAATGCCATATCCCCAAAATCGTCACTGAAGGGGAGGCTCTTCTCCAGCAACCCCCTCCATATGAAGCAACGGCAGGAAACAGGATAGTGAGAAACCAGAAAGAAAGCGAGAAGAGCGAAAAGGCAAAGAGAGAGGGTCATAGATAGGAGAGGAGGGAAAGGGAAGGGGAGAACTCAGACTCGGGAGCCCCACAGAAGGGAATCAGACAAGGCCCAAACAGGACGCTTGACGTGTGGGGAACTCATAAGAGATCCAAGGTTCCCAAATTTTGAGAAATTTGGCGTGTGAGTCATTCACAATACTGGACATTCAATCCTGAAGCAACATAGCAGTCATACGCATCGTCACCCCTTGGAAAGCTACGCATTGGGTCTTCCAGCTTGAGCTATAGTTCGCTTAGCAGCTATAAAGAGGTAAGTAGCCAGCTTCTGCTGTGGCACGAATAAACCAGGTATTGGACAATGTAATAGGGCTAACTTAGCATCCCTACGAACCGTTAGATGGAAGAGGGTCTGCAGTAAGCCAAAAACCCTAGACCATAACCCCACCACTCTTGGGCAGGACCACCAGGTATGTATGACATCCCCCCCCCCGCTGTCCACAGTTGCGGAAACCTCTATCAGTACTTCCCAGGAAAGCATGAGCTGTGCGGGCCGGGACCCAGTACCATTGGAATAGGACCTTATATCTTGCTTCCAGGGTGTTTGTGTTAAATGAGCATTTGACCACCATTTTCCAGGCCTTACTCCAGTCTTATAGATCTATGGGGGACTCGAGGTCCCATTTCCCATTGGGCCATATATAAGAGAGGGGTGCTGATGATGAATGTCCATTCAAAGATGCATAGATAGCCGAAATGAGGCCAGGGGACCCAGGGGCATGCTGACATGCAGGGCCGGACTTACCATTGGGCTTGACTGGGCTCAAGTCCATGGGCCCCGGCCAATAGGGGGCCACGCGGGCCACACCCGTTTTGAAAGCCGTCAAGAGCGCCCGAAAGCCGCTGAGAGCCGCTGAGATACACAGGGCATCTGGCTCTCTCGGCAGTGCCATTTTTAAACTGAAAGGCTGCAATGACAAGGCAGCAATGACACTGGAGCAAGGCTACACTGACAAGTCTGCAAATGACACTGGGGCAAGGCTACACTGACACTGACAAGACTGCAATGACACTGACAAGGCTGCAGATGGACACTGATAAGGCTGCATTGATGGGCATTTAAATGTAAGTTTTTTTCCTTAAACTTCCCTCCTAAAAGTTTTTTCCTTAAAATTCCATCCTAAACTTGGGGTGCGTGTTATACGCCGACACGTGGTTTACGCCGATAAATACAGTAATTATCATTTTATCCATTTTTATTGCTTTTATTAATCGTGGACCCAGGACGAATACCAGTACAGTATCCCCCACTTATGCGCTTATATATTATCTACTCTTGTGAGTAGTCATTTGGCTGTTTTGTCTTGTCCAATTAAACAGAAGTTCTTTAATAGTCTGGCGCACCTTGTCCTTTTCTATTTCTGTTTTATAGAGCTGTGCATATGTATAGAAGGGTAGGGCCCGAAAGTGACTCAAGCCCAGGGGCCCCCACAACCCTAAGTCCTGCCCTGCTGACATGCATGTTCAAAAAAGGTCTTTTGGACTAGGTAAGTGGACGTGTGAAGCAAGGCAGTAATCCAGTGCTTCAATTGAAGAAAGCGATAATGTTCTCTAGCCGGTGCATCTTGTGTTTCTCGGATGGTCTCCCAAGACAGAAAGGAGCTGTGGGGAAAGTTTTGAACTCATGGTAGCCATGAGAGAGCCACCAAGAGAATACCTGAGGCTCCTCAAGGCCTGGGGGGAAAAGAGGATTGTGAGTGATAGGGAGTAGTGGTAAAAAGGAGGACATCAAATTACCAGAGTAGTGAACTGAGTCCCAAATCTGCAGGCCATGCAGCAGCATGGGGCTCAGAGAGGGGAGGCGCAATTTTTTGAGGGAGCCAGAGCAGAGCTTGGAGCGAGGACAAGTCGCAGTTGGGCAATTCAAGTAACACCCAAAGAAGAAAATCTGTGGTCGTGTGGAGCATGGTCGACGGGGAAATCTGCGCCGCTGGTTTCCTTGTAGTCTATGGGTATAAAGAGTGGCTCTAGAGACTCTAGGACATTTATGCGCCCAGATAAATTGGAGAATCCGATTTTGCAAAAGTCAAAGAAAGAAAGAGGGTACTCTAACTGGCAGAGTGGAAAAGTAATAGAGAACTTTGGGAAAGATCGTCATTTTGACTGCAGAGATCCTTCCTATCCATGAAAGGGTGGGAAATCGCCACGAATGCATGAGGGTGGTCAAGGCACGCAACAAGGGGTAGTAGTTGGTAAAGAACAAAAAAGAGTAGGAAGGCATCAGTTTGATAAAATAAATAAATATTCAATTGAGTGGGATGCCCAACGATACGGGTAATGTTCCTGAAGAGGCTGCACCACATCAGTAGGGAGGTTGACATTCAGCACTGTGGTTTTGGAGGAGTTAATTTGAAGGCAAGGGATTGCTGAAAATCGTTCTAACACAAGTTGCAGGTTGGGAAGGGAGATGAGAGGGTTTGACAGAATAAGAAGCACGTCATCTGCAAAAAAATTGGCTTTATACTGGGCTCCAGCATAAGGCACTCCTGAAATGACAACGATGGCCCTGATTGCTGCCGCCAATGGCTCCAGCGCCAAAACAAAAAGTGCTGCGGACAGGGGGGAGCCCTGCCAAGTACCCCAAAATACAGGAAATAAGTTGGAGAAAAAGCTTGCATATTTTACGGATGCTGACGGTGAAGAATAGAGGGCTTGATTCTATTATAAGAAGTGTGTCCCAAATCCCCACCAAGGCAGAACATATTGGAGGTAGTCCCAAGAAAGCGAATTGAACGCTTTATAAATATCCAAGGAGAGCAAAAAGCCTGGGATTTTACGCTGGCAGAGGATATGGAGAAGGTGAATTACTTTGCGGACGTTATCTCCTGTTTGATGGCACAAAGCCCACCTGGTCCTTGTGAATGAGGACCTAGCAGTATTTGTTGACCCATGTGCTTAGAATTTTCCCCAAAACCTTCAGGTCAATATTCAACAGAGAAATAGGAAGAAAAGATTGTGGGTCAGTGGCCTCCTCAATTGACTTGGGAATCATAGAAATATGGGCCTTAAGTGAGTCTGGTGAGGGCCGTGCGCCATCACGCCAGGAATTGAAATAAGAGGTCAGGTAAGGCGTGAGTAAGGTTGCAAATGTTTTGTAATATAGACCGGTGAAGCCATCCAGACCCGGGGCTTTGGATAGCTTAAGAGATTTGATAGCTTGAGCAACCTCCGACTCAGAAATAGGTGTGTTCAGGGCGTCTTGGACCATCAACGAAGGAAGGCTAAATGTTTGAAAAAAGCTCTCAGCCTTGCCCAGATCAAAAGAGGCGGGTCTGCAGTATAGGGATGACAGAAAGGAGGCAAATCTAGAGACTATCTTAGACGGGTCCGAGGTGAATCCACCTACCCTTACCTGTAGCCCGAACTGGCGTACACGAGTGCCCCACCGAATTAAGTTTCCTGGCCAACATAGGACCAGGTTTGTTTGAGCTACTATAAAATTTATATTTGGTCCAGCGCAAAGCCTTTTCAGCCTGGACAGAAGAGAGCAGATCCAGCTCAGTGGCCAGATTGTCACGGGCCTTTCTATTTGTCAACGTCGGGTGCGTTTTCCAGGTTGCATCTGTTGCCTTCAACAGGGAGGACCCTGGCGCGTTTATTACAGGACGCAATCTGAATTAAATGCCCCCTGACTGTAGCCTCGTGTGCTTCCCACAAGGAGACAGGAGATTCATCTGAGCCTACATTTTCAGTAAAGTAAGTTTGGATGTGTGTTTGCACCTGTACACATGTACCCTGAGTAGTTAAGAGGGATTCATTAATCCGTCAAAGATAGGCTGGATGGGTCAATCCAGTGAGGGTAATTCCAAGAACCAAAGAATCGCGGTCAGACCACGGGGAGGTGGAAATAATAATCTTGTGCACCAATGGCAGAGAGCAAAGTTGCAGAAACACATGATCTATTCTGCAAAACCTCTGATGAGGAATAGAAAAGAAGGTGAATTCCCGAGAAGAAGGGTGTCACTCGCGCCACACGTCCACCAGGCCATGACTGAAAGAGAGTGCACAGTGTTTGTTCTTGAAAGGCATCGTGGGATGGAGGTAATTCCCTGGAGTTATGCCTGTCCAGAGTAGAACTGAAGACAGAGTTTGAGTCTCCCATCATAATAAGCAGGCCCTTCTGGTGCCTGGTAACCACTTGAAGCAAGTGTGAGAAAAACCTCTGCTGAAATTTGTTAGGGGTGTAATAACCCACCAAGGTGACCTCTTGATCCCACAGGGTGCCTTGCAAGAGCAAATATTTACTGTGGGATCTGCTATCTCCGTAAAGCAGTTGAATGTGAGATTACGACGGAAAGCCATCAGCACCCCTCTGTGTTTCTCTGAGGCAGAGGCCGTGTAAAACACTGGATAATGGGAGGACAGATACCTGGGAGATGAGGATTGTGAGAACCTGGTTTCCTGCAGACAGACTACATGTATGGATTGAGATTTTAAGTGGTGGAGGACCTTTGATCGTTTGATGGGAGAATTAAACCCATGGATATTTTGTGAGAATAGTTTCAACGCATTGCAAGCCATCATGGGGGAGAGGCAGAAATTGTATTATCATAGAAAATTGCACAGGCCAGATACCTACCTGATCTCCTGATGAGGTTCTGCGAGTCCAAGAGGGAGAGAGAAGAGAGGAGAAAGAAAGAGAGCGAAGAGAGATGAGAATAAATCATGGTGTTTAATACACATAATCACCACACAAGGTGGGCATCGCATCCTAACTCTAGGATACTCGAGGGGTGGCTCTACCACCAACCACATGGCTTTAAATTGCATGAAATATAACCGCCCCTGGAGAGGGGGCTAAGAAAAACAAAACAAAAAAAAAAGGAAAAGCACACCCCAAAATTCAGGACACTATACCAAAATAGACATAAAAATTAATGCAACACAATTTAACATCTCCGGTCAGGCGTCCCCAGTCAGGGAACGCCTGAGGGAGGTTGATAGTAAAGGTCCCCAGTCGTAGCTCCCATTGAGGAGTGCCTTGGAACCTCCAGTGACCCAAACTACCCCCTTGTGGAGCTCCGTGCCGTGCCCGTTCTGCGCCCCATCCAATCCGCGGGGGGTACAGGGGATGCTACGCCCACAGAAGCCAGGATGAGAAGCTCTCCAGATGTGGTCAGTAGCGGAGGAGCGGGATTACCTTGCGGCCATCTCCATGTGCTGCTCGCGAGCGCCCCCCTGTGTAGTCATTTCATTTTAAGGAACCACACTCTTTCTCATCTGCTTTTTCTGTTAAAAAACAAAACAAAAAAAACAGCTTAAAATACTCACAGACAAGTCACAGTCCTACACTTGCATTTTTTTTAAATTTCAAATAGGATCAGCCATTTTAGCATGCGCATGAACATGGTGGTGGGGGACGGAAAGCTTAAAGCAATATTAAACCAAAAAACTAAAATGTAATACATAGCAGGTTACCAACCCTAAAATGTAGTGGCTGCTTTAGCAATAGTTTTATTTTTTTAGGCTTTTTTCCCTTTATTTCACTGGGTGTTCCAGCCAGTAAGGCTGGGTTCACACATGTGCGGTGCGAATTGAAGCTACGTTTTCACAGCTAATTGACAAAGAAGTTGTTAAGCATTTCACGTCAGTTTTTGATCAGCATCAGGTCAGGATTTTATGCTGTTCACAACGGAATGCATCTGTGAATCAGATGTGTTCCCATAGAAGATAATGTGCTTGCAATTCGCACTGCAATGGCCAGAAAACGCACACTTTTTTGGGGCAATGCGGAGTGCAAATGCAACGCACATATGTGAACCAGCCTCATTCAAATGAACGTATTTTAAAATTTCATGCGAATTGGATGCTGTGTAAGCCGCAACCAGATTGCATAGGTGTGAACCGGGCCTTACACACTTCCTGTCTATAGAGTGTCTGACTTCTGGGTAAAATAGTAAAGCAGACATCTTTGGAGAGCAACATTGTCAGTTTGGGTAGAGGGTAGTGTTAGACTAGCAGATTTTGATGGACTTTGCAAACAAATTAAAGTAGAATTATGGCCAAAGCTATTTTAGCCATATTTCTCCCATGGATTACAGGAGTGCAGCTCATTCTGCACTCCTGTGGTCCCGTTTCAGCTGACAGCGGGGCTGAAGCATTTTCAGGCTGAAGTTCATTGTCAGCTGATGTCACAGAGCCGATCCAGGCTGGGGAAAGATCACAATCATATGGTTCGTATCCACCCAGATGCCTGGATCGTTATCTGGCTCGGCCTTCCAGGCTAAGAGCCTGAACCAGCCCCTCCCGCCCCCTTCACAGCGCAGGGGGCCAGTGAGCGCTGGAGGGGAGAGCAGAGAGCTGCTGACTGACAGTCATGGCTCTCTGCTCAGAGCGGAGAGGGAGAACTAAGTGATCAGCGGTGTTTGATCACTCGGTTCTCATTACAGAGCTGACAGGGGTCAGATTCAGCATTGGATCAATGCTGAATCCATCTAGGTGAGTATACATGATTTGTTTCTTTTTTAATCCTGAACTCCTCTTTGAACTGCAGCTAACCCTTTATAAGCAGTTACAGCAAACAATTTTCTTTTTTTTTTCTTTTGGGATAAAGGTTTTACATAGATAATTAAAAGATGACAATTGTAAGCCTTTCTGTCATGGTAAATGGTTTGTCTCAACCCTCTAACTACTTCTTTGTCTGGACAGCTTGGTTTGTTAAAGGAAATTGAAAAATAACACACTTACTGGCAGGATCACCAGGTGAAAATAAGGGAAAAAAAAAAGAAAAAGAAAACTAACGCAGCTACCATATCTAAGAAATGGTAAGCTGCAACATAATACATTTTTGTTATTGGATTTAATACCACTTAAACTCTAAATTGGAGTCACAGCCAGCTCCTGGGATTCAGGGTCACCCACCCATAAGGTACTTATACTTTACCAGCAATTTATGCTTTGCTGAACGTACCAGGTTCACTTCAAGCCATATTCCAACTATAAATTCATCACAAATTATGTGTTATTTCCTCAGACATGAATACTAGTTGCAACAACTGGGTTTTCTTCTCTGCATTTTAAATGATTTTAAATCAAGCAAAATCTGTTCAATAGAGGGGAGGGGATATGACTTACTACAATGACGGTTTATGTAATACTTGTGTTGGGTAAGAGCTGGTAGGATTTAAGTTCCTGGAAGTAGCCAGACCAGAGATTGAGCTACAGGTGAAATATATATGTAAACTCTCAGTGCGAACTTTAGGCTTAGAGTGACAACAGAAAAAAGACTATCTGCTGGATTAAGCCCCACTTTTTTTTTTTTTTACTTTTTTGGCTGAGCGTAGATTTATGTTTGTCCCAAACCTGTTTGAAACCACTTACTGTTGACTGACTTACTACCTCTCTTGGAAGTCTATTCTAAGAATCAACTATTCTTACCAGTACCTACCAGTGGTCCAGCAATGTACTTGAGGACACCAAGAGCCTGCCCACATCCAGCTAGCATTGGAGAGCAGAGATGAGCGCCAGCTGCTGGGGGAGAAAGGAGTATGTACTGTACTTATTGCAATCCCTTTGCAATTAACCCTTGCTGGAACCACAGCTCCGTATGCAAGTGTTCTGTCTTGGAAACTTTATGTCCTTGAGTGTTCTGCATTTTCACAAGAACATTTCTGGTCCCTAATGCCTCCTATGGTCATCTGTAGTCCCTGGTGCGTTGTGACGGTTGTAGACTAAATCATCATTGATTGTAGTGCTCACAATTGCTTCAAGTGGACAGCATCCCCTGAGGAAGTCCAGATTGAGGGCGAAACATGTTGGGAACTCCATCAAATGTGCTGTACCCATAAGGATTGTACCCTCTGTACTTGCTGTGGAATTGTTTTTAGACAATTTTTCTTAATCTTTGTCCAAATAAAATGTATAATTTTTAATATACCTCCTTGGATCAATGTATTAGTAGCTGTAGCTTAAAAATCCCACAAGTATTCCTATATCTATTTAAATTAGGGATGTGGTGCTAATTTGAGTGGTTTGTCAGTGGTCTAGAATCTATCACATAATAGAGAGAATTTACTAAAACCTAAGTAGACAGAATCTGGTGCAGTTGGGCATGGCAACCAATCAGCTTCTATCTTTCATTTTCAAAACTTAACTGAACAAGCTGCAGACAGAAGCTGATTGGTTGCCATGCAGCTTCTGCAGTCTTAGTAAACTCCTCCAGTGTATGCATAGGCAAAATTCTGTAGTCCTGCTGAGGAGAACATAGGTAGGACCATAGTCGTGCGCAGGGGGTGTGCCAGGTGTGCCTGGGCATACCCTAATCACTCTGTGCAGTGCCGATTTCCCCTACTGCCTGGGCTTCCCCCTTTGTTGAGCCCCCCGTAGTTCTGCTGGCTTCCTTCCTTTCCCCCTGTCTGTTGCGGGGAATGTTTCAGGATGGAGAGTGGGGGAAGGGGTTAGTCAATATGTCATTTACCGCCCCCTTCCTTTTCTAAATGAACATAGCAAACACACTCACTCACTGCGTTCATTCATAACGGAAGCATAGTAAAGTGTTTTACTAAGTAAGTGTTTACTATGCTTCAGTTTGTGAATGAACAGGAAGCCACTCAGTACAGAACACTTCCCAATCATTCACTGTCCAGTGCAGCTGAGGCTGCAGAGAAAGGCGTGTGTGTTTGAGCTTTGGGGTGCGCACCCTAATGCAATGCACTGCACACACCTATGGGTACGGCTGACAATGCCGCTTGGGATTTTTGCGCAAAAGAGGCAGTGTTGGTAGCCAACAACAGTAAGCTAGGAGCTTACTGGATTTCTGCCAGGATCAACTTTTTTTTTTTACTTTCAGGGTTTGCAAATGAATAAAACATGGGCAAATGTGTATATATTGCAGGGGATACTGAAGTTTTTTTTATTTCTTAATTCTGCCCAGGCATACACTTTAATCTGTTCCTGGGACATAAAATATCTGTTTTCTACTGCATTGCAAATTGCAAACGGGGGTCAGCACAGTAAAGTGAATACTAAAGCTATATAATACAATGAATGAATGAAGGGTCCGCACCAAAGCTACCACAGGTGGTCCACATTATAATGTCATAATTAATCATGAGTCTGTACTATGTCATAACATTTCATTTAGGATGATTTTTTAAAAAACATTTATTTCTTTACAGAAGCAATAACATTTCCCAGGAGGGTGTTCAGCAAATAAGAAATGATGCAACAAGCAGAAGACAATCAGACAGAATCATTTTAAGAAGAAAAGAGTAAAACAATTACAAATGTTGTCCTTTAAGTGTAGGTCAAGCAGAATTATTTTTTTGGATAGAGAGAGGAAGGATTAGAACCCTTGTACATGGGCTTCTATTTATTTCCCATGCTATCCAAAAGAAAAAAGAAAAAAGTTTTGGCCGGATGTACACTTTAATACCCAGTCCTTAAAGTATAACTAAACCCAATAACAAAAACAATGTTTTGCAGCCTATCAGTCCTTAAATGTGGTAGCTGCGTTAGTTTTACATTTTTAGGCTAAGAACTTTTTTTTTTTTATCAAGTAGATAATACATGTTGATCTTGCTATAAATGCAGTGAACTTGTCACTACCCATGAGACAAACTAGAAGCATTAAAGCGGTATTAAATGCAAAAGCAAACCTTTATTATATTGCAGCTTACCAACCCTTGCATGTGATGGCTGTAATCATTTTCTTTTTTAGGCTTTCTTCTATTTTCATCCGGCGATCCAGCCAGTAAGTCTGTTGTTTTTCAAAAGAACAAGCTCTCCGGCAGAATGTATCAGTTACAAAGATGGGACAAACCATTTAAAACTGTCAGGGGTGCTTAAAATTATAACCTTTAATTTACGTAAAACCTTTATCCCAAAAGGAAAAAAAATGCTTGCTGTAACTGCTTATAAAGTGAGTTTGGCTTCAATTTGAAATTTACTAGTACATCTAACACTCCCCTCCCCCAGACAGACAATGCTTCTGTCCAAAGGTGCCCCCTATGCTCCTTCATCCAGAGTGGGGGCACTCTAATACAGGAGGCTTGTCAGTGGACAGATTTCCAGGTGAAAACAGAGGGGAAAAAAAGGAATGCAGTCACCACATCCAATGACTAGTAAGCTGCAATATATTACATTTTTGGTTTTGGGTTAAATACCGCTTTAAGGAAGAAAGGAAAAACTTTTTTTTTCATTTGGATATAGTAAGGTAGAGTTTAACCTTTGTCAGTCCCCATTAGGGAGATTTCCTTTCACTTCCTGTCCCAATGTCAAAACAGTAAACCAAAAAGTGAAAAGAAATCCCTGCAAAGTGAGGGAATCTCCACTGGAAGATTTCCCCTCTATACCTGTTCTGGTGAGAACCCCAAATTTAGGATTTAGTGGCACAGACAGCAATAAAAGCCTGACAGGCGTTCTAATTTCTCTCCACTCTGTCTTAACCTAAATAAAAGTGTTACCTTTAGCTGTGCATTAGCAAAGGTATTTTTCTAATGATCCCATCAATTCCCATGTAATGGCAATGACAAAGACATTTCTGAAGTCCAACCTGGGTGACAACCATGGCTCCCTCCATAGATACAGTGTGGGAGCGAGCGTAGCCACACAGGAACAGTAAATGTGTTATTTGCAGGGTTACCGGGTGAAAATAAAGGAAAAAAAGCCTGACTGCAGTCACCTAATCTAAGGAGTGGTAAACTGCAATGTATTCAACTTTTGTTTTTGGACTTAGACATGCTTTAGGGTAATTCACACTATGTGTGGTGACAGACGTTTTACTGCATTGTAAAATGTCGGTCACAGCAAGAACTCACAGGAAACAATCGTTTCCTGTGTCCCATTCACATTGCCTAGGGCTGCAATAAAATGAAGACATGCTGCATTTTATCATAGTGCACCATGCTAAGTCGCATTGTCCTGCTGTACAGGTGCATCTCAAAAAAATTGAATATCATCAAAAAGTTAATTTATTTTAGTAATTCAATTCAAAATGTGAAACTCATATATTATATAGATTCATTACACACACGGTGATATATTTCAAGCATTTCTTCTTTTTTTTTTCTTCTTTTAATTTTAATGATCATGGCTTAGAGCTAGTGAAAACCCAAAATATCAGTATCTCAGAAAATTTTAATATTACATAAGACCAGAAAAAAAAGGATTTTTAATACAGAAATGTTGGCTTACTGAAAAGTATGTCCATGTACAGTATAGTATGCAGTCACTACTTGGTCGGGGCTCCTTTTGCATGAATTACTGCATCAATGCAGCGTGGCATGGAGGCGATCAGCCTGTGGCACTGCTGAGGTGTTATGGAAGCCCAGGTTGCTTTGATAGCGGCCTTCAACTCGTCTGCATTGTTGGGTCTGGTGTCTCTCATCTTCCTCCTGACAATACCCCACAGATTCTCTATGGGGTTTAGGTCAGGCGAGTTTGCTGGCCAATCAAGCACAGTGATATCATGATCATTAAACCAAGTATTGGTACTTTTGGCAGTGTGGGCAGGAGCCAAGTCCTGCTGGAAAATGAAATAAGCATCTCTATAAAGCTGGTCAGCAGAGGGAAGCATGAAGTGCTCTAAAATTTCCTGGTAGAGTGCTGCGCTGACTTTGGACTTGATAAAACACAGTGGACCAACACCAGCAGATGACATTGCTCCCCAATCACTGAATGTGGAAACTTCACATTGGACCTCATGCAACTTGGATTCTGTGCCTCTCCACTCTTTTCCAGACTCTGGCACCTTGATTTCCAAATGAAATACAAACTTTACTTTCATCCAAAAAGAGGACTTTGGACCACGAAGAAACAGTCCAGCCCTCTTTCTCCTTAGCCCAGGTAGGACACTTCTGATGTTGTTTCTGG
Organism: Aquarana catesbeiana; assembly: GCF_042186555.1. NCBI lineage: Eukaryota > Metazoa > Chordata > Amphibia > Anura > Ranidae > Aquarana > Aquarana catesbeiana. The sequence goes on from NC_133328.1 coordinate 76,488,916, forward strand.
TTCAGGAGTGGCTTGACACAAGGAATGTGACAGTTGTAGCCCATTTCCTGGATACACCTTTCTGTGGTGACTCTTGAAGCACTGACACCAGCTGTAGTCCACTCCTTGTGAAAATTCTTAAATGGCCTTTGCTTCACAATCCTCTCAAGGCTGCGGTTATCCCTGTTGCTTGTGCACCTTTTTCTAGAATACTTTTTCCTTCCAATCAACATTCCATTAACCTCCCTGGCGGTAATCCTGAGTGTGGCTAATAAATTACTTGCCACTCCATTCTTTGGCACAGTCATGTCAGAGTCCAATTTTTCCCTGATCATGAAATAGTTACATTTTAAAAACATTCCAACAAAGCTATGTGCCAGAAATAGATATCAGCATAGATGAAAATCTAATGGCCTACAAGGGAAAGCTCAGCTGGGTACAATACATTGCATCAAAGAGATGCACCATTTGGCGTAAAGTCCTACATGCTATGCGAATCGTCAACTGGCTACATTTGAAATTCAGTCATATACACTGGAAAAGGATGAAAATTCAATCCAAAATACAGCAACTATGGAATGGCAACATCTTCAGTTATTTCACTCATTGAGCCATTGCTAAATCAGGGCTATTGCGTAACAACCGACAACTTTTTTACGTCTCCTGAACTTTATGAGTTTCTTCTGCAACACAAAGCAGATGCCTATGGAACCTTTAGGGCTATCCGGTGTGACATGCCGCCAATGTTTGGCAATAAGAAACTGAAGACTGGAAAAATGTTTGCCTGGCAAAAAGGCAAAATTATGGTACTGCGATGGCGTGACAAGAAGGATGTGTGCCTAATGAGTACATAATACCTGCGCTGTAATGGTACGCAAGAAAGGTGGAAAAGAAATCATGAAGCCACAAGTAGTGCTAGACTACAATAACACCATGGGAGATGTTGACAGAGCCGACCAAGCAATGACATTCTACCCAGCAATGAGGAAACAGCAAAAAAGGTACTACAAGGAGATCTTCAGGCATCTTCTTGACCAATGCTTGTGGAATGCCTACATTCTGCTCAAAATAAAGAGTGACAAGCCTGTGATTAATTCTGACATCATTTGGAAAGTTACCAAACGTATCTTTGTGAACCACCAAACAGCATCAATGGCTGTGACTAGAGCTGGACGTCGTGCTGTTGGCGTTGTCAACACGGAATGCCTGACTGGTCTTCAATTCATGGACTACATCCCACCAACCGAGAAAAAGTCAGCACCTACAAGGATGTGTGTGGTTTGCTGCTTGAAGCGAGATGACAGTGGAAAGAAAATCAGAAAAAAGACAAAGAAAATTGTCCTGATTGTGATGTCGGACTTTGTGCAGTCCAATGTTTCAAAATTTTTCATACCCGGGATTTTTACTAAACCAATATGCAGTGTCTAGTATTACAGTGACATGTAATATTGTACCCTTGTTTGGAAAAATGTCAGTGTTTTTGGATTGAATACATTAAAATGTATTATTATTATATTATAATTTTTTGTAATTATATATAATTATTCATTATATTATAATTTATGATTTTGTGTTTCAAACGTTATCATACCCAGGATGTCTACTAGACTCTTGTTTGGACAGATTTAAGTGAGTTATTCCTAAGAATTACAAACCAAAAATATAAAACAACAAATTTCCATGCAAAACAATGTACCGCTTTGACATTCAAAGATACTGACATAATCAGACCGCCAGGGAGGTTAATATGCTTGGAAACAGCACTCTGTGAACAGCCAGCGTCTTTAGAAATTACCTTTTGTGACTTACGGTACTTGTGGAGGGTGTCAATGACTGTCTTCTAGACAACTGTCAAATCAGCATTCTTCCCCATTATTGTATAACCTACTGAACCAGAATGAGAGACCATTTAAAAGCTCGGGAAACCTTCACAGATGTTTTTAGGTAATTAGCTGATTAGAGTGTGACACCATGAGTCTACAATTTTGAACTTTTTCACAATATTCAAATTTTCTGAGATACAGATTTTTGGGTTTTCACTAGCTGTAAGCCATAATCATCAAAATTAAAAGAAATACATGCTTGAAAAATATCACTCTGTGTGTAATGGATCTATATAATGTATGAGTTTCACTTTTTGAATTGAATTACTGAAATAAATTAAAGTCCACTCTAAGGCTGCATTCACACCTGAGCATTTTCAGCTCATAAAACACTTGTAAAACGCCCAAAAAAACGCCTGAAAAACGCCCAACAAGCAAAATCCAATGGCTTCAACAGCTTTATTCCCACATCTCAGTGTGAACCTGGGCTAACATTGGTGACCTGAACAAAAATGCGGCAAATCGCACTAACACTAACCTACCTAGCCCTGTAAAGAAGAAATCAGTATACATACCTTTTTTGAAGCCGATCTGATCCGATCCCACGATAAGCTGTCAGCCACGGCTTCATTGTGGAGGCGGGTGCAGATGACACATCCAACAACAGAAGCCCCATAGTAAGTCTATGGGTGACGTCACTCCCCATTCATTTCACAGCCATTGTCTCTGCAGAGCTTGCGCCGCTGGAGACCGGATCGGAACGGCTTCAAAAAAGGTATGTACAGTAAAACCTTGGTTTGAGAGTAACTTGGTTTGAGAGCATTTTGCAAGACAAGCAAAATTTTTAAATAATTTTTGACTTGATATACAAGTGATGTTTTGATATACAAGTAGTGTCATGTCACAATTGAGTATAAAAGAGAAGAGAGGTGCCTCTAAGTGTAGCAATATGGTTACATTTAATGAAGGTACAACATTTATCAACATATTGCTACAAGAGGCGCCTCTCTTCTCTTTTATACTCTGTAGCTCCTGCTGGATTTTGCTTCTAATCTCCTTGTGGAGGCTTCCATTTGTGGATGGACATTTTATTCGTTACACAACCTATCACATTGCTATAATCTTTTTATATGGACTATAAACTGAAGGACCTATGAATGGTTGTGGAACGAATCATTTGAGTTTCCATTATTTCTTAAATTCTCTTTGATATAAAAGTGCTTTGGATTACAAGCATGTTTCTGGAACGAATTATGCTCGCAATCCAAGGTTTTACTGTTATACTGATTTCTTCTTTACAGGGCTAGACTTACACTTTAACTTTTTAATGATATTACAATTTTTTGAGATGCACCTGTACATTGCCATGAATGAAGTGTACGTTTTGTACACTTCACATAAAGTTTGTAAACAACAAAAAAAGGGAGTTGTGTGATGCACTGAATCATGCACCACACTGCCCCCTACTGCAGCTTGTAACAGACAGCTGCCAGAACTGCTGTGTGAATGGAGCCTTAAAGCGGACCTTCAGTCATTTTTTCATATTTCCATCTATTAAATCTTCTGCCCTTGTTGTTTTAACTTTGGATAGTATTTTTTTTTTTTTCTGCCAGTAAATACCTTTTACAGCCCACTTCCTGTTTCTTGTCTGGTCATTAGCCTAGGTTTATGACATCATGCACATCTCTCTCTTTCACTTACTCTTGTGAGAGTTTGCCAGGAAGGGAGGGGGATGAGTCATAAGAGGGCCAATGAAAGCTACAGAACTGGAGGTGTGCCTCTGTGTGTCTATGTAAATCCAGGAAGTGAACAGATAGCAGCTTCAGCTGCCCACAGTTAAAATGGCTGCAGCCAGACACAGTGGAGGGAGATTTCTGCAGCATATTTGGCAAGCAGAGAATCACAGCATATATAAAATAATATGCAAAGTGGTTGGAGGGAACCTTCAGAATGGCAAAAATGTTTTTAATACAAATTATGTGAGCAGACTGCAGTTCCTCTTTAATCTCATGCAAACTATACTGGGAAATGAAACAGGAAATTAGTTGCTTGCTTTTAGGAAACACTGCTTTTCTTTACAGCAGTTTTTGTACATCTCATCTAAAAATTAGACCAATGAGGGAGAGTTTAACTTTTTTTTTCTTAGCTAAAATACAGTTTGTGAGACATACACTACAAAAGTCACGTAATAGAACAGAGCAAATTCCATAAAGAATGAACAGCTCACAGATTAACCAACATTACGCATAAAAATGGTTTCAGTTCAATAAAAGATAAAAGATAACAAAAGGTAACGTAAAGAAGGAAAGTTATATGCCAGGTCCATGCAATGCTGATTACGTCTTTGCTAGCGATATGTTACAGCTGATAAACACACCAATAAAATTGCTACAGAGCGGAAGCATGCTCCCTTTCCTTTCCAGTTTTCTGTCCCCAAAGAAGAATCTGGTTCCTTTCAACTGTGTGTTATCTATTGCACAATCGGTATTTATGTCATAACAATACCTGGCGATGTCTAAGGTCACGCAAAGCTGTGACCGTGCATCAATCTGCTCTGCCGTCTATTAACGTTCTTCACAAGCCTTTGGAATGTTGCAACTGTACTTTCATCCCAGTTTTTGACCGGCCATTTACAGGCAGTGATATGATACTGGTTATTTACCAGTGTTGCCAACCTACCAGATTGCAGATTGAAATTTACGAACATGACACCCAAAATTCTGAGATTTGGTGTTTATAAGTTAAAAACATTTTTTTTGGTAGAAAATTACTTAGGTACTACACGCCTGCTAGACTGGCCCGGTTCATTCCAGCCTACTCTCCCTTGTGCTTCCGAGGGTGCTCCCAGGAGGGCACAATGTCGCACATCTGGTGGACCTGTCCGAGGGTACGCAGGTTATGGATTAGAGTTTACTCCCTCCTCCGAAACATACTCCATGCTGACCTCAAAAAGGATCCGTTCGAGGCACTTCTCTGCAAACCAATTGCGGAGTTGCTTCGCCCGGAGCGCCAGCTGGCTCTGCATCTCTTTACTGCAACCAAACTAACGATAGCTAGGGCATGGAAGACACAGACACTAAGTTATGAGGTGGTTAAGAATCGCATGGACGATATAATGGTTAATGAAAAGCTGACCGCTGTCCTTTCGGACACTCATGATAAGTTCCTGAAGGTATGGAGGCCATGGGTCGAATATACTAAACCCACTAGATTTGATACCACCCTTCTTCGGATTTAATGCACTCTTGCTCCCCACCGCGAGGACCCACCCTCCCCCCTTCTTCCTCTTCTCTCCTTTCCCCCTATTCTTTACTCCTCCCTTCTCAACTAATTTCTGCCCCTAGCTCTTCTTTAACCTCCCTTTCAAAACTGTTTTCAGCCTCTGTTATATTCTTATTGTTTTGTTTTTCTCTGATTTACTAGCATACTTATTTTATTTATAAGATGCTAAACTTTTTGTTATGTTTATTCATGATGCATTATCTGCACTGTTAAACTGTGAAATTGCTATGATTATCAATAAAACCCTTTGTAAAAGAAAATTACTTAGAACCCCCAAACATATATATTTTTATTTTTTTTATAACATCCTAGAGAATAAAATGGCGGTTGTTGCAATACATTTTGTCACACCGTATTTGCGCAGCGGTCTTACAAGTGCACTTTTTTGGGAAAAAAAATCACTTTTTTTAATTAAAAAATAAGACAACAGTAAAGTTAGCCCAATTTTTTTTATATTGTGAAAGATGAAGTTATGCTGAGTAAATTGATACCTAACATGTCATGCTTCAAAGCTGGAATGGCGACAAACTTTTACCCTTAAAAATCTCCATAGGTGACGTTTAAAAAATTCTACAGGTTGGATGTTTTGAGTTACAGAGGAGGTCTAGGGATAGAATTATTGCTCTCACTCTAACAATTGCGGCGATACCTCACATGTGTGGTTTGAACACAGTTTTCATATGCGGGCGCTACTCATGGATGCATTTGCTTCTGCGCGCGAGCTCGGCAGGACGGAGCGCATTTAAAAAATGTTTGTTCTTATTTATTTTACCTTTTATTTTACATTTTTACACTGTTCTTTTTTTAAAAAAATGTGTCACTTCTATTCCTATTACAAGGAATGTAAACATCCCTTGTAATAGAAAAAAGCATGACAGGACCTCTTAAATATGAGATCTGGAGTCAAAAAAGACCTCAGATCTCATATTTACACTAAAATGCAATAAAAAAACAAAATAAAAATGAAATGTTATTTGAAAAAAAAAAAAAAATTCCCTTTAAGAGCTATGGGCGGAAGTGACGTTTTGACGTCGCTTCCGCCCTGCAATGATATGGAGACAGATGGGGGCCATCTTCCCCTCACTCGTCTCAATGCCAAGCTAGGGAGCAGATGCGCTTGCCTCCGCCGCTACCGGCGGCTCGGATAAGCGGCGGGGGGCACCGGAGAGCGGCAGGAGGGGGGGCCCCTCTCCCGCCAATAAAAGTGATCTTGCGGCGAATCCGCAACAGAGACCACTTTTATCTTAAAGCGGACCACCTGTTGAAGAAGAGGATACTGGGGTTATGGCAGCCAGCTTCTGCCATAACAACGATATTGCTTTTCAAAGTAGCGACGTGAAATGACGAATGGGGAGGAGGGGATAAGATAAATAGGATATGCAAAGAATAAAAATTCTGCAACTATCTATGCGTATCTGTTGGTGGATTGCAATTACTAAACATTTCTAAATGTGTCTTTGTTGTAACTTCTGTGATAAGCTTGAAGTTCCTCTTTAATGATATGTCATCAAAACTATTTAATTTCCTTTCCCTTTTACCAGCTGTGTGCTCACATTATGCAACATATTTTATACAGAAGAAAGCATCCTTTATTTTTCCATTACATTGCTTTTCAAGTTCTTTTATCTAATATTAGGGTCCATTTATATGGCCCTTGTCCGCTCCATTCAGCAGAGGATCTCTGCACAGATTCCATGCTGAAACAGAGTAGAACAGGACAAATGTCACTTTTGTAAAATGTGTACCTGTTCAGTTTTTGTCTGCTTTTGAGAGTAGCCCTTTCCAGAGCCATTTTTTGAACTGTGAGCACCTGGATGAAATTGGGCTTGTGTCCAACTTACATCACACTTCCTCCGATCTGTCACGTTTAGGTCCAGAAAAAGGATGCAGTCCTCTGCCATTTCTCTTTCTGGACCTGAACAAGCTTGCAGGTTAGTGCCTTACATGGAGCTTATAAATACTAAGGCTCGATTCACACCTATGCATGTTGCTTTTGAGCGTTTTTGGAGTTTTTTTTGTCATGCTTGCCACGTTTTTGAGCAGTGTTTTTGTAGCGTTTTTACAGCGTTTTTGCGGCGTTTTTGCCGCGTTTTGCGTTTTTTTTTTTTTACAGTTTAAAAAAAAAATTTACAAAATTAAAAAAAAAAAAAAAAAACGCCAAAAACGCATCAAAAACGCTGTAAAAGTGCTGCAAAAACGGTGCACATGCGTTTTTGATGCTGGTCCATTGAATTGTATTACATGCAAAACACTGCATTTTGCATGAAAAAAAGTCCCTGACCCTTTCCAAAAATGCAGAGGTACAAAAAGGCATTGATGTGAACATGTTCCATAGGAACCCATGTTAAAAAATTCCCATGCATTTCTGCAAAATGCAAAATGCATCAAAAAACGCGCTAGTATGAATGGAGCCTAAGACTTGCATCTTTTCTGAAAGCTTGTAAAACATCTGCAGCAACCAATTATAGGCACCAGGCCCCTGTAAACGTCCTCTAGCGACAAACATGTTGGGCGGAGCATGAGTAACTGACATTATTGCATTTGTCAACATATGTTGCATTTCATTTTTTTGGGGCATTTCATTTTTCCCCATTGAGTACCCATTGGTGCCTTTTATAATAAAATTGTACGGCAGTATTTTGCTATGAGTCTGTCCTTTTCTTCTCTACATAGTCAATGTATAATGTTTGGAGGCTATGTAATGCCTGTCTGGAGGTGGGAGGGCCATCTGAAAACTACCCTGGATGGTCCACGTGTGTTTATGACCTTTATGTTAGAGGTCTAGCATCTCTGGTAAGAGGCTGTGTTTGGTGTTGTAGCTCAGGAGTGATCATGTGATCATGTGTAACATCCAGTGAGCACTTTTTTACCTGTTTATGGACTCTACCTTCTATTGTTTCTACTATGGAGTTCTTTCAATTATTTTAATATATTTGTTTGTGATTTGGAGACTTTTTTTTATATGAATGAACTTTATTCACACTGAGATATTGAGGGGTTGACTAAAACTTGAGAGCGCAAAATCAGCTTCTAACTTAAACTTGTTCAATTGGGCTTTGACAAAAAAACTTGGAAGCTGATTGGTTTCTTTGAAGATTTTAGTAATTCAACCCCATTATGTATTGAGTTATGGCAAATTTTGGTTATCAATTGCACTTTTATTGATTCATGTACACTATATTACCAAAAGTATTGGGACGCCTGCCTTTACACGCACATGAACTTTAATGGCATCCCAGTCTTAGTCCGTAGAGTTCAATATTGAGTTGGCCCACCCTTTGCAGCTATAACAGTTTCAATTCTTCTTGGAAGGCTGTCCAAAACGTTTAGGAGTGTGTCTATGGGAATGTTTGACCATTCTTCCAGAAGCGCATTTGTGAGGTCAGGTACTGATGTGGACTAGAAGGTCTTGCTCGCAGTCTCCACTCTGATTCATCCCAAAGGTGTTCTATTGGGTTGAGGTCAGGACTCTGTGCGGGCCAGTCAAGTTCCTCCACCCCAAACTTGCTCATCCATGTCTTTATGGACCTTGCTTTGTGCACTGGTCTAAATCATTTGGTGGAGGGGGGAATATGGTGTGGGGTTGTTTTTTAGGGGTTGGGCTTGGTCCCTTAGTCCGAGTGAAGGGAACTCTTAAGGCATCAGCATACCAAGACATTTTGGACAATATCATACTCACAACTTTGTGGGAACAGTTTGGGGATGGCCAGTTCCTGTTCCAACATGACTGCGCACCAGTGCACAAAGCAAGGTCCATAAAGACATGGATGAACAAGTTTGGGGTGGAGGAACTGGACTAGCCTGGACAAAGTCCTGACCTCAACCCAATAGAACACCTTTGGGATGAATTAGAGCAGAGACTGCGAGCCAGGCCTTCTCACCCAACATCGGTGCCTAACCTCACACATGCACTTCCCAGAAGAGTTGAAACTGTTATAGCTGCAAAGGGTGGGCCAACTCAATGTTGAACCCTATGGACTAAGACTGGGATGCCATTCAATTTTATGTGGGTGTAAAGGCAGGCAATACTTTTGGTAATATATTGTATATTTAAAAGGAAGCGCAACGGTTTTATGTATACACACACATGGGCACAAATCAGTGTCATCTCCAGCATCTTCTTACCCTTTAGACCAGTGGTGCTCTCATATGTATATTTTGAGAAATTCTAGTAGTGTTGAAATCTGTCCCGCTTCTCCCCACCTCCCTGCATTTCCAGTTGGCCATTATGGACACCTATTATATTGATGGGTCAATAGAAAAATGCCAGAACTGGGACAGATCTCAGAACTACCAGGAAGTGTTGAAATTTGCAATGAGAATGCTGCAGACTTTAGGGGGCAACAACTAATGCATATGGCCCTTGAAAGTATTTGGTTGTAATAGGCATTATAAAGCTTATAGACATGCCAATCAGGTAAAGGCTTCAATAGTAAATGCAATAACTTAAAAAGAGCCTGGATCACCCTTAATGGTTACCTTGCTCGAGAACCATTTGACATTTTTAACCCAAGCTCCTGAAACTGCTCATTATCACTGCAGAAAGTTATAGGTGAAACACTTTGTGTGTCTTTCCATAACTACGTCTTCTATTGATTGCAATCACATTTCTGTGATTACACAGCTGAAATACAGGTTTGCAATATGTTCCTAGCCATGTCTTATTTCATTTTACAGGAAATGAACTTGCTGACCTATTATGAGGCAACGAGTGAGCTACTTAGAGGGTCACATGACACCTATGCGTTTTCTCTTTGCCTTCAAAATGTTCAGGATTCCGGTGAGATCAAAGGCCACCCTCTCCATTTGTGTTGTTCACATTGTTCTCGGGCCTCGGACCAGAAGAGTTTTTTGCTCTCTTCGTAATAGATTTATTTCAAATGTTCTGAGATCTCAATGATGTCTAATGGATTGGCAGGAGTGGAACAAACTACTTTAGTGGTTTTTAAGTGCCTCGGTCATCATCATATTGTTGGAAAACATGAGAAAATGTTATGTCTGTAGCAGCACTAAGACTGAGAAAGTAAAACTATACATATAAATCAAACATGAATATTACACCCTGTGAAATCTAAGTAAAACAAGTTAAAATTTGAATATTAAAAATATTTAAACTCTTTTTTATTTATAATATATGACCTGCTCAGAAGCAATATAATTTTATTGTGTGGATGAAAAGTACCATTTATGCAGATATGTCGGTACGGATTGTATAAATATGTCACCATTTGAATTTTATAGGGATGTGAAAAGCATATTACAGGAAGAACTGATAAATCATTTTATGCTAGAGACACTCAATTTCAGTTAAAATAAACATGCTGAACCAAATTTGATAATTTTTGCTAGGACAATGGAAATAATTGTAAAGGGTTGCTTTCTTATGTATAGAATTAAAGTGCACCTGTCAAAAATCGAAATGGGTACAAAGGATGTCATGAACTTCATTACATATATGTATGCTGATATCTTTAATATGTATATAATATTATGTGGGCTCACTGAAGTGTCTGCATGCCTCCCTAAGCCCCCCTATCTTTTCTTTTTCTTTTTAAACAACTCTATACATGCATTTTTACAGCAGTCTTCTTGCTGGTTCTGGAAATTTCCTCTTTCTTGGCGGCAGGAGGTGGGCGTTCTTCCTGAATCTTGGAGCTGTCCTGCCTGTCAAAGAGGGATACCAAGAAAAAAGCCAGAAGGAGAACCATGCTGGAGGAAGCCAGGAGGAAGGCTGGTTTCCTTTCAAGGGCCTGGTGGCTCTCTTGGAGGGGATTCATGAAAGTCTGTGAGTTTGTACAGCGAGCACTGGAACCAGCAATGAGAGAGAAGTTTGTTAACCAGCAAAAGTGTTACCTACATTGCTGTCTTGAAGGCTCTGTGAACCCAGACATGGACCTGGATAAGTCTGTAAGTCTTTTCGGTATCTGGAACCCAACCCTTCCCTTCTTGTGAGTGGAGAAATAAAAAGCAAAAAGTGACTGGTGCTCAATGTTTTCTCCTTCCCTCATTTGTTAGCCATGGACTCAGCTCTGAGGTGAAATGCTGGCCCTCCCTGTCCCTGCTGTACTCCACCTGCTCCTGGGGGTCAGGGGGTGCAACACAGAGCATGCAACAGGATGTGTACATAAGTGCTTAACAGAAACAGCTCCAGTTTTCATAAGTCATCCCCAGTAGCTTGGCACATTGGTCCATACACTGTATATTTTGTGTATATTCATCTGTCCACCTTTTTACTGGACCAAACCCTGCACCCATTCAAAAATTTAGAAGGCAAATGTAATGTAACAGGAGATGCTTGAACATGCAAAAGTAGACAAACTCCTAGGGGGACAGGAACAGAGCTAGAAAATAATGGCAGGGAGAGATTACTGTGTGAGTCCAAGACACATAAGTCAGTGGCTGATCTGGCCCTCCATGCTCTAAGTATAGGTCAAACATCAATTTTGTGTGGAAGGCGATCCTTCATTTTTGCCAAATGGAGGACCGGTTTGGTGGGATATGGTCAATGCTTGAGGCATCCACACTAAGAGGGCTATCACATCGAGCCGCCACCGGCGTCAGCGGTAAATTGGCGATATTTTAGCGCCGATTTACAGTCGTTTTAGCAAGGCTATTCAGCCGCTAGTGGGGTGGTTTTACCCCCCACTAGCAGTCAAAAAGGAGTTAAATCCACCTGCAAAACGCCGCCGGTATTGCAGCGCTGCCCCATTGATTTCAATGGGGAGCAGCGGTGGAAGAGCAATGAGTTCACCGCTCCTTCACCGCTCCAAAGAAGCTGCTGGCAGGACTTTTTGTGACGCCCTGCCAGTGCACCGCCACTTTTTTCAGGCGCTATGCAGGTGCTATTTTTAGGGCTGTAGCACCTGAAAAACACCGGCAGTGTGAAAGGGGTCTTAAATCCACTTTTTACTAAACAGTCCAGCTGTGCACTGCTAAGAGCAGGTATACACAGATGACTGCTGGACAACAGTTCTCAGTGGAAATAACAATGTTAGAAAATCTTTTTAGATTCCTATTATTTTTCCTGAGATATTCCAGTGGCAACAAACAAGAGAAAGGAGAAATAGTTTTTATGTTTCTTGAACTGTTGAGTCTTCCAGCTGTTCTAAATATCCACTGGACACAATTCTTCCTATAGTTGTTTGCTGAAATTAAGCAAACATATTCAGGAATGCAAGAAAAAGGAAATAATAAATTACGGGGTTGATTTATCAAAACTAGAGAGTGCAAAATCTGGTGCCGCTGAATATGATGGCCAAACAGCTTCTAACCTCAGCTTGTTCAATTAAGCTTTGACAAAAAAAACCTGGAAGCTGATTGGTTTCTATGCAGAGCTGCACCAGATTTTTCACTCTCCAGTTCTGCTAAATCAACCCCACAGTTTGTTCATTTTGAAACTACGTAGGTGCTGTACCCATTCCTCACCCTTCTAACTCCCTTGCTGCTCTAGGAATTACCCCCCAAGTGCCATTATAGTTTATACAGGCCTGACAGTGAGCCAGTCCAGTAATCCAACCATTCCTTATTGGCAGCTTGGCAAAGTTCAAACATTTTCTCCAATCTACAGCTTTCTCTTTTCTTTTTTCTTTTCCTTAACTATTAACCTGCCGATATTAGTTCTTAATTTTTGCCATTATATGGATGAATGAATATTATGTAAAAATGTTTCTCATTTGCTTGACCAGTGTATTTACATTTGCTAATATTTTTAATGACAACCAAATAAAAACCTGTATACAAAGCAATATCCTTCATATTTGAAATTATTTAAAAGAAAAATTTGCGCTAGGTGTACAAAAATTGTGACTGAAAACTGTGAGTTCAAACTCTATAGCAGTGAAGTGTCCTGCAGCTGAACACTGTAACCCTGATCGGGGGCACAAACAAAATATATATATAAAAAAGTGCAGCGCTGGATGTCTACTCCGCAGTAGACAATACTATACTAAACGACAAATCAGACCATAAAAAACAAAACAAATCGTGCACATAGTGTAACTACCAGTTGACAAAAATCAATGGATATTGTCCATGGGTGAAAAAATGGCAAACACCAATTCTATAATAACGTGCTTAATTATATTGTAGTGTCCTACAGATGCTTGAGTGAAAATTCTGCTGGATAGATCTGTGACTTCCGCCGCTGGAAACACCGTCACCACAGAAAGATTAAAGGCTTACCAGATAGCCATAGAAAGACAGCATAAGATATCCTCCACTGTAGATGTTATCCTCCCCTTGGATGGCTCCTAATTGAGAGCGCTGGAAAAGATGGTTTGCAGACTGCTTCTCAGTGGCAAAAGGAGGGGGGGAGGAGATATCCCCTCTCAGCGATGATAGATATCCAAAAAAAGGAAGAAAAAAACACTCCAATAGTGTAAAAAAGTTTCAGCTTCTTTATTATTTAAATCGCCATACAGGCATCCATAAAAGTTCCTTGCAAGGAGTTTTAAAAACAGCTCCGATATAAACCGAAAGTCCGCACATGCGCAGTCCGCACATGCGCAGTCCGTGTGTGCGTGTCTACCCTCAGACACGCACACACGGACTGCGCATGTGTGGACTTTCGGTTTATATCGGAGCTGTTTTTAAAACTCCTTGCAAGGAACTTTTATGGATGCCTGTATGGCGATTTAAATAATAAAGAAGCTGAAACTTTTTTACACTATTGGAGTGTTTTTTTATTCCTTTTTTTGGATATCTATCATCGCTGAGAGGGGATATCTCCTCCCCCCCTCCTTTTGCCACTGAGAAGCAGTCTGCAAACCATCTTTTCCAGCGCTCTCAATTAGGAGCCATCCAAGGGGAGGATAACATCTACAGTGGAGGATATCTTATGCTGTCTTTCTATGGCTATCTGGTAAGCCTTTAATCTTTCTGTGGTGACGGTGTTTCCAGCGGTGGAAGTCACAGATCTATCCAGCAGAATTTTCACTCAAGCATCTGTAGGACAATACAATATAATTAAGCACGTTATTATAGAATTGGTGTTTGCCATTTTTTCACCCATGGACAATATCCATTGATTTTTGTCAGCTGGTAATTACACTGTGTGCACGATTTGTTTTGTTTTTTATGGTCTGATTTGTCGTTTAGTATAGTATTGTCTACTGCGGAGTAGACATCCAGCGCTGCACTTTTTTATATTCATATTTTAAATGTTTTATAATACGTATTAAAGGTAAACATTCATATCTAGCCATTCTTTCATAAAAACTAATCATACATTTTTCTAGCAATATGCAAATCTACTGCCTGCAGCCAATTGTTCTAAGTTCTATAGCAATGGACAATTGTGCCAGTGTTTACTTGTTGCAGATGTGCATTCACAATTGGAAATCAATAAGGAAATAGAGGAACATTTCAAAGCTTGCTGGTTAAATTACTGTATGAGATTTATTCCTGCAAAGCTCATTTGCAGAGGTAGTCCCTGGCCCATGCAGTTCACAACTGTCATACAAAGCTGTGAAATCCCTGATATAATTATCTCTAATACTAGGATTATTGTGCAAAGCAACTACTGTTGCCAATATCAGACAGAAAAGCTTTAGGCTGGGTTCACACTGCTGCGGTGCGGGAACGCAGCGAATTTACTGCGGGTTCCCGCATCGCACCAACTCGCACGGCAGTTCACACTGCCATATGCGAACTGCTGGGGAGTGTCATACAATGTTAATGACACCCCCAGTTCAGCCCGCATATCGCAATGCGAACTGACAATTCGGACATTTTCGGATCGCATAGGTGTGAACACCCATGCGATCCGATTTTGGTCCGAACAAAAAAAAGGGTCCTGTGCGAGTTTGGACCGAATTCGGTGCGATATCAACCATACTATCTGTATGGCTGATATCGCACAGCACAGACATCGCATGTGATGTGAACAGCAGTGCGCTGCGAATCACATGCGATGTCTGCCACCGCAGCAGTGTGAACCCAGCCTTATTTAGTACTACTACTTTATATATTCTGAACCTTTGTTAGATCGGATGGCTGATATAATCTGACCTGACAATTTTTTGTTTAGTAACAGACATTCATCATATTACAATTGTACATTATATCAGTGCCTAAATCACAGACATGCAGACAAAATACCTTTGCAGAGTGCCTTTAATGATTATTTCCCCATTAATTTGGGACGACGAGCTGCCACATATAAATCTCTGTGATTGGCAGTAAGCTGGTGCCCTCTAATTCCCTCTTTCTGAGTGTAAGAATTTTCAAGCCAGAGAGTTCCAGCATCATCGATCCTCCATTTTGTTTCCAATACCTAGCTGAATGAATCTGAACTTAGCTTTTGGTTTGCTACAGTCGTAGCCAAAAATATTGGCACCTCTGCATTTCTGTCAGATAATGCACCACTTTGCCCAGAAAATTGTGGCAATTACAAATGTTTAGGCACTCTCATGTTTATTTTTTTTGTTTGTATTGGTATGGCACAAAAAAGTGGAGAAACAAAAAGCCAAATTTGACACATTCCACACAAAACTCCAAAAATGGATGGGACAAAATTATTGGCACCCTAAATGTAATATTTGGTAGCACACCCTTGGAAAAAATAACTGAAATCAATTGCTTCCTGTAACCATCAATTAGTTTTTTACACCTCTCTACTAGAATTTCGGGCCACTCTTCTTTCGCCATCTGCTCTAGGCCTCTCAGATTGGAAGGGTTCCTTTTCTCAACTGCACGGTATGGGATTTAGATCTGGACTCATTGCTGACCAGTTCAGTACTCTCCAGTGCTTTGTCTTAAACCATTTCTGGGTGCTTTTTGACATGTGCTTTGGGTCATTGTCCTGCTGTAAGACCCATGATCTCTGACGGAGATCCAACTTTCTGACACTGGGGCCTACATTGCACCCCGGAATTCTCTGATATTCTTCAGATTTCTTATTGCAATGCACATGGTCAAGACATCCAGTGCCTGATGCAGCAAAGCAACCCCAAAACATCAGTGAACCTCCACTATGTTTGACTGTAGGGACAGTAGTCTTTTCTTTAAAGGCTTCATTTCTTTTTCTGAAAACAGTAGAATCATGGGCTTTACCAAAAAGCTGTAATTTAGTTTCGTCAGTCCACAGCACTCAGGTAAGTTTGGCAAACTGACTTTATGTTTCAGTGTCAGCAGTGGGCTCCTCCTGGGTTTCCCACCATAGCGTCCCTTTTCATTCAGATGGCGACATATAGTGCAAGCTATATAAGTGATAAATTAATAATTCCTTATATAAATACAAGTGACCAAAAAAACACAATTCATTAATTTACATCAAAGTCCATAAATGTCTATATAGACAATTCTTGAATATATGCTCCAACACCGTGCTTCTAAAATAATATGTGCTCCAAAACGTCAGACACAATAGTGCTTCACCCAAAGTGACTTTAAAATGCGCTAACCAGAATCCCTCAGCCAACAAGTGACGATAAAGCATGTAATGTGAGAACCTCCTCAGTTAATAGGTCTATCTCCACGTCTATTTCTCTCCTCCATGTGTGGATACCATACGATCACAGTCGAATATGCAGTGGTAAGCGGAAGAAACTCCTTCCAGTATCAGATATCATCTGTCTTCCATCACAAGACTCTGTGGAATTGGCTCAGCCACAAAGAGCCACAGAAGGCAGGTATAGTGTAATATTACTTTATTATTTTAAAAGGTGCACTTACATATGTCCATTTGGATGCAGAAAGGCACAAAAGCAGCTTGAGGGTCTGTAGAACCGGTCCCGCAACACTGTGTGACTAGCAGTGTGGCATGCGTTCCAACTACCCAGCAGAAGTGGAGAGCTCCTTTCAATTTCCGTGTCAAGCCTCTCTTCTATGCATTTCACTCTCAAGCGTGTGTCATCAGGAAGATAATATTTGATACTGGAAAGAGTTTCTTCCACATACCACTGCATATCCGATTGTGATTGTGTGGTATCCACACATGGAGGAGTGAAATAGTGGAGAGAGACCTATGAACTGAGGTGGTTCTCACATTACATGCTTTATGGTCACTTGTTGGCCGGGCAATTCTGGTGAGCGCATTTTAAAGTCACTTTGGGTGAAGCACTATTGTGTCTGAAGTTTTCGAGCACATATTATTTTAGAAGCACAGTGTTGGAGCATATATTGAAGAATTGTCTATGTAGACATTTATGGACTTTGATGTAAATTGATGAATTGTGTTTTTTTGGTCACTTGTATTTGTATAAGGAATTATTAATGTATCACTTATATAGTTTTATTCAGATAGCGCCCTTTATACACACTTTTTCATGAATTATTAGTATACCACTAATTTTAGGTGCAGCACTGGGATTTTTAGTTATTGGCGCCATAACCTTTAATTTTTCACACATAGTGCAAGCTGTTGTACCCTGTGTCTGAAGGTCAGCTTGAATTTGTCTGGAATTTGATCGAGGTTCTTTACGCATTTATAGGAACATAAGTGTGGATACTTTTAACTCAACTGTGAATTAGTATCAGGAAATAGGCGCAACGAAGTCGATTTACTAAAACTAGAGAGTGCAAAAACTGGTGCAGCTGTGCATGCTAGCCAATCAGCTTCTAACTTTAACTTGTTCATTTAAGCTTTGTCAAAAACCTGGAAGCTGATTGGTACCTATGCAGGGCTGCATCTGATTGAACTCTTCAGTTTTAGTAAATCAGCTCCAATGCATTGGTTTGGGTTACAGTAAATGGTGGTTTGAGCATAAATGAGCACACAGAAGAAAGATTAGAACACAGTTACAATGATTAGGACACAATGTGGTCTCTAGGCTGAAGTGATTTACCATATATACTTGAGTATAAGTCGACCCGAATATAAGCCGAGGCACCTAATTTTACCACTGAAAAATGGGAAAACTTATTGACTCGAGTATAAGCCTAGGGTGAGAAATGCAGCAGCTACTGTAAGTGGAAAAGAGGGTCAACACTGTGCCCATCTGCATGCATCACTGTGCCATCTGCATGCCTCAATGTGCCATCTGCATGCCTCAATGTGCCATCTGCATGCTTCACTGTGCCATCTGTATGCCTCACTGTGTCCATCTGCAGCCTCACTGTGCCATCTCAGTGTGTACATCTGCAGCCTCACTGTGCCATCTCACTGTGTCCATCTGCAGCCTCACTGTGCCTTCTCAGTGTGTACATCTGCAGCCTCACTGTGCCATCTCAGTGTGTACATCTGCAGCCTCACTGTGCCATCTCACTGTGTCCATCTGCAGCCTCACTGTGCCTTCTCAGTGTGTACATCTGCAGCCATACTGTGCCATCTCATTGTGTCCATCTGCAGCCTCACTGTGCCATCTCACTGTGTCCATCTGCAGCCTTACTGTGCCATCTCACTGTGTACATATGCAGCCTCACTGTGCCCTCTGCACGATGTACATCTGCAGCCTCAATGTGCCATCTCACTGTGTGAAAGGTACCTTTTAGCATAAGCAATAGATGAAGGTCTCTGTGTAGCAGCTGTAAAGGGACAGCTTTAGTCCTAACTCTTCAGTCAGCTAGTGTTGGTTGCCCAGTTGTACTATTGGTGCACATGAGAATCATCTTAGTCAATCTTAGTCAAGTCTGCGGGCTACTAGAAGGTATGGTCAGTTCCGGAAGGGCTCAGTCTCTCTTTCTAGCAGCAGATAGTAAATCCCCACAGCAGCAGCTCACCAGTCCCAGTGATAATGCAGCTCACCATCCAGTCACACAAAGCGACTAGTCCACACTCTACTATGCACCTAGGTGACTTTGGCTTTCAGCTCTCACAAACTCAGCACTCTGCGATCCCACTCAGGTTGCAGACATGAAACAGTGATAATGCACACCAAACAGCAATGTGCACTCTCCGGTCTTCTTCGTGGGAAAAAAGGAAGCTGTAGCCTAAGAAGATGCAGCTTTTTCCCTTCCTCCTGGCAATCTCTCTTTCTCTGGGAAATGCACTTCAAAAGCTCTTGATTGCAATGGAGTTTCTCTCCTCTGGACTACAGTTCCCACAGTGCAGTGCTGCCTGGCTCAGTTTATTGAACTCTTCCTGCTTAGCAGCTCCCTCCTCTTGCTGATATAGCTGTTAACTAGATCAGCACTGCAGGGCAGCAGCTACAGAGAGCAGCCAGGGTTTCTCCCACTCTCTATTCTAATGCCGCGTACACACGGTCGGACTTTTCATCTACAAAAGTCCAACGGACGCCGACGGACTAAAGCTGGCTGGTAATCCGATCGTGTGTGGGCTTCTCCGGACTTTCAGCAGACTTTTTCAGCCTCAAATCCGACGGACTTTAGATTTGAAACATGCTTCAAATCTTTACGTCGTAACTACGACGGACCCCGAAATCCGCTCGTCTGTGTGCTAGTCCGACGGACAAAAACCCATGCTAGGGCAGCTATTGGCTACTGGCTATGAACTTCCTTATTTTAGTCCGGTGTACGTCATCACGTACGAATCCGTCGGACTTTTGTGTGGTCGTGTGTAGGCAAGTCCGTTCGTTAGAAAGTCTGCTGCAAGTCCGCCGAAAGTCCGCCGGAAGTCCGCCGGAAGTCTGTCGGACAGGCTGTCGGACTTTTGTAGACGAAAAGTCCGACCGTGTGTACGCGGCATTAGCCAAGCACCTAGCTACACGTGTGTGTTACTTTTCCTTTAACATTATTGGCTATTCAAGACAAGCACAACTTCATTGTATTTACTAAGCTAAGTAAACCACCACTTTCCAATGTGAACATGTTCTGCTCCTTTAGTAAGTCAACCCCAGTGTGTATGAGCAGTGGCCTGATCCTTAGAAGGCTAGAAATTTAAAACCCAAATTAAATGGAACAGGCTTTTTGAACTTAACACAGTGACAATGTTCCCAACATTTTGTGTTAGGGGGAAAAATTATATATATATATATATATATATATATATATATATATATATATATATATTAATTACATCTTGTACTTACTTTTCCAACTATGCAAGTTCTCAATTTAAAAGAATGCATTAACACATTCTTTATTTTTTCAGGAATCCAAATCCTATTAGGTTTCACTCAACTGACTGTTAAAAGAACCAGCATGAAGTGCACAAGAGGTTTATCTGTCCTATAATTTGTATACCCTTATGCTCCTATGAATACCAGTATGACCCCCTAGTCACATGGGGTCAGTCTGTCAGAACACAACTTACAGTAATTCCACAGGTTTAAATCAGTAGAAGTGTTTTTTTTAAAATAGCAAAAAAAAGAAAAAAAAAATATAATTTCACAGAATTTTTTTACAATATATCTAAAAATGATTGAAGTGCCTAATTTACACATACCATTAGACTGTACAATAAAATACAGCACAAAGTCAAACTATTCTAAACATTTAGTGAGATAGTGTATAAAATATGAATAAACCAAGACAGGATTTATATTTTCAAAAGAGATCATTAGAATGTATTCACCAAACTCCAATCTTATCATATGACATTCTCATCTTATAACTGTATACTTTACTTGTGTAAACTTGCAGTATTAGCATTTTTCAGAGTTATTCTTAATATGCTGACAAAGAATACTACTATAACTATACTATTTATAATTTACATTTACTACAGGAAAGGGCAATGTGCAAAGTTCACCCAAGGGAACCAATGGGGACTTTGACATAACTGTGATAATAGAAACCAATCTGATGGGTTGCTGAACATTGTTCGTTATCATTGTGATAATTAAATGTGCATTTTTTATGTTTGTAATATGCAAAGGTGGCCATCAATAGCCTGGGGACTGTGACCACAGAGGTTGCAGCTGCAACAGGGCCCTTGCACCACAGGGGCTTCAGATAAATTCCTGTTCCCCTTGTATGCATTATTACCCCACATAATAAGACTGGTAGCCAGAGTAAATTGAGGGTTTGGAAGGTTACTACATGTATACCTCTAAAACTGGCCATACATTATACAATTTTCTTGTACAATTCTCCTTTAGATTTACCAAAATCTTATAATATGAGGTCGAACCTAAACACTTTTGATTTGTATGCAATCGGGCAGGCCCTTGCACTACATAGTTGAAGAGAAATCTAAAAGAAATTGAATAAGAAAATTGTCTATGTATGGCCAGCCTAAGTGCCTGCTTTTTAGGCCTTATTTACACAGGGCATACTTGAACATACATCTGTTTGAGGGCCGTTTTTGCCTGCAGGGGATGCACAGGTGTAAGGCTCCATTCACACTAGTGCGTTTTTTGATGCATTTTGCAGAAATGCATGGGAATTTTTTAACATGGGTTCCTATGGAACATGTTCACATCAATGCCTTTTTGTACCTCTGCATTTTTGGAAAGGGTCAGGGACTTTTTTTCATGCAAAATGCAGCGTTTTGCATGTAATAGAATTCAATGGACCAGCATCAAAAACGCAAGTGCACCGTTTTTGCAGTGTTTTTACAGCGTTTTTGCAGCGTTTTTGATGCGTTTTTGGCATTTTGTTTTTTTTTGTTTTTTGTTTTTTTTTTAGACTGTATACAGTCTAAAAAAGTCTGTAAAAAAAAAAACAAAACCGCAAAACGCGGCAAAAACACCGCAAAAACACTGTAAAAATGCTACAAAAACGCTGCTCAAAAACGTGGCAAGCATGACAAAAAAAAACTCCAAAAACGCTCAAAAGCAACATGCATAGGTGTGAATTGAGCCTTAGGCCGGATTCACACCTATGCATTTTTAGTGCTTTTTGCATTCTGCAGATTTGCACTACAGTCCATTTAACATGGTTTCCTATAGAACACGTTCTGTAGTGCAAATCTGCAAAATGCAAAAAGCACTAAAAATGCATAGGTGTGAATCAGGCCTTAGATGTACCAGTATGCAGGCAGTCCCACATGCTTATTGGGCACGACATGCACGGACATAGCTGCTGCATCCCAATTGACATCCGTGTGAGTCTGGGTGTGTGTCTTTAAACTCACACTGTCTGCATTTGGGGACAGGCAACCACATGCACCCACACGGAGTGCCACACAATTGGGAACAGTGGGAACAGTGGCTGTGTCCATCCAGCTACTGCATTCCAACTGACATGAATAAGACTGCCTTACGCAGATACACAGAATACTTGTGCATTCCATGCAAGCAAACACCACGATCGCACAGGTGTACTCTCAAAACCGGTCATAAATGGTTCAAATCTTGGCTGGTTCAACAGGGATCGGTTGAGATTGGAACCAAGTATGAGCAGGCTGATTGTCGACTGATTGTCGATGGATCGATTTGGGTACAACCAGCATGTTGGATTTTCACATGCATATATTGCCAGCAGCTAACAATAATCACTGAGAACACAGTAGGTCCATGGGAGGAATTTCCCCATCAACACCGACTGTGTAGATGGGGGAGTCAAGTGATTTTCTTTCCTCCATCCATGGCCAGCCTTAGACTTGTGGTCATTGGGAAGAATTACCCCGTAAAGATGGCTAAAAAGATCAGTGGTGTCAGTGGGAACTTATCTGAGAGGCAGACATTTGTCATTGTTCAAGGAACCCCTAGCAACCTCTGAAGGTACCCTAGGGATCCATGGAACCCTGGTTGAGAAACTCTGGGCTATACTCTCCTGTCATATGTCTCTATGCTATGCAACATTCCTCTCTCTCCCTTTCTATCTGTCTCTCTTTTGCATCATCTATAGCCGGCATAAGCATGCCTGTGTGAACTGCTGCAGGGGCTTTGTTTTTATTTTAAAGATTATAGATTTTTATTACATGACCCTTCAATTAATTCCCATCTAGGTGATCTATGCACATTGTAAGGATTGTAGCAATCTTTGTAGAAGAGCCCTACTTTTTCTGTTCTGAAGAAAAAGCTATTTTTCCCACTATGTCCTTGCAAGACTGATTCCTGAAAGGGAGCCTTTGCACCCATTATAACCACCTAGTGCACTTTCAGTGTTATAATGAGGAAAGTTGCAGTGTCTGCATTCCTTTAGAAGTAATTAACTTCTAGGGAGCGTATCACCAAAAATGAAATTCTTATTGCAGAAGATGCCTAAAATGTGAGCTGAATCTTAGCACATACATCTGTTAAAATCAGTTATCCAAGCGCACAAACAGGAAATGATATTTCTGGGGGCATGCTGTACCTCATGGGTGCTCAACCTGTGGCCCTCCAGCTGTTGTGGAACTACAAGTCCCATCATGCCTTTTGGAGTCAGGCTTGTAACTGTCAATGTTGCAATGCCCCATGGGACTTGTAGTTCAGCGACAGCTGGAGGGCCACAGGTTGAGCACCCATGCTGTACATCAACTGTGCATAGAATGGCCCCAGGTTTCTGTAATGCATTGCATTTTTTTGACCATTTTAGAAATTTACAGCGGCTTCAGACTGGAATGGAAAAGTAAATTTGCATAACATTAAGTTGCCTATGGCTTATCTGGCCATTTGATATGCTTTTCTTTCCCTTTAACCAATAGCCACATACAGTATGGATTTTAATGGATTCACCAGTTTACCAATGATCATGCACTCCTATTTAAAGCAGAACTTCAGTCATCTTTTCATCTTTCCATCTATTAAATCTTCTGCCTTTTTTGTTTTAACTTTGGATAGTAAAACTTTTTTTTTTTGCCAGTAAATACCTTATACAGCCCACTTCCGGTTTCTTGTCTGGTCATTAGCCTAGGCTTATGACATCATGCACCGCTCTCTCTCACTCTTGTGAGAGTTTGCCAGGAAGGGAGGGGAGGAAGAGTCATGAGAGGGCCAATGAGAGCTGCAGAGCTGGAGGTGTGCCTCTATGTGTCTGTGTAAATCCAGGAAGTGAACAGGCAGCAGCTTCAGCTGCCCACAGTTAAAATGGTTGCAGCCAGACTCAGTGACTCAGTGGAGGGAGATTTCTGCAGCATATTTGGCAAGTAGAGGATCACAGTATATATAAAATAATATGCAAAGTGGTTGGAGGGAAGCTTCAGAATGGCAAAGATGTTTTTATTACAAATTATGTGAGCAGACTGCAGTTCCTCTTTAATTTAAAAAAAAAAATAAACTTTAGGATAGATCAGTATATTTGAGGATGTGGGTAAATATTATTGAACTGATCCATTCAAATCCTGTTCTTTGTGGTGGGGATAGGCTGAACCTCATCACCTTCTTTCTACAAATATGGAATACCTAGACACACGTACCTGTGTCACATAACTAGACATTTCCTAATGCCAACTACGTCCACAGCATGAGTAATTATTAGATCTCAATCCTAGTACCTGTCTGCAGAGATACCTGTGATCATAATCTCAAGTATAATATTTAGGTTTTATTATTGTGTCTGTCATGTACAAACAATCACTCACATCCTGCATGTTTAGTCAGAATTCTGCCGTATTGTAGCAACATATACAAATACAATACAATCTATATCAGCGTGTTCAGCCACTGTTAGAAAGTTGAATGTGTCACAATGTTATGGTAACAGGAAATGATTCACCCCTGGCAACTAGGGAAGTGGCAGCGCTTTAATCGTACTTGTAGGTTACCAATTACTTAAATCAGTATTAAAACTAAAAACAAATCTGTATTATATTGCAGCCCATATTCTTAGATCCTTGTGATGGCTGAATTATTTGTTAGGCCTTTTTTTATTATTATTTATTTTGTAGATCTGGACACTAAATCTACTATTTTTCAACTTCCTTTATCAAAACAAGCTGTTCAGCAAAAGTGACGGTTAGAGGTTGGAGACAAACCATTTAGGCCTCATGCCCTCGGACGTTTTTTACAGCCGCTTTTATGAGCGTTTTTTGCAGCTTAAAAACGCCTCTCCATGTTAGCCTATGGCCTCATGCCCACCATGGCGTTTTTTGAGCTGTAAATGGCATAGGCGTTTTTAAGTTGCAAAAAAAACCCAGGACCAGGGTTTTCTGAGGCGTCCGTTGCTGCAGGGGTCCGTTTGCTGTGCAGGGGTCCATGTGCTGTGCAGGGGGTCCGTGTGCTGTGCAGGGGGTCCATGTGTTTTGTAGTGCTGTGCAGGGTTCTGTGTGCTGTGCAGGGGTCCGTATGCTGTGCAGGGGTCCGTGTGCTGTGCAGGGGGTCCGTGTGCTATGCAGGGGCCTGTGTGATGTGCAGGGGTCCGTGTGCTGTGCAGGGGTCCGTGTGCTGTGCAGGGGTCCATGTGCTGTGCAGGGGTCCGTGTGCTGTGCAGGGGGTCCGTGTGCTGTGCAGGGCTGTTTGCAAACTGGAGCTTCATCTCATTTAAGCCTAGTACAAACGGGCCGAATGTTGGGCGGCATCGGCTGATTCAATAGAAACTGGCCGACATTCGGTCCGTGTGTATGGCAGCCAGTCCGACAGAAGCTGGCCATTCACAGCTGGCTTCTGTGGAAGGGTCAAGATCGAAAAAGGTCTGCCAACCGGCACCTGGTCAATGGCTGAGGGCACTGACCGGAGTGTTCTGACGGGGGGCCGTCTCCCTGTCAGAACACAATAGCACAGCACAGCGGGGGAGATCGCTGTACTAACATCGGATTGTTAGTACAGTGGCTCCAACCTTAGCTGTCAACCAGCTGGGTTGAACGAAAGAAAACTAGCAGTGTGTATGAGGCTTTACTAAGCTATGGAGCAAATTCCTTTGCAAAGTGCACAGTCTATTTGTCTTTAGTAAATCATCCCCCATAAGTCAGGAAGTGTGTTATTGGCTGGATCACCGGGTGAAAATAAAGAAAAAACAAGCCTAAGTAATAAAACGAATGCAGCCACCACATTTAAAGTGGTTGTAAACCAGAAGAATCGAAATGACAATGAACACACAACCTTATTCAGCAAAGCAGGACAAGTAATTTATCCCTAGTCTGGCCAGGAAAGGAGCAGACACTCTTCTGCAATCTTCCTCGGTTTTCCAAAAAAAAGTATCACCACGCCCCCTCTCCTTTGATTGACAGACTAAATAATTTGACTCTTTCACGAGCATGAGAAGTGGCCGTTTCTCCAGCCGTATCCACAGATCTCTCTCCCCCTAACTCCTCCTGCTGCCCCTAGATTGGCGGTTCTGCCCCTTAACATGTAGAGCTGGGAGGTGAGTCCGGTGACATCACGACTCCGCCTCCCAAACTCCGGGCTGTTGACAGTCCCGCAGACTCTGCAGGCTAACACTTGCCGACGGGCCCATAGTATAAACTATATATTACTTTGACGTTATGGCAGCTAGCTGCCATAACTATGGCGATTTTCTTTAAGGCCCCTTTCACACTGGGGCGGTAGGGGGCGTCGGCGGTAAAACAGCGCTATTTTTAGCGTTGTTTTACCGCGGTATTCGGCCGCTAGCGGTGTGGTTTTAACCCCCCCGCTGGCGGCCGAAAAAGGGTTAAAACCACTCGTACAACGCAGCTATAGCCGCGGTATTGCCGCGGTATAGCCGCGCTGTCCCATTGATTTCAATGGGCAGGAGCGGTGAAGGAGCGGTGAATACACCGCTCCTTCACCGTTCCAAAGATGCGGCTCGCAGGACTTTTTTTACTGTCCTGCCAGCGCACCGCTTCAGTGTGAAAGCCCTCGGGCTTTCACACTGAACAAACAGCGGAGGCTGTTTAGGGGCGGTTTGCAGGCGGTATTTTTAGCGCAATAACGCCTGCAAACCGCCCCAGTGTGAAAGGGGCCTTAGATAAAAGTGGTCCCGCGGGCGGATTCAACGTGAGATCACTTTTACAAGCGGCAGGAGGGGTCCACCCCCCACGCTTCCCGGTTGTTCCCGGGCTTACCTAACAGATCAGTAAAGCCCGGGAGTGATCCGATGCGGCCGTTAGCTGGGTATAGAGACAAGTGAGGCCAAGATGGCTGCCACTCTTCTCTATACCCCTGTAGGACTGGAGTGATCTCTGATGTCATTTCTGGTTCCCGGGCCATAGTAAACCTTTTTTTTTTGCGTTTGCTTTTAAAGGTAAATGAGAGATATGGGGCCTTTTTGACTTAGATCTCTCAATAAGGAGGACCTGTTGTCCTTTTCTCTATTACAAGGTATGTTTATATTTCTTGTAATAGGAATAAAAGTGATAAAAAAATAAATAAAGGGACAGTGCAAAAATGAAAAATAAAATAAATAAGTAAAAAAAAATTTAAAGCACCCCATCCTTCCGTGCTCGCGCACAGATGCGAACACATATGTAAGTCACACAAGCATATGTAAACGATGTTCAGACCACACATGTGAGGTATCACTGTTAACGTTAGAGCAAGAGCAAGAATTTTAGCACAAGACCTCCTCTGTAATGCCCTGTACACATGGTCAGACATTGATCGGACATTCCGACAACAAAATCCATGGATTTTTTCCGACGGATGTTGGCTCAAACTTGTCTTGCATACACACGGTCACACAAAGTTGTCGGAAAATCTGATCGTACTGAACGTGGTGACGTAAAACACGTACGTTGGGACTATAAACGGGGCAGTAGCCAATAGCTTTCTTCTCTTAATTTATTCTGAGCATGCGTGGCACTTTGTGCGTCGGATTTGTGTACACACGATCAGAATTTCCGACAACGAATTTTGTTGTCGGAAAATTTTATAGCAAGCTCTAAAACTTTGTGTGTCGGAAATTTCTATGGAGTGTGATGGAGCCTACACACGGTCGGAATTTCCGACAACAAGGTCCTATCACACATTTTCCATCGGAAAATCCTATTGTGTGTACAGGGCATAAAACTCTAAATAGGTAACCTGTGAAAAAATTTTAAGCGTAGCCTATAGAGATTTTTAAGTACCGTAGTTTGTCGCCATTGCATGAGCATGCGCAATTTTAAAGCATAACATGTTAGGTATCTATTTACTCAGCGTAACATCATCTTCTACATTATACAAAAAATTGGGGTAAATATTGTGTTTTCTTTTTTTCAAATTCATTAAAGTGTATTTTTTCCACAAAAATTGCATTTGAAAGACCTCTGCGCAAATACTGTGTGACATAAAATATTGCAATGATCAACATTTTATTCTCTAGGGTCTCTGCCAAAAAAATATATATATATATAATGTTTGGAGGTTCTAGGTAATTTTCTAGGAAAAAATGCTGATTTAAACTTTTAAACAAAAAGTTCCAGAAAAAGTCCTTAGAGTAGAAAATGAAAATCAGACTGATGTAGAAAGGTAACAATTATGCGTTCGAATATATTATAGAACTGCCTCTGTACAGATAGTAGTCTTTCAGATTTATGGAACATGGGGTTTACAACCACTTTAACGACTGGTGAACTGTAATACATTCAATTTGTGTTTTTAGGTTTAATTCTGCATTTCTGGGGCAGTCCATTATTACTGGGTAGTCAGGAACTATTGAATTTCTCTGAATTGGTATCCTAGAAACATAACAAAAACTTAACAAAACAATGTCGGCTTTTTGCTTGAAAAATAAACAAGATCACTATGAATGTTTTTACATGACTGTGCTAAATAGAGAATCTCTATTACACTTTCCTTTAAATGTTTCCTTGTGATGGCTGTAAAGCTATATTGCTCTGGCACTGGCAGCCCATGAGCAGCATGCGTCTCTGCTTAGAAGATCTTGTGATCCTAAATCATTCAATCTGCAGATATTGTACCCCACTCCTTAGAATGTAGTTGACACTACATTCGGAACCTTCAGCAGTTCTGTAATATATATTCTACTGGTACAACTAGGGTTGTCACCTTTTCTTCAAGCTAAACCAGAACACTTTAGCGGCCTGGGATGCAGCGAACAGTGGGTGTGGCTAAATTGCTCTTGCTTACATCATCGCCCTGCCCCCCTCCCCCCAGTGATGCTGGACCTGCCTCCAGACAGCCGCCTGCAGCTGCCGGGTGGAAACAGATTTGTCTGTGACTATCTGGGTTACTTGGGAAGTCACAGCCTGGTCTGAATAATTTGTCCTGGTTTAAGTCCGCCTGAAACCCAGACACAAGATTCAAAACCCGGACTGTCCGGGTGAATCCTGTACAGGTGGCAACCCTAGGTACAACCTGCTGTCTGCTGGTTCACAGTGCTAGTGAAGGTCCTCTGTGCTAATGTGCAATATAAGAGTCTCACTTTACCTCCTTTACAGTCATGTGCCTAGTATGCATACTACACAGTTGTGCCTAAAGAGGAACTTCATACCCCCCGTGCAAATATTTATCCTCTCTTACCTGTTTTGGTGGCTTATCCTCAGGATCCAGAGTCGTGCTGTTGCAATTCACTATCACTAATCATCTGCCACAGGCTGGGTCCCTTGCTGCTATTTTCCTTAGTTACATCATCAGAAGGATGTGGGTTTTTGCTCATGGCACCAAGGGCATATTTACCGTGAGGCAAACAAGGAGTTTGTCTTGGGCAGCATTTTTGAGGGGGACAGCACCTGTTCTGGGATGATGCCTGCCTGTAGTCATTTTTTTAGAGCCAATGGTCGGCCCTCTTGTAATAGCAATCGGAGCGGCTTATTAGCCACCCAATTGCTATTACAAGCAGCAGGAGAGGACATCTGCGGCTCCATCGGGTTCTCCTGACCCACCGGGCCCGGCAAACCAGCTGGCACATCTGCTGGCTGGCCGGACAGCTAAGCACTGCCGGGATCGGCTTTGATTGGCTGTTCTTAACAGTAAACTAGACACGATGACATGACATCACTTCCGGTTTACCCGAAAACCTTCAACGCCATTTTAAAAAATTATTCTAAGGCATTCAAAAACACTGATCTTGGTGTTTTGAATGCATTTAAGGGCAAAGGAGGGATTTGGGGGTCTTATAGACCACAGATCTTTCCATAAAGAGAGGGTTCTTCACTGTAAGAGCAGCAAGGATGTGGAATTCTCTTCCACAGATGGTGGTTTCAGCGGGGAGCATCAATAGTTTCAAAAAACTAGATAAGCACCTGAACGACCACAACATACAGGGATATACAAGGTAATACTGACATATAATCACACACATAGGCTGGACTTGATGGACTTGTGTCTTTTTTCAACCTCACCAACTAATATATGTTAGTGGTGTAAAAAGTCACTGCTAGTTCCAGTCAGGTCAGCCCATCCAAAAATCCATGGAGTCACCGTGTTTTGCCCTTCTCACCCTGGCACCCTGAATGATATACAAATCTCTTTTTAGGACTCTTATGCCACATACACACGATCAGGATTTTGGTCGGCAAAAGATATGATGGCTTTTCCGACGGGATTCCACTCAAGCTTGCCTTGCATACACACGGTCACACAAAAGTTTGCTGAACTTTCGACCGTCAAGAACGCGGTGATGTACGACACTATGACGAGCCGAGAAAATGAAGTTCAATGCTTCCGAGCATGCGTCGAATTGTTTCCGAGCATGTGTAGGAATTTTGCGCGTTGGAATTGCTACAGACAATTGCATTTTCGGATAGGAACTTTTTCCGACCGAAAAATTGAGAACATGTTCTCAATCTTTTGCTGGCTGGAATTCGGCCAGCAAAAGTCCGATGGAGCATACACATGGTCGCATTTTCTGACCAAAAGCTCTCATCGGCCTTTTGCTGGCCGAATTTCCGATTGTGTGTATGCGGCATAAGGCCTGATTCACACCTATGCATTTTTAGGGCTTTTTGTATTTTGCAGATTTGCACTACAGTCCATTTAACATGGTTTCTTATGGAACACATTCTGTATTCCAAATCTGCAAAATGCAAAAAGCACTAAAAATGCATAGGTGTGAATCAGGCCTTACACACTATATGTAGTAAATGATGCTTTTCTCCAAGTGGTCAATGCCAGTCACTGCAAGAGCACATAGAAAACTATTGTTTTCAACACAGGTTGCAGTGCATTATGTAAAAAATGTGGACATGCTATATTCTTCCGCAACATACTGGTGGTCACTTGAAGTCATCGTCCATCTCTGCAATGCAGCTCCACTGTGGTGTATTAAAAAAAAGGCAATTGAGATTTCAATGGTGCAAAAAAAAAAAAAAGCGCCACCGACACACACCAGACACCAGCCGGCATGCTAAAATAGGTCTTTTTGTAAAAGCAAGAAAAAAAAAAAATCCAGCATGCCTTACATTTTAAAAATGCATTATGCTGCATACTGTAGATATAACCTTGCTACATAGGGATGAATGCGATTTCTACTTATGATGCATTTTATGCACTAAAATACATGTTTTGCAGCAGAAAAAAAGACAGGTGTGAACAGGCCCTATGAGTATTAGGGAATATCTGCATGAATATACCTGTGTAATTATATGGAAGTAACAGTACAACAGCTTTTAGGCAAGTACATTCTTATTGTGTAGTTCCTCTATGCTTCAACATGCTTAGTTCTTATGAAAGAACACAACATGGTTTTACAATGATGCTAGCGCTGTTGTAATCTTTGTGGCCGCCTAATTGTGAGTCATTTGTTCCAAGAGACATCCTCTTTTTCAGAAGTTACATTATATTGTAAGCATCATCAAAATAGCTGCCCACTGCTACCAATTCCTTTTATAATTGTTGAAACAACCCTGTTTTCCTAAACAGAAACTGCACTATAAGCGTTTAAGAATTATTATTAGGTTTTTTTGTTTTTTTTTTGGTTAATGTAAATTTGTTTAAAAAATGTAAAAAAGTAATACACTTATTGCTGGCAGAAAGACTATAATTAACATAATAATTGAAAAGCATTAAAGACTATGTTACCCCAACATTTCATATTCCTGATATATGTCTATTGTGTATTTGTATGTAAAAAATATCTGTTCCCTTCATATTGTTTCCTTTGTGTGAAATTCCTGGTGTTTCTGCAGGTCCCTCTGTTTTGCCATTAAATACTGACCACACTAGGCACAGCGTGGTTAGTTCTCTGGCTGTGCTGGCAACACTGCCTGCTCCTCCAATAATCAGTTTTGTGCTGACACTCCTCCTCCATTCAATAGGAAGGCCAGCGTGCTACTGTTTCTCATCCCCTAGCTCTCTGAGCTCCTTATGCAGCTGAGAACAAAAGATATGTAATCACTTATAAAAAAAAAAAAAAAAACAGGGAAAAAAAAAGTATTCATAATAGTTTTTTCTTGTTTTTTTTTTTTTTTTGTATAGGCAAATGTTTTGCCTTTCATTTCCATTTAAAACTGAATAGGTTGTTTTACAAGGTGAGGGTTTACATCAGTGGTAGCCGGTGCTCCATTTTTCAAACCACCCGCAGATTCCCCCCGTCGGGTCGGTCTTTCCATCAGTCAAACCCCCCCCCGTCGCTCGCTCGTCTGCCCAACAACCCTGCACTTACCCCATCTAGGTCACGGGCAGCTTCGGCTCCTTCCTGCGTCTTCTTCTCCTTGCCGGCTTCACCCTGTGTCTCCATTTTGAGGGGGGCGGCCAGAGGCGTTGCTAGGTCTACAAAAGATCTGGGGCTAGAGCCCATAGCAGCATAGTAAAGAAAGTCGTACGCTTGGGCAGTCATA
Organism: Aquarana catesbeiana; assembly: GCF_042186555.1. NCBI lineage: Eukaryota > Metazoa > Chordata > Amphibia > Anura > Ranidae > Aquarana > Aquarana catesbeiana. The sequence goes on from NC_133328.1 coordinate 76,521,343, forward strand.
CACATGTATATACGGTAATATACGTGTGTGTGTGTGTATATATCCCCAGAGAGACTCACACTTACATCAAGGTCCCCAGAGAGCCCACCCTTACATCAGGGTCCCCAGAGAGCCCCTCCTTGCATCAGAATCCCCAGAGAGCCTCCCCCTTGCATCAGGGTCCCCAGAGAGCCTCCCCCTTGCATCAGGATCCCCAGAGAGCCCCCCACTTACATCAGGGTCCCCAGAGAGCCTCCCCTCCCCTTGGGGACCCCTGCTGAGACTCAGGGCTATGGCCACCAGATTCAGGGCTATAGCTCCAAAAGCCATCCCCTAGCAACGCCACTGGGGGGCGGCAAACAAACCACCTGACTCGTTAGGTCAGTCGGCCCATCAGTCAAAGCCCCCCCGTTGCTCACTCATCCACCCAACAGCCCCACACTTACCCCATCTAGGTTGCGGGCAGCTTCGACTCCTTCCTGCATCTTATCCTCCTTGCCGGCTTCACCCTGCATCTCCTCCTCCTTGGCAGCTTCCTCCTCGGCAGCCAATATGGTCATTTCTCCTCTCCGGAGGAGAAGCAGGAAGACAATAGCGAATATTAATTCGCTATTGTCACAAACAGGGTGGGCCGAGCCAATTAGAGCCTAAGGCTCTAATCATGTGCTTAAAAAAAAAAAAAAAACATTGAAATCCATGCATCCAACGCCCTGCATGTAGATTGGGGCCGGGCACCCCTGCGCCCCTAATGGAGCAGCCACCACTGGTTTACATATACTTAATTTTAGAAATGTTAATATGCACCATATTCACAAAGCTTCTCTGGCATCCCCTATCTGAGAGTGGTGTCACGCTCCATCCGGTATGATCCTGGGAAATACATAGGACCCACGCAGGATCACGTGCCTGACGATAGGGTCCTGCACGGCTCCGAAACATTGCATTATGTCTTCTGTGAAGTGATCATTCTTCAATGAAGATTTGGACGTAATTGACGATCCAGTGGTGTGCTGGCCATGGGCGTGCGCACAGGGTGTGCCGGGTGTGCCCAGGCACACCCTAATCACCCCGTGCACATTAGTGTTATCACTCTGTGTAGCAGCAGAAATAGGGGAAAGATCTCCCTCTTACCGTCTCTGCCATAAGAGAAGTGTTTATGCTCTTCTCTTTCACTGTGCCGGCAGGGAGCTCAATGTGCCGGGGTCATATATATATATATGTAGACACCCACACACGCATGTGTGTTTGAGCTCAAGGATGCACACCCTAATGCAATAGGCTGCGCACACCTATGGTGCTGGCGAATATGTGCATTTGATCTGTGATGTCTTCAGTCCCAGCTGGTTGTTGCTGCAGCACCCGTTACTCCTAAAGCCTTATCCAGGAAAGTGTGTGATGGGAATATTGATGGGGCAGCTCTGAAACAGAAAAAAAGATGAAGCTCCTAAAATGAAATGGAAGTTCTGTGTAAGCTGTGATTTTTCAACAGCAGGATGTAGTGGAGGATGCGATTGCAGGTGAGGACTTGGACCCTTTGTTCACTTGAGCAAACACAACCCTTTCATGATGGGGACAGAGTTCTTTAGCTAAAGAAAGTGTATTACATAGTATGCCATGATGCTGCAATGATTAGTGGAAATGATATAATGTGGGTAATCCTAAAGGACATGGTTCATTGTGACATACTATGGAGTTGATTTATTAAAACTGGAGAGTGCAAACTCTGATGTTCCTGTACATGGTAGCCAATCAGATTCTAACGGCAGCTTGTTCAATTAAACTTTGACAAAAAAAAAAACCTGGAAGCTGATTGGTTTCTATGCAGAGCGCACCAGATTTTGCACTCTCCAGTTTTAGTAAATCTCCCCCTATTTCTTATTTGTTCAATTCTTTAAAAAATAAAACCTACTGACATTTTCGTAAAGCAGTGCAGTGGGATGCAATGCACTACACAGCATTACAGGGTACTACAGTACATAAAGTTTTTTGTGGCATTTCAATAAAGTTAAAAAAAATAAATAAACAGTATAATACAAAGTATGTCTAATAGATCACATTTTCCAGTATCAGCTTTCCTTGCAGCTCACATGATATTTGATCACGTAAAAGACTTCCCTCTGCCAGGCACTGTGCTAGCAGGTCTTAACTGAGAGCATGTGGCTATTTAATGCCCAGCAGATGTCACTGACTCATATCTCCACTCAGGGCCACCATCCCAACATATCTTAAGCCCAGTACACACTGCTAGTTCGGAGCTCAGGTCAGAGACGCTGTACTAACAATCCACTGTTAGTACAGCAATTTTCCCTGCTGTTCTATTGTGTTCTGACTGACCCCCCCCCCCCAACACTCTGGTCAGCGCTCTCAGCAATTGTCTGAGAGCACTAATAGGGAGCCAGTCAGAAGACCTTTTTCAGTCATGCCCGGGAGCCGTTCGACCGGCTTCTCTCAGAACGGCTGCAGAAAACACGGCTGAATGTCGACCGGTTTCTATTTGACCGCCCGATGACACCTGATATTTTCGGTCCGTGCTTATGAGGCTTTTTAACTAGTTACAGACCGCCCGCCGCAGTTGTACTATGGCAAGTTGGCTCCCCTGCGCGAATCGCCTTCATTGTACGTCGGGTGCGCACACGACGATTTGTGGGCACGCGCCCATTTATGAGCTGGGGAACCAACCAGTGGCTATTTTTAGCTCTGATCGCTGTATAAATGTGACTGGTCCCAAAAAAGTATCAAAAGTGTCCGATCTGTCTGCCGCAATGTCGCAGTCCCGCTAAAAATCAGAGATCTCCGGCATTACTAGTAAAAAAATAATAATAATAATAAAAATGCCATGAATCTATCCCCTATTTTGTAGACGCTATAACTTTTGCGGAAACCAATTAATATACCAAAAATATATATAAGATTACATATTGGCCTAAACTGATGAAGAAATTTTTTTTGTGTTTTTTTTATTTTGGGATATTTATTAGAGCAAAAAGTTAAAAAATTTTTATTTTTTTTTCAAAATTGTCGCTCTTTTTTTGTGTATAGCACAAAAAATAAAAACCGCAGAGGTGATCAAATACCACCAAAAGAAAGCTCTACTTGTGGGAAAAAAAGACACATCAATTTTGTTTGGGTACAACGTCGCACGACCGCGCAATTGTCAGTTAAAGCGACTCAGTGCAGTATTGCAAAAAATGGCCTGGTCATTAAGGGGGCAAATCTTCCGGTCCTCAACTGGTTAAGGAGCGGCCTGGGGAAAGGGAGGCTTTGATCTTGAAATTACTACCTCAATACTCACTAAGCATAAACAAGCATCCAGCCAAAGAAGTGTAAAAAAAAGTCTGGCTCAAAGTCAGTAAATTAGTAAGTAGCCCCAGAGAGTGCACCTATAAAAGGAAGTCAGTAATGGCTGCTGTAATATCTCTGTTCTTGCAGGTTCGCTTAAAAGTAAGTCAAAATCTGAGAATATCGCAGATACAGTTCCAGGAGCTGTCTTACTACCCTGCTTGACTTCACTTTAAATTTTAAGTAGTGTCTAGGGGAAAAAACGTTTTCCACTAATAACTAATAATTTAAGGCAAAATAAGGCAAGGGTGAAAACTAGTCTCTTAGTGGTCCAAACGTCCCAATCCCTGGGTTATTTTAGGTTGTCCCTCTGCAATGTTTATGAGAGATTCCATTCACATTTTACAACTTTAAAGGATAATCCAAATTTTATGAATTGCTTCATAAGCCATTAATGGTAGGCAAGGATAAGATCATTTAGTAACAACCACAGAGCAACTGAGGAACAGAGAAATGCTTTGCTGTGTAGAGTTTGATTCCACAACTCCATCAACAATGAGTATTCTTTTCTCAATGTAAATAACTATGGAATAAACCTAAAGGGGTGTCACGAGTCCTTTGAGTGACCGATCCTCAGAAGACACATCTTCAACACATCTGATACCAATTGACGGACATCTGTAGGACATTAGAGGGCTTGTTTACCAAAACCACTAGGTAGCAGGAACTGTAAGATACATGTAAAGCTCCCTTTATTGGCATTCTTTAGTGTTTACTGTAAATTCTCTTCTTCTTGGTGTTTAGGTTTTGCTTTCAATGTTCATTTCACAAACATACCGCGTTGTCCAATCTACATTTCAATAATTCTGTTCTTTCCTTTATCCCATGATCTCTGGTATCAAACCATCCCCTAAAAAAATAACTATTGGAATTTAACCTTAAATTTCCCATACCCCAAGCTTTCCTCTGCCAGCTTCCTTTGTATATACAGCTGTCTCTTATTTTTTTAAAGGAGAATTAGTGCCAGAAGGTAGGCCAGACGAACAGCAATATTGCCCTGTTATGCTTGATGAGGTTCCATGCTCATATCTGTATTGTAGTGAAATACTAAACTCTACAAGCTAATCAGGAATGGGCATACATAATCATATCATTGTAATGTTATTTTCTTAGATTTATATCTCCTAACTTAATCATTTACCTCCTCTTCAGCATTACCAAAAGCAATTTACTGAATCACTGCTGTAATGATTTACATATACTCATCATTTTATATACATTAGGAGGATCTTTAGTGTTCTTTTGCTCCCATGATGAAGGAAATAAATTGATGGCTGGACTCCTTATCCCTCCAACACAAATGTTTTAATTGTGATTAACCTGATGTTTTACTATTTTTCCCAAGTCATACGTATTTCTCTATTAGAACTTATATTAACAATGTTGGCAGAGAGCGTATTAGTGGGAATTAATGATATACAGTATATTCACACAACAAAATGTATGAAGATTCACTTCAATTATCAAATTATATGAATAGAAATTCTCTGTTTGCCTATTTCGACTACATGAATTATGCATTTGAATGTAAATATTCTCAAATGCTTTAGTAAATCAGCCACAAACATGTGATTTCCCTTGTGCTCTTGCTTATGTTATATACTATATTATTATTATTTTTATTTAAGGTACTTATCATAGGTGTGCGCAGCCTATTGTATTAGGATGTGCACCTCAAAGCTCCAATATATATGCCTTTGTAACATATTAACTGGCCTCTTCCCCACTCGTCATCCTAAAACAATGGGGGGAGCAGGTGAGCACACAGGGGGACCTGAGCAGCAGAAAGAAAAGGAACTGGGACAAGAGGGGTGGCATACATTGGTACCAATCCCCTGTATTTTCCTCCTGTGGCAGCTGAATATCAGCGAGAGGAAGAGGAGGAGAAGCCTACTTTCAGCTGCTGCAGAAGAAAATACAGATCAGTCCCTTATGTTCCACTCCAGCCACCTGTCCAGGTTCTGGGGGTCGGCAAGTAAGGATCGTGGCTTACCTGTCACCTGTCCACAATTGATGAGTTGCCAACTCCAGGATTAGGGTGTGCCCAGGCACACGCCTATGGTACTTATATAGTGTAGTCAATTTATGCAGCGCTTTACATATACATTGTGCATTCACATCGGTCCCTACCTAACCTCAAGGAGCTTACAATCTAAGGTCCCTAACTCTCATTCATATACTAGGGCCAATTTAGACAATTAACAAGCCAATTAACCTACCAGCATGTCTTTGGAGTGTGGGAGGAAACTGGAGTACCTGGAGGAAAGCCCGCGCAGGCACAGGGAGAACTTGCAAACTCCAGGCAGGTAGTGTCATGGTTGGGATTCAAACCATTGACCCTTTTTACTGCTAGGCGAGAGTGCTTCCCACTACACCACTGTGCCCCCAATAATCCTACCCTTTGTACTTTATATGCTATGTTGTACAACACATAGGGGGGATTTTCCAAAACTGGAGCACTCAGAATCTGGTGCAGCTGTGCATAGTAGCCAAGGTATAGGTATGCGCAGCCTATTGTATTAGGGTGTGCACCCCAAAGCTCAAACACACTGAAGCATAGTAAACAGTGTTTACCATGCTTCAGTTTGTGAATGAACACAGTGAGTGAGTGTGTTCACTGTGTTTATTTAGAAAAGGAAGTGGCTGGTAAATTACATATTGACTAGCCCTTTTCCCTGCTCTCCATCCTAGAACTCCCCCAAAGCAGTTGAGGGGAGAGGAGAACACCAGGCACACCCCCTGCCCATGCCTATGGTAGCCAATCAGCTTCTAACTTCAGCTTGCTCAATTAACCACTTGACCTCCGGAAGATTTACCCCCTTCATGACCAGGCCATTTTTTGCAATACAGCACTGCGTTACTTTAACTGACAATTGGCAGGTCGTGCGTCGCTGTACCTAAACAAAATGTATGTCCTTTTTTCCCACAAATAGAGCTTTCTTTTGGTGGTATTTGATCACCAATGCGTTTTTTATGTTGTGCGCTATAAACAAAAAAAGACAGACAATTTTGAAAAAAAACCCCAATATTTTTTACTTTTTGCTAGAAAACATATCCAATAATATAATTTAAAAAAAATCTAATTTCTTCATCAATTTAGGCCAATATGTATTCTATTACATCATTTTGGTAAAATTGGTTTGGGCAAAAGCTATAGTGTCTACAAGGTATGGGATATTTTTATTTATTTATTTTTACTAGTAATGGTGGCGCTCTTATAGCAGGACTGTGATATTGCAGCGGACAATCGGGACACTAACTGACGCTTTTGACACTTATTGCTAAAAATTATGCACTGTCACTGTATGAATGACACTGGCTGTGAAGGAGTTAACATCAGGGACAATCCAAGGGTTAAATGTGTGCCTGACCAGTGCTTTACTACTGTGGGGGAGGTGCTTGTACTAGGAGAAGACATGGATCAGTGACCCTGCTTAGCAGAAACACAGGATCCATGCCTTCTGTACTGACAGAACAATGATCTGCCTTGTTTACATAAGCAGACCGCCATTCTGTCTGTGTACCGAAGCATGGGTGGGTGCCGGCGGACATCGAGTCTGCCGTAGCCACCGATCAGCTCCCGCTGTGTGTAATTACAACGGGAGGGGGCTGCTGGCAGTGTGCGCCCCAGACCCGTAAGTGCAATAAAGAAATGAGAGGTTGGGACTTTAAGTGAGGTGGGCAAATGAGACCAGAGGGACAATCACAATTACGTAAAACATTTATTGATACATAATGACAAATGGACACAAATGAATTACAAAAAAGGTAATAATATCCAATCGTATAGCAATCCCATCTTGCCTGTTAAATGGGGAACATAATGAGCAGCCCCCAAATGGTACAGGGTAAAACAACTGAGAAAAATTAATTCATGGCAGTAGCATGAGGTCGCAAGATAAACATTAAAAGCTTATAGATATATGGACCTAATGAAGTCTATGATCAATATGGTGCTTGTCGTAGGACCGACGCGTTTCGTGTATCAAACACTCTTCAGGGGCAATCTAGCACCAAAGTCTAAAGGAGAAGAAAAAAGGGGACAGTGTGATAAAAGACTGGATAAGGTGCAAAAAATGCACTAGGAACAAATTAAGAAAAAAAATGAACATATAAAAGGAGACGGGCAACCACTAAGCCCCGGACCCGGAAGTGCAGGATCACGTACTAGGTATATATACAGTATACGGTTGGCAAGCGGTAAGTTGTGACAATAAAACCTGGAAGCTGATTGGTTTCTCTACAGAGCTGCTCCTGGTTTTGCACACTCTAATTTTAGTAAATCTCCCCCATATTCCTGACCGCTGCATTCTCTACACTATGTTGACATTACATAGTCCTGGTCACTGCATTCTGTATGCTATGCCATCCATTACAATATCCTTCACACTGCACTTTATACACTAATTGTGCATTACATATTCCTGACCTATATACACTATGCTTTAAGTTATATAGCCTGTCTGCTGCATTATACACAGATTCAATATTCCTGACCCCTGCACGCTGTTAGGTTAAGGCAGAGGTTGATACTAATTATTTAAAAATCCATGTGCCACCAGCTACAATTTATGATATTTATGACATCCATCAGTGGGTTTTGCTGATAGTAAATCCTTTGGTAGCTGGTCTATAATTGAATGTCATATAGCAAGCAATCAATCCTGTTTTTGGACACATACATATATTTCAAAAATGGACACATTTGCAGAGATCATTGTATCAAACCATGTGACCGTAATCAGTTGATTCACTATAGAAGCGTTTACCCTCCCCATGTTTTCCACTGTATCTTACGCAGTCAGTTGTGTTGCATACATTGTATAGATAGTGTTCCTAAAGCTAAAATGAAGTGTTTGGATGGAATGCAAAAAAAAAAAAAAAACTTTGAAGGACATGGCCTCCCTGAGTATTTTTTTCAGATATCGCTTTATTAATTCAGAAAAGGTCATCTCTTTTGTGTCTCAATTTCACCCGCCAGTTATTAAGAATCATTGGTATTTTTTGAGTAATAATTATTCTATTCAACAATTTCCATTACAGTCTTTTAGAAGATGTTTTTATGATCTGAAATAAGATTAAGAAAGCTGATTATACCAAAGCAGAAACTCCACATACTTTTCAGGTCAACATCAGAAAAGTTCCTATCCAAGTTTACTTTTTCTTTTTTTTTTTTTACAGCATTCAAAAGTGATAAAAGGAATTTCATTTAATCCTGCACATAAAGGGTATCCGATTATAATCATGCCAAAGTTCATTTGCAATTTAAATTCTAAGATGCCCATGTGGCTATTATTACGTGGGTAAAACCACTCAAATGGTGGAAGAATTGCTACTCATAAGCCTTCAATTTGTAAGAAACAGACAAAATTACCTGCTGCCAAATATTTTATTGAATGTTCACATTCAGCAGCACGATTGCAATTTATGGTGATTGATCAGATTCACAGGCCGAGGAGAGGGGGTGTTGGTGGGAAGCTTCTAAAATACAAAGAGGTAAATTGGATTCATAAAACTGAATAGTTTGAGACCCCACTCCAGTCTCACAAGTGACAGAGCTGGGTGTCTGAGTGGCTGCTGTCATGAGGGAGGAAAGAATGAGAAGTATCCTAACCCCAGAAGTACCAGGTATTTCTCTCTCTTCCAGTGGCTAAACAGAAGGTAGCGAAGGGAAGGAGAATAAGTGCAGCTGGGGGAGACAGCTGCACTTATTATTTTTTCTTACAGTATTCGGTTCCCAATACAAAATGTAGTACTAGGCCCGGACTGGCCATAGGGCACAGCAGGCACTTGCCTGATGGGCCGGGGCCGCCGGGCCGCATGTCCTTGTGGGACCAAGGCAATTGAGCTGCTCCTTGAGCCCCCGCTGCTCCCCCGGCCCCTCCGTGGCCGGCCAGCTGCCATTTCAGTTCAGCCGTCGGGCCGGTGGGCGGAGACTACAGGTCACGTTACCTGTGACCATAAAGAGGGAGAGGATCTACAAGAGACGCCAGACAGGAGGGAAAGAGTGTGCGCCTGGATAGGAGTAGCATACACAGTAGAAGAGTCCATCTCTTTATTTTTCTCCTAAAGCCTCTGAATGCCTGCTTCTCATTCTCTCCCTCCCGTAGGCATTCAGAGGCTGTAGGAGAAAAATAAAGACATGGATTCTTCTACTATGTATGCAACTGCTCCTCCTATCCAGCTTCTTTCTTCTGCCCCCTAGTGCTCTCAGGCCCCCCCCTGTGCCCTCAGGCTCCCACCATGCTCTCAGGTGCCCCACTGCTCTCCGGCCCCCCTAGCGCTCTCCGGGCCCCTCTAGTGCTCTCTCAGGCCCCCCCTGTGCTCATTACCCCCCCTGTACTCTCCCCCTCCCAGTGCTCTCCAGCCCTCCATGCTCTCCTGCCCCTACCTGTGCTCACCAGTCTCCCCAGTGCTCTTCAGCCCCCCCATGCTCTCCAGCCCCTCTGTGCTCTCCGCTCCCCCTGTGCTCTTCGCCTCCCGCGTTCTCCGCCCCTGCTTGTGCTCTCCAGCCCCCCGTGGTCCCTGCCCCCTCAGTGCTCTCCAGCCCCCTCCCCCAGTGCTCTCCGACCCCCCCATGCTCTCCAGCCCCCCCCCAGTGCTCTCTGACCCCCCCTGTGCTCTCCATCCTCCTTGTGCTCTCTGGCTCCCCCTAGTTCTCTTCACCCCCCTGTGCTCTCTGGCCCCCCCAGTGCTTTTCGGCCCCCCTAGTGCTCTCCATCCCCCCTAGTGCTCTCTGCTTCCCCCCATGTTCTCCACACACCCTCCCCCCCCTCCACATGCTCTCCGTGCCTCCCGGTAAATAAGTTATGGGCTGCTCAGTCTAGAATGCCTGGGCCTATTTTTTGTCCCAGTCCAGGCTATATGTACATTGTCCTATCAGGAACAGAATACTGTAAAAAAAAGTGATACTTCTTTAAAAGTGTATGTAAACTCTAACAATGAACTTCTCTTATTTGCTTGCTTTTGGTCTGTTACATATGCAATTGAAAGCATTTAGTTATATCTGTTTATAACGTATAAAAGAATACCTGTTGATCCTGCCAAAACGCTTGTCAGCTGATAACTTCCTGTGTTTGCTGCACGTGCTGCCCTTTTATTGGTTACAATGATCCCAGCTCTCTCTGTGGACTACAGAAAACTTCACCCTTTTTTAAGGAAATGAGGACAGGTATTCAAAATAACTAATACTTTTCCTGTCCTAAGGTGACAATCCTGCCCTTCCATCAGCGGTAGGTCCATTAAGGGCGCATGGGCGCCGCCCCCCCGTCCACCGCCGCCTCCCTTATCCATGCATCCGGCCCCTTTCAGTACACTGGTGCATTGATTCCAATGGGGAGAGGCTGTTTTTTTGAGGCACCGATTAGAGCTAGAGGCTCTAATAGGCTTCAATATAGGGTGGGCTCAGGTTGCAGAGAGTGAGCTCCGAGCCCACCCAGGTGTCAATATTTGCTGTTGTAACACTGATCCTCCTCCCGGGCCAATCAGGAAGCGGGGATTGACACCCTAGGACAGTGTGTTATTGGCAGATATACCAAGTGAAAATAAAAGAAAAAAATATTTAAAGAAAAAAAAATAATGAGGCTACTACATCTAAGGACTGGTTCACTGCAATATTTTACATTTTTGTTCTTGGGTTGACGTTTATATTAAGTAAACGTGTGGCTTTGCCCTGCATAGGCAAACAGCATAGAGTTAAACAACATACAAACACTCAATTCAGGAATCAAGCTGTACAGGTGTCATAATATACTTCATAGGAAGGTAGGAAATATTAGAAACAGCAGGTGGACACATAGCAAAGTCTGTTTTCAGTTTCTGGATGGTATATTTTTAATCTAATTAAACCTTGAGGGTAAATGAAATCCTACATAAGGTATTTCTACTGAGACAGGCTATGGACAGCATACAATGTAATGCCGGAGAGTTATGAGTAGCAGCCTACCGAATCAGGAGTCCTGCTAGGTTAGTAAACTGTACTGACCTTAAAGGTCAGACTGAATTACAAGAACCTATGGGGGATGTACTCCTTCAGCTCTATTGATAATCAGTATGTTGGAGAACAGCTCAGTGGCTTAGGCTCCATGCACACTGGCATAAAAATTGTTGCTTCTACAGGAGTTTTGTGTTCTGTCTGTAGAAGCAGCTCAATGTTCTCCTATGTGCCCATGCACATTAGGACAATTACAGGCATATTTTGAACTCAACGTTTAGAGGCAGGAGAAAAAAACCTTTCTGGTATGCATTTCTGATTGGAGCTCAATGGCAGAAAAAACATAAAACTCTCCTAAACTCGTCTAGACTAAAAAAACTTAATAATATTATTCTTGATATCACTAGAAAAAAAAAGTCTTTTTAAATACATTTCACAGAACTCCATCAGTATCATTAGCAAAACAGCTTCATTATTATCCCATTACAGAAGAGAATTGTGCGCTGCATTTCAACATTTCATAATTTGCCGCGTCACGAATGTTAATTCTCCATTACGAACGCTAGTTTACAAGACCGACCGCTTCCGGCTCGTCTTTGCTTCCGAGCATGTGTATTTGTACTTTGGACTTTTGTCCGACGGACTTGTGTACATACGATAGGAAAATCCGACAACAGACATTTGTTTGTGAAAAATTTGAAAACCTGCTAGCCAACATTTGTCCGCGGAAAGTCTGACAACAATTGTCCGATGGAGCATACACACAGTCGGATTTACCGACAACAGCCTGACATCCAACATTTCCCGTTGGAAAGTCCGATCGTGTGTTAGAGGTTTCAGTGTTAAAAACAAATCCTGAATCTCTCATCAAGTTATCTGCAGTATTTTATGGCTTTATTTACAATAAAGAAATTTACTGCACTTTTTGCTTGAATTCCTTTAAAGTGAACCTGTACTTTGCTGATTCAGGGCAAAGCAACAGGTTTACCTAATTAAATGACAAGTCTGTTAGCAGGTGAGGCAGGGTGGGGGAATATTCTCTTCTTTGGCCTAAGCTAAACCTGTGCAGCATTCAGAACCGGTAATGCAGAACACATCCGGACTCTGCCAGCTCATTGTAAACCACTAATGTTGATGACACAGTTGACAGACTTCTATCCATATATTAACCACTTCAATACAGGGCACTTATACCCCCTTCATGTCCAGGCCAATTTTCAGCTTTCAGCGCTGTCACATTTTGAATGACAATTGCACGGTCATGCAACACTGCACCCAAACAAAATTGTTATCATTTTTTCCCACAAATAGAGCTTTCTTTTGGTGGTATTTGATCACCACTGGGTTTTTTATTTTTTGCTAAACAAGTAAAAAAATACAGAAAATTTTAAAGAAAAAATATGTTTTTCTTAGTTTCTGCAATAAAAATGTTTAAATAAGTAAGTTTTCTCTTTCACTAACGGGCACTGATGAGGCTGCACTGACTGGCACTGATAAGGTGGCACTGATGGGCACTGATGAGGTGGCACTGATGGGCACTGATGATGAGGCACTAATATGCAGCACTGATGGGTGCTGATAGGTGGCACTGATGGGCACTGATAGGTGGCACTGATGGGCTATGAAGGGCACTGATGGGCGACACTGATGAGGAGGCACTGACAGGCATTACTGATGGGCACTGATTGGCATCTCTAATGGGCACTGATTGGCATCCTTGATGGGCACTGATTTGCCTCCCTGTTGGGCATGGGTTGGCATCCCTGGTGAGCACAGGTGGGCATCCCTGGTGGGTCTGCACTGATAATCAATGCGCTGATTATCAGCGCAGACCCCCCCTGTCAGGAGAGCTGCTGATTGGCTCTTCCCTACCCGTGCCTTGTCAGCATGAATAGAGAAAAAGCCCATAAACGGCACTTCATGGTTACGATGTGACCAGCGGTGATTGGACACAGCTGATAATATGGTAAAGAGCCTATGTCCTAGGCTCTTAACCAAGGTCACAGATGCAGTGTGTCAGAACGAAACACCGCACCACCGATCGCCGCGCCCGAGCGGCTTATCTGCTGGACATCATAAGACGCCCAGTCAGCATAACCCAGACTGGGATCCTGCCAGGAGGCTACAAACACAGTAAAGGTAACATCTCTAGACTGATCCACCTCCACTTCCAATTCACAGAGTGAGAGCCATGAGATCCATCTCTCCTGATATTTATATGCCACCCAGGAGGCAGTACAATTAATATCATGAAGGAGCCTGACAAGAGAAATTAACCCCTTACCAACCAGAGTGCACCAACATTAAATATAGAACACATATGCAAAACATGTTACATCAAATGGGGCACATATGAGATAGTACACATATGATGCAGTATCTAGTAGGCACCTGCCTACAGGTCCACTGTTAATACTTACCCTTCTTGCACACCCCAGCTGGCCTTTTTGGCCCCCAGATCCCTATGATATACCCAGAACTTCTGTTCATGGGGAAGTATGTGACTCCCCCTCTTTCTTCCTACAATGCAGCATTGGGTACACCATCAGCCAATTTCTAGGTCCAAGCACTGTCAAATTGTAGGAAGTCACTTTGAAATGTTCCAACCCTAACCTTACACACAACTTGCCAGCTGACCATTCCATGTGGGTCATTCACATGAAAGGGATCCCAGGCATACTCACATCCACGGAATACACATAAGGTAACAGATGCTGATTTATATCACACACATAACACTTTTCAGGTCTATTTTAGTAACACTTATTATATTTCACCATCATTATGGAGTGCACGTAGTTATCAAATGATGAGTTTGGACATGGGTTTAATTTTGGTGGGTACAGGCACTCACTTCCTTTTTGGTAGCAGTCCTTTTAGTTAGCACATTTCAGTTCATTGCAGCAATCACACACCATATATCACCTTCATTTAGTCACTGGTATAGGTTCACCTTATCAACAGTTCATCTCACATCATCTCATTTTCATATCCTTGCAGAGCAGTGTGGGTTCAAACACACACAAGATTCACATATTTGTGATATGGTCGCCTGGTCTTCACCTGGCTGCTGTCCCCAGTTTGGATGGGATTCCTCACCTCAGCCCCAGGGTAGATCATCATCCCTGTCCCCCATCTTCCCTTGAATATAGGTTGGGCGTCGCTATTGGACCATTTTGTAAGTTATAGACCCCCTTTTTTTTTGAGAGATGGCTCTCTTTTTAAAGGGTATCCTATATTTATAGATATGCTATTGATTTAATTTTACTCCTGATGAGTGGCGTGAGCCATGAAACGTATGTCGAGTACACTTTGAACTGATGCCCAGAAAGTTTGGCTCACTAAGAGCAATTGCTTATGTTTACTATTAATGGAATGATCTATGAAATTGTACTGCTAATCATGTTGTATTTTACTTTGTATAATAATTGAATGTGTATACAAATTAACTGTTATTTACAGTATATTATGTCTTTTACCAAAGATTACTCATACTTTTTAACTTGATTTGTAAATAATAAACAATATAATGATCAATATAAACTAGATATTTATTCAGTGGCATGCCTCATATAAAGTCCCATTCTTTCCTCTTCCTTTTTTATTTAAACATATATTAGGGATGGAGGTTTGCCACTGCTATGATTAGGTTGTGTCAGGTCACATTATTACATAATCTTACACAGAACTTGTACCCAAGTTCCTGGCAGACAAACAGAGCATTAGGAGAGACCAGGAAAGATAAGTATTGACAGCAAAGCAAGCAAGCCACAACAAAATACTGTATGTTACCTTGCTTTCCAAGTGGAACTCCAGGCAAACAGCTTAATATATGGTTTTAGATGTCAAAAGATTTGTAATTTTGGCCAATCATTTTGGCAGAGGGCCCAGGAGCAAAGAAGGGTGCAGGCTTCGTAATCCAGAGGCTCCCAGTAATTAAAGAAAAAACTCTTTCTATATTAATCCACCAGGGCAGGTGCACACTATATCTTTCTTCTCATCAGGTAGGCTGCACAGATCCCCATGATTTTCAGTGACGGCCCCGAATACACACCATACTAGTTAGTAAGATTACTCTACTACTTCTCAGCTTGGCATTACCGATCCTGGGTCAGCCCCCTTTTTACAATGATGCTAATTCACTGTCCATTGAAGAGCTTGGAGGTGAACAGGTGACAGCTCAATTGCTGGACAAGAATAAATTGTTTAAATAGGAACTACTGTACATGTGCCACCTGTTGGGCTGTGCAATTTGGAAAAAGTGTGCAAATCACAAGATGCATGCTAACAACCAAGGAAAATAATTATAAAGAGGTAAAAAATTAAATTTAGGAAAAAGGGTAATATTCAATGAATAATGGGGCGTAAACACGGTCGGACTTTTCGACCGGACTGGTCTGACGGAAGCCGACGGACCAAATCCGGCGAACAATCCGATCGTGTGTGGGCTTCACCGGACCTTCAGCGGACCTTTCCAGTCGCAAATCTGACAGACTTTAGATTTGCAACATGCTTCCAATCATTACGTCGTAACTCCGCCAGACCCAGAAATCTGCTTGTCTGTATGCTAGTCCGACAGACAAAAACCGACGCTAGGGCAGCTATTGGCTACTGGCTATCAACATCCTTATTTTAGTCCGGTGTACGTCATCATGTACGAATCCGTCAGACTTTGGTGTGATCGTGTGTAGGCAAGTCCGGTCATTAGAAAATCCGTTGAAAGTCCGCCAAAAGTCCGTCGAAAGTCTGTCGAAAGTCTGTCGAAAGTCTGTCGGACAGGCTTTTGGACAGGCTGTCGGACTTTTGTAGCTGAAAAGTCAGACCGTGTGTACATGGCATGAGAGTAATTAAAGTGTGTTAAAGTATAATCTGCTACAAGTTTAAATAACCAAAACTGAACTAAAAAATACAAATATATATAAAAAGTCACATTCATCTGAACTTGCTTTGTAATATCGGGGACATTTTATCACCCATGCAAGTGGTTTCCTCGACTGCTTTAATAATAAAAGCCTGGGTTGACAAGCATATGCTGTCTGTGTCTTGCAGTCAGTATAGGAGTCAGGCATGGTCATAACGCTGTTAAAACAAAAAAATTACACAAGCTGCACTGACATAGACTAAAACTGCTTGTATTGAGGTTAAAATACTAGAAAGCCCCATAACAGTGTTTACCTGACAAGAATTTTATTTTTATAATGTCAATGAAACCAAGGTTATTAGTGCTTGTTGGAGATCATAAGATTCTGTCCATTGTTTATTAATCATTAAGTCCTCGCCCTTATGTAGGATTTCACAATCATATGTGCCTATTACATTCATATACACACTGTAGGGCCGAGTCAATCTGTCTTGTGTAAGATTGTGGGAAGAAACCAGCGCATCCAGAAGAAGAAGATACAGACAAGTCGAGGTCCAACAAATGATGTGTTGTAGCAGGTATTGAACCTTGAATTGTAGAGCGGCAAGGCCAGAGTGATGCCTATTTGGATATTGTGCACTTCCGCAGTCCAATAACATTAAGTGATGTGACCATTTTGAATTATTGAAAAGTTACTTGACTGTTGTGCTGGATTTGTAAATCACAGACCCAGAACCCAGAAGAAAAATGCAGATTAGTAATATCAGAGAAAAGTCTGAAGACTTCATCTGAATGCTTTTTCAAGGTCAGTGACCCAAAATATTGAGACAAGAGGGTAAGCATAACAGCCAGGCAGCTAACATTTTCAACGACAAGTAATGGCATGCTCTGTATGTCTTCCAATGACAGGTTTGCTTCAACGTATCTTCTGAAGTAACAAGATAATGAATTGATGGTTGTTAGAGCATTGCTGTCTGATAACTCAGACTTAAACTGGCTACACATTATACAATTTTCTTGTACAATTTTCCTTTAGATTTACCAAAACCATATAATGAGGTCAAACCTAAACACTTTCAATTTGTATGTAATCAGGCAGGCCCTTGAACTACATACTAGATGAAGGTAAATCTAAAGGAAATTGAACAAGTATAAGTATATATTGTATAATGTGTAGCCAGCTAGGAAGGATTGCACTGTAGGAGAATGGATAGGATAAGGTGTAATATCCCCTAAGAGGTACACCTTAGCATAAGCATAAGAAAAAGGTCTCTGTGTAGCAGCTATAAAGGGGCGGTCTTTAATCCTAACTCTTTAGCCAACTAGCATTGGGGCCCAGTTGTACCGTTGATGCACATGAGAATCATCCCAGTGAAGCCTGCAGGCAGCAGTAAGGTCAGCAGATGGCTGTATGGTCAGTTCCTAAAGGGCTCAGTCTCTCTCTAGCAGCAGATAGTAAATTTCCACAGCAGCAACTCACAAGTCCCAGTGATGTTGAGTTCATCATCTACACAGTGATCAGTCTGCTATCTGCACTGCACCCAGATGACACTCCAGATCCCACTTAGGCTGCCAATATGCAGCAGTGATGGTGCACACTGGACAGCAATGTACACTCTCTGATCTCACTCAGAGCAAGAGGAAGCTGTGTCCTGTAAATCTTGAGCCCTGCACTACCCATGTTCTTGCATAGGTGAAAATGATGTCACCAACATCTTCAGCATGAAGCACATGTTCTAGGAAATCTCCAGCATGCACCACTGTGAATCATGGGGGCCAGAGAGAACTTAAAAGAGAAAGAGAGAACTGGCCTTGTGTTAACACCAGAAGTGAAGGTGACAACATGGGCATGGACATGCATCAGTGGAGCGCCAGGTTACACCAGACAATACTAGATTCCCTAGGACTGTAAGTGTGTTTTTTGAGGACAACCACAGCCGTTAAGGAATATGGAGAAAATAAACAATGTAAAGAGGGAGTGAAGTGCCTCTTTAAATGACCATATACAATAACCTAAAAATAACGAAAGATAACTTTAAGGTAGACTTCCATCCTAAATCCAGCTTGTCTTAAAATGTCCCCTCTTCCCTCTTAACACGTATGCTGACTAACCCGTGTTAAAAAAGATGTATATACTTACCTATTTTCAGCCTGTTCTGGTCCGATCACGTGATCCCCTGTGTCAGCCAGCGGCAGATGCAGGGGAGAGGAGCAACAGCAGGGAATTCCAGGAGTGGTGACATCACCCAGAGCCACCCATAGCCCAGCTGTTGTTAGCGCTCCCTCCTCTCCCCTGCAGCTGCCACTGGCTGACACAGGGGAGCCAGATCCTTTGACCAGACCAGAGCGTTTTGTACATGGGTTAGTGAGAATGTGTTAGGAGTGGGGAGGGAACTTTTTTAAAGACTAGTTTAGGTTTAAGCAGGCTATACATACACCATTTTTTGGGGGGGTCAACCAGCAGGTTGAACAAAAAATGCCAACAGATCCACACAAGCAATGTGGATGCAGGGATCTCCCACGCTGTGCAATTGTATGCTGACAATGGGGATTCCCCCCCCCCATCAGAATACACAGCACATGGCTGCAGTCATAGGTCGATGGAAGGTCAACAGGAATCGGTTATTAGAGCAGCAGGATACAGCCGACTTTTGGCTTTAGGCTGGAATCCTACCATAAAGGCTATGTCATGCAAGCAATTTTTGTAGCAGTGATTTGCAGCAGCTTCAGAATTGCTATTCCTAGCTTTTTAGGTACTTGGAATGAATGAATTGCAATCAATGAAAGGTCTGTGTTGTAGTGATTCCAGCGATTTGTAGCGCAGTCTCTAAGCAATTTACTTTTTGCTGTGAGTGAAATTAGCTACAAAATCACTGGCTTCAGTAGTAACTAATGTTATCGATGACCCTAGTACACTAGCCATTCCTAGCTGCATAGACATTCATTGCTACACCAGCAACCCAGCAACTGTTCAGCCAGCTGCAAATCACCAAAGAAAACACTAAGATATGCAACTGCTTCAAATCTGCTTGAGTAGTTTGGTCCCAACTCTAAATAAAAAAAACATGGTGCCACAATGGCATTGCTAGGTATAATTGCAAGCATTCTAATTTTAATTTTAGTATGTGCCCCCTTCCCACTTGCTGTCACACAGCATAGCTGAATAGATTAGAAACAGCATAATAAGCTCAGCTTCAATGAGCTGTCAGCATTACATACTGTTTACCATTGAAACAAATATATTACACAGGCATTCTGTCAGACTTCTGAGAATGTAATTGTACAGTATCCAGATTATGTTACTTCACTGATTTAGTGAAGGAGACCAGACACCACCTCTCTTTTCCAAAAAGCAGTGTTTTCCCCAGTAGAGCAGAATATGTATCATTTGCAGCTTGAATGTTATGTAATTCTAAGTGAATGATGACAGGTGACACTTATTCTTCCACTCATCTATTCTACTTCAACTAATTATGAGACCGGTTTGAAGGATCCTTTACAGAAATGTTCTTTTTACTGGTATCATATCATGTATTGAACAGTATTTCACTGCTAATGTAACCCAGGAAACATTGCAACTGTATCTTCATTATACACTATATGGACAAAATGTTGTGAACTCCTGACTCCTTAACTTTTTGGTAATGCTGCTATCAGGAACCATAAACCAGACGGAGACAGAAAGTGCAGTTAAAATCACACCTTTAATGAAATGGCAAAAATAACAGAGTTCAGGAACAGAACAGAAGACATTGTTTGGATGCCAGAGCGGGTAATCAGACGAGCTGGGTCAGGAAACCAGAAGTCAACATAGTGAGGAGCAAAAATCATGAACAGGAATCGAAGGGAAGTCAGCCAGGCGAAGTCATACACAGGAGCACAGGAAAGAATGCGCTTAGAGATTACTTACCACGCAAGAGCAAGGAGGAAATGAGCTAAGATGTTTAAATAGCAAAAAAGGGGCTGGCTGTAGGCAGGACTAATGAACCAGGGTAATCGTAACCAGGTGAGTCATTGTGGAAACAATGAGTGGCTGGTAATTAACCGACAGCTGTGCAGCTTCTGAGCACTGAAAGAAAAGAGCTGCTTGTTAATAGCAGGAGCTCTGACAACTGCATTTTCTTGTCTCATGATTCCATGCTATGTATTTATATGGAATGCACCTTTAGCAAACAGAATTCTAAACTATATTTCCAATCTAGTCTGTTTCTTTATGATACAGTTGCAATAAAAAGTATGTGAACCCTTTTGGAAAGATATGGATTTCTGCACAAATTGGTCATAAAATGTGATCTGTTCTTCATCTAAGTCACAACAATAGACAATCACAGTCTGCTTAAACTAATAACACACAAAGAATTAAATGTTACCATGTTTTTATTGAACACACCATGTAAACATTCACAGTGTAGGTGGAAAAAGTATGTGAACCCTTGAATTAATAACTGGTTGAACCTCCTTTGGCAGCAATAACTTCAACCAAACGTTTCCTGTAGTTGCAGATCAGACGTGCACAACGGTCAGGAGTAATTCTCGACCATTCCTCTTTACAGAACTGTTTCAGTTCAGCAATATTCTTGGGATGTCTGGTGTGAATCGCTTTCTTGAGGTCATGCTACAGCATCTCAATCGGGCTGAGGTCAGGACTCTGACCGGGCCACTCCAGAAGGCGTATTTTCTTCTGTTTAAGCCATTCTGTTGTTGATTTACTTCTATGCTTTGGGTCGTTGTCCTGTTGCAACACCCATCTTCTGTTGAGCTTCAGCTGGTGGACAGATGGCCTTAAGTTCTCCTGCAAAATGTCTTGATAAACTTGGGAATTAATTTTTCCTTCGATGATAGTGATCCGTCCAGGCCCTGACGCAGCAAAGCAGCACCAAACCATGATGCCCCCACCACTATACTTCACAGTTGGGATGAGGTTTTGATGTTGGTGTGCTGTGCCTCTTTTTCTCCACACATAGTGTTGTGTGTTTCTTCCAAACAACTCAACTTTGGTTTCATCTGTCCACAGAATATTTTGCCAGTACTGCTGTGGAACATCCAGGTACTCTTGTGCAAACTGTAAACGTGCAGCAATTTTTTTTTTTTTGGACAGCAGTGGCTTCCTCTGTGGTATCCTCCCATGAAATCCATTCTTGTTTAGTGTTTTACGTATCGTAGATTCGCTAACAGGGAAGTTAGCATATGCCAGAGACTATTGTAAGTCTTTAGCTGACACTCTATGATTTTTCTTCACCTCACTGAGCAGTCTGCACTGTGCTCTTGCAGTCATCTTTACAGGACGCCCACTCCTAGGGAGAGTAGCAGCAGTGCTGAACTTTCTCCATTTATAGACAGTTTGTCTTACCGTGGACTGATGAACAGCAAGGCTTTTGGAGATACTTTTATAACCCTTTCCAGCTTTATGCAAGTCAACAATTCTTAATTGTAGGTCTTCTGAGAGCTCTTTTGTGCGAGGCATCATTTACATCAGGCAATGCATCTTGTGAAAAGCAAACCCAGAACCGATGTGTGTTTTTTATAGGGCAGGGCAGCTGTAACCAACACCTCCAATCTCATCTCATTGATTGGACTCCAGTTGGCTGACACCTCACTTCAATTAGCTCTTGGAGATCTCATTAGTCTAGGGGTTCACATTCTTTTTCCACCTGCACTGTGAATGTTTACATGGTGTGTTCAATAAAAAACATGGTAACATTTAATTATTTGTGTGTTATTAGTTTAAGCAGACCGTGATTGTCTATTGTTGTGACTTAGGTGAAGATCAGATCACATTTTATGACCAATTTGTGCAGAAATCCATATTATTCCAAAAGGGTTCACATACTTTTTATTACAACTGCACATTCCAGAAATAGTTTGTTTAATGTTTCTAACAGATTATGTTAGAATGTAATATAATGATGTTTGTGATGCATGTCACGTCAACTGCTGGATTAATGAATATAGATCAGAGGTGATCAAAGTGTAAAGGCTGCAACGGGGTAAGAAGAATGAGGAGTACTATAAATTAGACACTGGAGTAGAAGATTTCCTTAATGCTCTCTCAGAAGAATGCAGTCCTGACATGATAGGTGTATTTTTGTCATGGGCATGACACCAAGTTTAAAGGCTGATTATAAGGGTTATAAATTTTGGAAAAATGTTTTTGCAACAACACTGAGTTTACATTTTGGTTTAGCCAGGTACGCCTGCCAACATCACAGAGTAACACATTACTTGTCAGAATGGAGGACCATTGCTTTTGCATTTGTGTCTTTGCAGATGACAGGGATGAGCTATGAGCTGGGAGGGATTTGGCATCTGAACTTTTCCAAAACATGGATAATCCTTTAAGCAACTCTGGATAACTTGCGATCCCTTCTAAACCCCTTCAGTCCCAGAGCCTTTCCTTCCTTTAGGACTAGAGTCTTGTTTTCTTTTTTTTAGTTTTACAGATGTGATGGTTTTGTGCTATTTAGATTGTAAGCTCTTACGAGCAGGGCCCTTTTGTTTTGAAACTGTCCTGTCTCCCTTTACCTTGGCACTACAGAAATCCTGTATAATAATGATAATTTAACCTAATGTAATAATATAGCAGAATGTTAAAATTACATTTTACAATTACATTTTCAATTTAGATTTTTTTTTAAATATAACATACACTGTAGCTGTAGCATTGAAGGAAGATTGAATAAGACCTCATACATAGCAATTATTATACAGGTTTTATATAGCGCCAACAGTTTGCGCAGCACTTTACAACATGAGGGCAGACATTACAGTTACATTACAATTTGGTACAAGAGGAATCAGAGGGCCCTGCTCGTTAGAGCTTACAATCTAAAAATAGCAATGGATGGCTGTATGCTAGCTGTACTTATGTAAACTGGTACATAGGCATAAATCCCTGAGCGCATACCAGTTGTGTTCAGGGTTTTACATCCATGTGCATGTGCAAGTTAACGCAATTGCATTGAATACCAGTGAAAAGCTAATGTACAGGTGGCTATAGTCAATAGGGTTGGGCGAATGGTTCGGCCTGAGCATAAGTTTGGGCCGAACTTTCGTTGTTTTTCGATCGTTCAAACATCCGAACAAACGGGTTGTTCGATCGTTTGTTCCCTCCCCTCGAACTGACCACAATGCATTGCGGTGCTGAACAGTGCATTGCAAGCCCTGATTGGCTGAAGCAGGGAAAGCTTCGGCCAATCAGGGCACAGAGCACCGTCGGAGTCATGATTGGACACTGTCATCATGACTTCATCCAATCATGGCTCATTCCCACCCCACAGTATAAAAAGTATTCTTTCAATGGCAGCCATTTTCAGTGTGATTTTGGTATGGAGAGAGATAGAACAGGGCTCTGCTCAGTGCTATTAGTTAGTGTGCTATGCTGTGCTATTTTGCTTCAATTGTCAGTATAGAATATTAGTTTAGTGTCAGTCTAGAGATAGTGTGAGTGTAGTGAGGAGGACCATCATTCAGCTTTGCATAGTGTGCAGCTACAGTAGGGACAGCTCAGATAGCTTCACTGTAGTGTAGTGAAACCTTGTCATTCATACATACATTAGTGTAGAGTAGGGACAGCTCATATAGTTTCAGTGTATTGTAGTGAGACCGTGTCAGTAATCTTTACATTAGTGTATAGCTAGAGTATGGACAGTTCATATGGCGTCAGTGCAGTGACGGTTGAACACCGTCTATTTGATTGTGTTACTGCCAGTTTAACGCCATATAGTTTTGTGCATTACTGCCAGTTTAACGCCATATAGTTTTGTGTGCGTTACTGCCAGTTTAACGCCATATAGTTTTGTGCGTGTTACTGACAGTTTAACGCCATATAGTTTTGTGCACGTTACTGCCAGTTTAATGCCATATAGTTCTGTGCATTGCTGTACGTTTGGCAAATTATATTGCAGTATATTATAGTGTATCCATGCAGTGTGTCTGTGTAGTGCGAATACTCAAATTAAAATGCACCAAACACCTATTTACATTGATTAAAGTGCATCTACGTACAGATTTCAACTTCTTCTTTACATTTGCTTGTAAGCACTGCCCCCTCCCTCCCAATAATGTCTGGGAGGACAACAAGGAGAGGCAGACGTTTTCTTGGCACTGTAAGGGGGCCAGCAAGAAATGAGTCTACAAGCAAAGGTGGACATGGTGGTTAGTCCTCAGGCAGGGCATCATTTCCTCTGTTTAGTGGGTTTGCCCGTGCTAACCAGCCACAGCATGCAAAGGAGGTGGTGGACTGGCTTACTAAACCTTCCTCATCCTCTGTCACGCAAGCAGAAACAACTGTGCAGTCCCCTGCAGTTGCCAGAGTGGATAAACCTGCCTCTCTGTCCACATCTATTCCTGCCATAGCCCCAACATCAGCCATTGAGGAGTCAGCTGAGTTATTTGACCACAGCATCAGCCACTTGCTCCTTGATGATGCCCAGCCATTACTGGATTCAGATGGTGGTTCAGAGGTTGAGGATGACAGGAACATGAGCCTAGAGAGAGGGAGGAACAATGGTAGACAAATTGGCATTTATGTTCCCCAAGCCACAGCGTATTGCCAAGTTGTCTCCAGTGGTAATGATGAAGATGGAGGAGATGGAGGAGATGGAGATGGAGATGATGATGATGATGATGATGATTATGATTATGATGAGGTCACTGATGCGACTTGGGTGCCAGAGCAGAGGAGGAAACTGAAGGTGAAGCGGCAAAACCCCAAGGAGGCCGACATCAAGAAAGAGTAGAGAGCAGCCACTCTATTCCATCACATTCTGCAGCTGTTATGTCCCGGCCCACTCCCCAAAGCTCAGCTGTTTGGGCCTTTTTCAGCACATCTGCAGCAGATCGCACTGTTGCTATCTGCAGACTGTGTCTCAGGCACATCAATCGTGGCAAAAACACAAACCATTTGGGTACCACATGCTTAACAAGGCATTTAACGTCCAACCACTCAGCCCATTGGCAAGAGCACCTAAAATATAAAGAAAAGAATTGCGCTAGGTGCGTAAGTAATGTGAAAAAATTAATATTAAAGATAACCGTGAAGGATGTCCTGCAGCTGAACACTGTAACCCCTATACAAGGGCACAAAAGATAGAAATAGAAAGAAAAATTGCAACGCTGGACAAAGACCACAAATAATGTATGTGATATATCAATAAATGAATAGCGTACAAAAAATGACTGATAACTAATAAATAATTGATACTAGCATCAGAAAAATAATGAAATATAATAAAAAATATTCAATTGATGGTGCAGATAAGAATATAAATAAATATAAAATATTTGTGAAAAAAGTTCATAAAGTGAAATAAAGTCCAAAAGTGAGATATCCAATGCAAGACCCTGGGTCTGTATTTCACCGCTAGTGCTGCCCGCCACCTGGTAATGAAGCAATGGAGGCTTACCGGAAAGCCTGTGACCGCCCTTATTCAGGAGGTCAAAACAGGCTTAGTAGAGTGATCGGGGCCACAGGAAACTCCGCTGAAATCTCATCAACTTCTTTTATGGATAGCCGACCAGCAACAACAGGAGGCATCTAAGATGATGTATTCCCAGGAGGCAATTGATATATACACAGATTAGAACAGCAAAGACTAATAGCTTCAAAACTTTCCACTTCTCAGAAGCTGCACTTCTAATATCAGTTTCAGCTGGCTCCTTTCCAGGATAAGTATGGTAGTAGGCAGAGGTTCCTCTATAAGATGGCGGAAAGTTTTGAAGCTATTAGTCTTTGCTGTTCTAATCTGTGTACATATCAATTGCCTCCTGGGAATACATCATCTTAGATGCCTCCTGTTGCTTTTTCTTTCTAAGAGCACCTAAAAGCCACACAAAAGGGGCACAAATCTGTCCCTCCTCCTCCTTACCCACTTCAGTCTGCCCCTGCTATACCGAGTCATTACCCCTCAGCAGCCTCCACTAACAGAGATGATGGTATAGCACAGGGTGTCCCAGGTCCTAGCAGCACATCTGCCAGCAGCACACCACCAGCAGTAGACTGTAGCTGGCAAATTTCTCTGCCCCATCTGCTGCAGTGGGAAAAAAAAGTCCCTGCCACCCACATGCCCAGCGTTTAAATGCAAGCTTGTCAAAGCTGTTGGCTCTCCAACGTCTACCTTTCAGCCTGGTGGATTCTGCTCCCTTCCATGAATTCGCACTATGTGCTGTACCACAATGGCAGGTTCCCAGTCGCTACTACTTTTCATGTAAGGCTGTTCAATCTCTCTACCATCACGTGGAAGGGAATGTTCAGGCATCGTTGGGCAAGGCAGTTAGCCGTAAAATCCACCTTACTGCTGACACGTGGTCCAGCAAGCATGGGTAGGGACGATATATTTCGTTCACAGCACACTCAGTAACGCTGCTTGCAACTTGAAAGGATGCAGGACAGGGCTCAGTGCTGCAGTTTGTTGCTCCCCCACGTCTCCATACAGCTGGTGGTGATGATGCCAGATTTGTGAGATCTACCCCCTCCTCCTCCTCTGCCACCTCCATGCCCTCCTCTGCACAATTGTCCTATGAACATCAGGTACCCTCTAAGCGTTCAAAGGGTTATTCCCAGAGTCAGACTAAAAGGCGACATGCAGTGCTTCAGCTGGTGTGTTTAGGGGACAGGAACCACACCAGAGCAGAGATTCTTGTAGCTCTGCAGGAACAGGCCCAGAGGTGGTTCACACCACGCCAGTTGGAGCCAGGAATGGTGGTGTGCTATAATGGCTCAAACCTCCTGTCCGCCCTTAGACAGGGAAAGTTGACACATGTCCCATGCCTGGCACATGTCCTCAATATGGTGGTGCAGCGTTTCCTAAATATGTACCCAGGGTTGCAAGATGTGCTAAAGCTGTCCCGAAGAGTCTGTAGCCATTTCAGGTGGTCATACACAGCCAGTGCTCAGTTGGAGGAAATTCAGCAGGAAATCCACCTGCCCATAAACCGCCTGATTTGTGACCAGCCCACCAGGTGGAACTCGACTTTGTCAATTCTGCAGCGGCTATACATGCAGCAGAGGGCCGTCAACAAGTACCTGTGCGAATACGGCGTGATGACAGGCTCAGGCCGCCTCAGCTTTTTTTCCCCACGCCAATGGGCGATCATTAAGGATGTGTGCACTGTATTGTCACCATTTGAGGAGGCCACAATGATGGTGAGCCGTGACAGTGCATGCATCCGTGATACAATCCCTGTTGTGTTCCTGCTGGAGCAGACTCTGCGTGACATTATGGACAGGGCACTGGAGGCAGAGCAGCAGGAGGAAGAGGAGGACTTCCTTTCCTCTCAAGGCCCACTTTATCCAGACACCATCATTCCTATGTCACAGAACACACAGGAGGAGAGAGGGGAGGAGGATGAGGAGGAGGATTCTGGCACTTTCATAGGCTTCGAAGAAGAGGAAGACATGTGTCAATCTGTAAGCAATGGCTTTCCAACCCCAGGACCCTTGGGAGTAGTACGTGGCTGGGAGGAGGAAGTTCCAGATTCTGTCATCCTGAGTGACCCCGAGGAGTCTGCTTCTCAAGCCTTGGCAAATTTGAGGCGCATGGGCAACCTCATGCTTTAAAGCCTGTGAAAGGACCCAAGAATACGTGGCATAAAGGAGAAGGATGATTACTGGTTGGCAACCCTCCATGACCACCGTTATAAGGGGAAGGTCTCAGAACTCATTCTGTCCCCACAGAGAGTGCAGAAGATAAAATCTCTTGAGGACACGTTAAAGAGGATTTTATTGAACGTTTTTCCTGACTCCAATAGGTTGCCGTGTCGTGGAAAATTTAGTTTTGAGTCTTCTGTTGGTCAAGAGAGGAGCATTGGAGAAGGTGTCTGCCTAAGTGAGGAATTTCTGAATTTTTTTTAGTCCTCGCCCCCAAGGGCCATCAGCTTCCACATTCCATTGGCAGCATCCGCATTACATGGTGGACGATTACCTCGGGGCCAAAACAGAGATGGAGAGCTTTCCAGTTGACGATCCACTGACTTACTGGGTCATGAGAATAGACCACTGGCCAGAACTTGCCCAGTATGCTATTGAGTTGTTGGCTGCCCTGCATCCAACATGCTTACAGAACAGGCATTCAGTGCTGCAGGAGGTTTTGTTATTGATCATAGAACACATCTGTCCACAGACTCCGTGGACCGTTTGACCTTTATAAAAACGAATCAGTCCTGTATTATCAGCTATGAAGCCTCTGATGCCAATGTCACTGATTAAGTCTTTTTGGGATGTGGAATCTCTGCAGGACTTCGAGGCTGCCTAGCTTTGAGGGTGTTCAATCATTTCAGCTGGAAGAATGTTTTGGGTATAGGTTTTATGGGCACAATTAACACCCAAAGACCAATTTTTCAGCACCTGTTTGACAGGTGCATATCACTGAAAAAATGTTTTGCCTTCATCAAGAGCACCTCTATAGGATTACGGTGGGAAGGCTCCCCCGACACCCAAAGGGTAATTTTTCTGCACCTGTTTGACAGGTGCATATCATTGCAATTTTTTACAGCAAGGCCAATTCTTGCTTTCATCAAGAGTAGCTCCATAAGGTTATGGTAGGAAGGCGCCACCGACATCCAAAGACCAATTTTTACGCACCCGTTACTTCTATCCAAAGTCAAAGTGACACCAGAATGTATCCAAAAAATCTCTTATCTTGTTCCCAGTGCACTACATTGTGGCCTCATCAGCTGAGCAAAATAAAGGCAGCTTGCAGGGAAAATGTTTTTATTTGGCTTTATAAATGCAATTATTGCTGCAGCAGATTCTAGACATGGTACAGATCTGCCACATTACAGGTAGACTAAGGGGACTGTCCCAGGCAGTATATTGGAAGGAATTTTTCATTTTTATGCTTTCACTTTAAAATTCAAATAATCACTGCTCATTTAAAAATGACATTTAAAAATCACATTTTTCACAAACTTTTTTTTTTTTATTGATACATGTCCCCCAGGGCAGGACCTAGACCCCTATAACCATTGTATGCCCAATTACTTGCATATAAGCCTTC
This sequence comes from Aquarana catesbeiana, assembly GCF_042186555.1. Taxonomy (NCBI): domain Eukaryota; kingdom Metazoa; phylum Chordata; class Amphibia; order Anura; family Ranidae; genus Aquarana; species Aquarana catesbeiana. The sequence goes on from NC_133328.1 coordinate 76,550,450, forward strand.
AAAATAGACACTTTTGATTTTTGACGTCCGGGTCCCATTGACTTTAATGGGGTTCAATATTCACGTTCAAACTTTCGCAGTGTTCGAAAGTTCTGGTGCGAACCGAACAGGGGTCTGTTCAGCCCATCTCTAATAGTTAATAAACAAATAAACTGTCTCATAGATGCAACAGGAAGTCAGAGGGAATTTCTACAAACAGGGGAATTCTTCTCTTAGACAGTTGTCACCTGAACAGGTTTCCTCATTAGAAGATTTCTCTTCTATATCATGCTTATACTTGTCCCAATGCATTAGAAATTTGGACAAATGTGAAGGCAACATAGAATCTCGTGGGGTATAAACTTACAACAGTCAGTTTACAAAAATATATAAATTTATTATGCACAAACACACACATAATAAACAGCCTTCAATAGTAGATAAATTGCATTGGATGCTACTAATTATGGAATATCCACTTGTCTGACACAAATTGGAAGAACTTATATATAATGATGATCCCACGCTGTTACACGTGGAGATTTATTCTTCCAGTTGTACACTCTACATGTTTCGGGGTTACCCCCTTCTTCAGGAGTATATTAGGTCAGAAAATGATCTACAAGAAAGCATATAAATCAAATGTACAATATTAGAATCAAAAACGCATAACTAATGACCAACCTTCAAGGTATACTGTCATGCATCTTAAATCAATAAAGATAGAGTCTAATATACCCCTCAGTACATCCCTCAATATTAAGGATTAAGCCCATACGAAATGGGTGATTTTGGAGCAAAAAAGAAAACTCACCCACATAGCCAGCGCCAGAATTTTAGGCGTCACAAGGCCAAAAAATTGAATGCAGGAACCAGGAAAAGTGAAGTCACATAAAAAAGAAGATACTTTAAAAATAAGAGCTTCATAGGGTGGAGAAATATATCTCACAGCCATTATATTACAGATAATTAATTTTAAAAAATTCAATCAAAACATTTCAATTGGTGATACACACCTATGAAGTCTTGACTGAGTGGTGCATATAATTTGGGTGGGGAGAGAGTGTGTTATCCAAATGGAAATTGAAGTCAGGTGTAGATGGAAATAGTCCAAGGAACCATCCAAAGCCACATATAGATTCTATGTAATATATAAAGAGCGTGTTGCAATGCACGATTATTGCTACACAACTTTTGTATATCACATTGGCTGATTCCAAATGGTAAAAAAAAAAAAATGAACCCTGGCAGCAGAAGATATGAGGAGCAAGATGCAGCAGAGCAATGATCTTACAAGATGAAATAACAGCGAAGCAGCGTAGAATTTAGTTCTTTGTTATCAGTTGTAAACTAGATTTGAACACAGTTTGTCCTTCTCAGAAACATCTAAAAGTTGCAATGCCTCAAAAGTCCTGATCCAAATTATTCTTTTGCTGTAGGAAGAATTGTCAAATTTTATAGTGACTATCATCAGGCTTGGATGAAGATACGGATTAGGCTGCTGGCCACTTTAGATGTTTTAAGGGATTAGGCTGCTGGCCACTTTAGATGTTTTATGGTTGTCCATTAAAAACAGCACCTCTGATGCTGCTTCCATGTGATGTGGGGTGCAGTTCCTTGGGCAGAGGTCCATTCTTTGATTACTACAAGGTGCAATTGACCACTCTATAATTTGAAAATGCATTTCCTCTGGTAAGGAGATTTGCCTATATCACAGTGGTGCTGTGTGGATCTATCTATGATACTGAAGCTGGTGCGGGGTTTCCACTTTCTGACATCTATGCTTATGGACTTTTATACAAATTTACCTATTTATCATTAAGCACTGCATACCACATGTAAAGGTGGCTATACACTGATCGATATTTGGCCGGTTAGGCCAAGATTTGATCAGTGTGTGGCCGATCCAGCTGGACATGCTGGAAATTTTTTTCCCAACTGTCCCTTGGCATCAACATGTACAATAAGGCTGGATTCACACTTATGCAAATTGGATGAGGGTTTCCCCACATCCAATTTGCGTGACAGGAGAGTGTGCCCGGCTCGCAATGGAGCCAGTTCACACACCTCCAGGGAGGCCACGGTCTGCGTTTGGAAAGGGTCCTGTGCGTCTTTGGTTCCGTTTCAAGTGCGAATTTAGGCAAAAATTCAGACCTGATTTGCACCTGAATCGGTGAACAGGGATGCACTGGACCCCATGCTGTGAGCCACAGTATGTGTGAACCCAGCCTGAAGGGCTATGGATCCTGCTACGATCTTGATGGCGTCAAGATCCTAGACTGCTAGAGTGTAGGGGAGACCAGTCTAGCTGCTGGGAGGGAAGAAGGATTGAGTAAGCAAATCTTTTTTAGTTCCCCTAGACCTAAACAGGCCATTTACTCTTGCAGTGTGGGTGTAACGGGTGATTTGCTGGCTGTGTGTAGCTCTCTATTACTTCTTCCTCCATAGCCGAGACTTCTGGGTGTTATGCAGCAGCCGACTCTTACCCTCACTTCCTTGCTGTGTAAGCAGTGTGGGCTCTGTGTAAAATCCCACCTCTTGGTAGCGGAGGATCTGAGCCAATCAGCGGTAGGAGGACTGCATGCAGCAGCCGCCATGGATTCTGGTAAATGTAGTCTTTAAAGGGGCACAGTGCAATGCAAGTGAAGGGAGGCTGATGGAGTTGTGGACTCCCTGCACAACAGTGGAGAAGAGATAGAACTTTTCCCGAGCAATTCTGGAAAGATCAGGGTCTTTTGCAGGGGAAAGCCAAGCCATACAGACCAATGGCTTTTGCTGTTACTGTGCAGAGACCAGGGGCCATACGAGTCTTTGCCAAGGGGGACCAGAGAGTGCAGACCTTTCACTGGGGTGCCCTTACCCACACCAGAAGCCAAAGGACTAAGACACTCAGAGTTCTCCTGTCGAGCTGGGATCTAAAGCTGGAGGGATCCCCTGACATGTGTGCCTACAGTCAGTGAGAGCCAGGGACTTCTGAGACATCAGACTGCTAAATGATCTGGACCAGATTCTAGTGCACCAGGAGGGTTATGCTGAACTATCTATGCTTATCTGAACAATGACACGGCTAGTGCAATTGAGACCACTCCTAGTTTAGCAGCACATCAGCCTTTTATTGCCCAATCTTAATGGGACAACTTCACGTGTACCACCTCACAGAGGGCCCCAACATTAGCTGGCTAATACTGACAATCAGGTGCCAGGTACGTGTAATTACCTCCAGGGATAAACTTTTGTCAGACATGTATACACCAATCTGCCATTGGGGCTGTATACGTGATGTACACACGTGGACCTTTATTTTTGGGTTAGTCGTTGCTGATACTTTTAACCCCGTTTGCACCAATAATAATTTGGTTTTACAGTTCAGTTGTTTGCCATCTTATGGGTTAGTGTTTAAATTATCTAGTACACCATCTTTAAAACTGTTCAATGGCCTGTCTATTGAGTGAATTGTTTAACTGCATTGACATAATGCATCCTTTCAGTCTACCATCCAGTTCCTTGTGGCCTATTTTCTGTGCATTATCAAAGAGTAGTAGCATACTAACTTTTAAGTTAAGAAGCTTGGATGTTACATAGGTATGTCAGTGGGGTCCAAGCAGAACAGAGAACCCATTTTATCCAATGGCTGTTGCAGGGGTAAGCGCTACACATGAACACAGAGACAGGCCATAAATTCAATCATCAGATTTTACAAATCCACATTTGGTTTGAACCTTCAAAAGTATATCTAAACCCAATTATAAAAATATCATATTGGTTTTAGTGTGAATATAATTTCAAAATAAGTTTTTAGTCTTTCTAAATCTGCAGCTTTCATTAAAAGAGTACATGCTGATCCTACATGGTAAGTCTTCAGGAGGCAGCCAAAGAAGAGGCAAGAAGAGGTAAGTAAAAGCATTTTTATAATGGCTGGGCAATAGATTTTAAAAATGATATAAAATTCACTCTCTAACTATTCACCAGTGGACTTTCAGTCTATTTCTGCGTCTTTCCATGTACAGTATGCAGTACCCCTCGATATGGAGCTCTTTGAATCTCACATTCCCGGCCTTAGGCCGGCCATACATGGGTCTTTCTTTCAAAAACCTTATCTAACAATTTTCGTTGGAATTTGCACCATTACTGGGCTGCAGCAAGCGGTCATCGAATTGAGAGTGATCAGGCATGTTGGAAATTTTTTTGAAAAACAAACGATCTTCTAATAAATGATGGGAGAATTGTGTGAGAAATATAATCAAAAAAAAAAATGCGCATGAGTGCGAGAAAGGAAAATTCCCAGAAAGAAAAGAAGATTCTCGGCCACGGAAATTGTTTTCTGTAGCAATATGAGGTAAAATTGAAGGCTTGGGTGGTAGAATTGAAAAATCAATGGTGGCATCATCGGATCACAAAACGCACAAAATTTTAGAAGGACCGAGCCTCTCTCTGAGATTTGGTGTTTACAAGTTAAAAACATTTTTTTTTTTGCTAGAAAATTACTTAGAACCCCCAAACTCACGTATGCGCTTGCTTCTGCACACGAGATCGGCAGGACGGAGCGCGTAAAAAATTTACATTTTTTTTTCTTATTTATTTTAGTTTTTATATTTACATTGTTCTTTTAAAAAAAATGTGTCACTTTTATTCCTATTACAAGGAATGTAAACATCCCTTGTAATAGAAAAAAAGCATGACAGGGCCTCTTAAATATGAAATCTGGGGTCAAAAAGACCTCAAATCTCATATTTACACTAAAATGCAATTTAAAAAAAAAAGTTATCGTTTGAAAAAAAAAAATGTCCCTTTAAGAGCTATGGGCAGAAGTGAAGTTTTAACGTAGCTTCTGCCCTACAATGGTATGGAGATGAGTGGGGGCCATCTTCCCCTCACTCATCCCCATACCTAACAGGGAGAAGGATCCGATCGCCTCCACCGCTGCCGGCGGCTCCAGTAAGCGGCGGAGGGCATCGGAGAGCGGCGGGAGGGGAGGCCCTCTCCCGTCGCTGATAAAAGTGATCTTGCAGTGAATCCGCAGCTGAGACCACTTTTATCTGAAACCGGACCGCTCACTGAAGAAGAGCTAGCTGCTGCCATAACAACGATAACCCTCTTCAAAGTGCCAACGTATATCGTCGTGAGCTAGCTTGAACGTGGTTAAAGAAAATTTGTGTTGGAATTTGACTCGTGTATGACCGGCCTTACGGCCAGTGGTTCATTGTATAGAGTTTGGAATTGTGAACATATCTGACTTTTCTCCACTATCAGGATTAGAGGACAGCACAACAATTCCAAGTAAAGAGTATTACAGACGCCTTCAGATTTTGCCATATATGCAAAAATAATTATTTGGGTGGGGTGACACCATGTTCTACTGCACCAGGTGACACCAACCCTAGTGACGCCACTGCATTTGGGACTTACCACAGTGGTCATACCGAAACAAATTCCTGTTAGGCCCAATAGACCAGTTCGAATTGTTTTTCAGAGGCGATTGACAGGCGGTGAAGAGGTGACGCCTCTTCTATTTTTTGCTGAACAAACACTCCACAACAGCATTTGCGGTGCTTCCCCGGTGCCCCGACATTTAAATACCTCTGTCCACTGCCATTGAAGCTTAAAGTGATTGTAAATGATCACCTTGTAAAACAACCCATTCAGTTTAAAATTGAAATGAAAGGCAAAACACTTGTGTAAAGATGACAAAAAACAAAAATACCTTTTCTCCCTTTTTTAGAAGTGATCACATTCCCTCTGTTCTTAGCTGCATAAGAGCTGGGGGAGAAGAAGCAGCAGCACACTGATCTTCCCAGTGAATGGCTGTGCAATGGGGGCGTGTCATGACAAGTCTGATTATTGAAGGAGAGCAGGCTGAGTTCCCAGCACAGCTAGAGAACTGACCACGCTGTGCTCTCAAGCCTACATACCTCCCAACTTTTGAACTTCAGAATAAGGAACACTTAAGGCAGAAAGTGACTGGCGGCGCGCTACGCACACCACAGCAAAAGTTGGTGTGGCCAAACTCGTAACAGTGGCAGCTTAATGGTCATGGTTAAACAAAACCCAAGTTTACTTGTACGTGTAAAATATGCTTTCATTGCTGCACCACAAGTAAGAGTCTCATGAACAAATACAAACCCCAGCACAATTATTTAAAAAAAAAAGAGTAAAAAACTTCCATTTTAAACGTTTTTGCATAAACTGTGTGGAAGAATTCAGGAGTGCATTACACACAGAGTGCAGGGTTCAGGAATGCGCTATGTACAGAGTGCAGAGTTCAGCAGTCCGATATGCACAGGGCGCAGGGTTTAGGAGAGTGCTAGATATAGAGTGCGGGGCTCTGACATGTGTTATGCACAGAGTGCAGGATTCATGATAGTGCTAGGTACACAGTGCAGGGTTCTGGAGTGCGTTACGTACAGGAAAGTGGGTTCTGGAGTGCGCTATGCACAGAGTGCAGGGATTTGGAGTGCGTTATGTACACAATGCAGGGTTCTGGAGTGCGTTATGCATAGGAACGTGGGTTCTGGAGTAAGTTATGCAGGAGTGCAGGGTTCAAGAGAGCGCCAGGTACAGAGTCCATTCATCTACTCACACATCACTATTGCACCTCTCCTCAGCTATAACCTCTACACACACACATACAAACACACACACATACTGTACATACCAAGACACACACATATACAAACCCACACAAACATACAAACGCATACAAAGACACACACACAAACATACAAACACACACATACCAAGACACAAACATACACACACATACAAAGACACAAACATACAAAGACACACACACGGATCCAGAGTTTAACCTCAGGAGGGGCACTGCCAAAATTTTTGCAGGCAATTTGTAGGGGAAATGGTTGGTGTTGGCGCTTCAATCATCACGGCACCATGGTTGTTATGGTGTCAGGAAGATTGAAGCGCATTATTTCCCTTATTACATTGTAATATAAAATTAAATAGTTCAACTCACCATAATGCAGAATCAGTGTTAGCCCTGAGGGTGTCACCTGCCACCATCACCTGCCTTCAGATGGGGCTCGTCACTTGCTAAGTCGCCTGTTATCAGATGCAGATTGTCACTGCCAGTGGCCAGTGACAGTGTCCCTGTTGTCCCAGAGTGAGGCCTGTACTGTACTGTAATGGCAGTCTTCTTTTAGATGCAGAAATGCAGCGATGCAGGAGGGGGGGGCGGTGAAAGACAGTGGCGTCTACAGCTTTCATATTTAGGGAGGCACAAGGGGGGACAGGGACAAAAGTAGGGGGGCCAACTATAAAATGCAATTATATATATACACACACACACATATAAATACACAGTGTCTTGAAAATGTATTGGTAGTTGCAGCCAGGTGGAGGGGAGGACAGAGTGGGAGCAGCCATGTGAAGGGGAGGACAGGGTGGGTGTAGCCAGGTGGAGGGGAGGACAGGGTGGATGCAGCCAGGTGGAGGGGAGGACAGGGTGGATGCAGCCAGGTGGAGGGGAGGACAGGGTGGATGCAGCCAGGTGGAGGGAAGGACAGGGTGGATGCAGCCAGGTGGAGGGGAGGACAGGGTGGATGCAGCCAGGTGGAGGGGAGGAAAGGGTGGGGGATCAGCCAGGTGGAGGGGAGGACAGGCTGGGAGCAGCCAGGGGGAGGGGAGGAAAGGGTGGATGTAGCCAGTGATAAGGTCTTGTACCTCTATGGAAGCCTGCATCCCGCCCCCCCTCATCCCCCTCGCTCCCCCCACCTGGAGGTAAGTTCTTACCTTGGAGGATAATAATAGAATCACTGGCTCCCTCCACCCGACAGCCTCATGGTCCCTCTTCTTCTCTCTTTCTTTTCCCCCTCCTGCTCGGCATGCTGGGGGCTGCAGTCCTCTCAGGGAATCATCCTGGGGTCTGCTGGTATCCGGGACTACATGTCCCATAATCCTCTAGCTGCTAGTTTCCCAGCCATTGGCCCCAAATGTAGCCAATAGCAGGGCATTGCCAGGTGAATGCTTGGAGAAGAAGGAGGGGTGGAAATCCCCCGCAGTTGCGGCTCTGCCTGTGTCACTCCCTTCACAGAGCAGTCTCAGCGCCACTGCCCTGTGTCAGCAAAGACTGATGGGGGGTCGGCATCAGCACAGCCTGCTCACTATTTTCTCGGGGGGCAATTGATCCGTTGCCCCCCCTGGATCCGCCCCTGCATGGGGGAGATGTTACTTTCGCTTTTAACTACAAAAGCTGTGCTGTGAGTGCAGGGCTACCTCATAGCTGAAAAAGCCAGGATACGGTATGTGAATGGACAATTGGTATTGGCATCTTTTCCCCGCCAGAAATGAATGAATGCAGGCTGTTTACCTATACCCTGGTTGCTTGACAAAGGGGTGGGTCTGGGTAGCAGTCCTGTCCATACCTGACATTACAGGTCGAATTTGACAGCTGAGCTGGATGCTCTGCGCTGGAAGTTACTATATGATCATAAACTGATGCAGTGATGCGGGACAATGCCATGGTACCCTGGGACCACGGGACAGAGGTATAAATGCGGGAAAGTCCTGCCGAATCCGGGACTGTTGGGAGGTATGTGCTTAGTGTGGTCAGTTTTTAATAGGAAAGCAGAAGGACTGGCAGAAACACCAGGGATTTCACACAAAGGAAGACACAAAGAGAACAGGATACTTTTTCATACAAGTACATGGCACATATCAGGAATATGAAATGTTGAGTTTACATATGCTTTAAGGAGGGACAGTGGGGGGATGCAAAAAGCATAGCTCACCTGATCAATTTTATTGTGCCCCCCCACCGCACATCAAAACTTAGCCTATGGCTGGACTGTCCATGTTTTATAATCTGCTGCAATATAAATTAAAGTTGATAAGACTCTCCCATTTTCTTAAAGGAATTAAACACTTTTAAAGGTTTTTTACCAGGTACAGTATGGTTCCTGTTAGACTTTAAAGAAAAATGTTCATAGAAACCAAATCTGGCAGAAAGCAGTAACTTACTTCAGTACTGTCAAAAACACAGTAACCATAAACCTATAGCTGTTTTACTTAAATTTTGATCAGTGACATAAACTTCCTCTTTGAAATGAGTCAAAAATTATTAATTAGATAAACTGAACCTGATATCTATCAACAGGAAAACGATAGCTGACAGGCACAGAATGAGCCACAGGAAGAACAAACAAAATATCTAGGTATTAAACTGCAGTTCCAAGAATGCAATGTATGCCAAACCACAGAAATGTTAATTACTGCATTAAACATGATCACCTCGAGCAGCACACTTTAATGTACTGTAGGCAGGGGACGAGCAACTTCCATCTTTTATGTCATCCATTGCCATCCTACAGCATTTTATATGTTGCTTTATCCAGCATGGCTTGTGAATATATCTACATTATCAGGATTATTTAAAGCACTGATCAAAAAAAAAAAAAGAAGCTTTGTCAGGTTTTCATTGCTGTTTTGATAATACTGTAGGTGTCATTGGGAAAGGAAGTGAGGGGAAATCTCACCAGCTGAGACACAGACAACAATAAAAGCCAGGCAGAGGTTTCTAAATTATACTCTACCTTTAGGATCATAATGATTATTTTTGTACTTACCTGTGTATAGCACCATCAATATTATGCAGTTTACACATATAGTCTACATTTACATCAGTCTCTGCCCTCAAGGAGCTTACACTCCATGGTCCCGAACTCACATTCATACATATACATACTAGGGCCAATTTAGACAGGAGCCAACTAACCTACCAGCATGTCTTTGGAGTGTAGGAGGAAACAAACATAGGCACAGGGAGAACATGCAAACTCCAGGCAGGAAGTGCCGTGGTTGGGATTCAAACTAACAACTAGTGGCGGCCCGTCCATTAGGGGCGCATGGATGCCACCCCCTATCCATGCGTCCGGCCTCCTGATTTACATGCAGGGCACCCCGTGACCCACGCGTCCTGGCCGGCTGACCGACAGATGGGTGGATTGTTTGCCGCCCCCCCTCCCATAAAAAATAAAAAAAAAAAACACCAGCTGCCACTGCCTACAATCCTAGTGCTGCCAGGCAGAAGTAACAACTTTTAGGGTGTAATATGGTCATAGCCACATTCCTCAACTCCCTACCATTAACTTTCCTCGCCCTACTTACCTAAATCATGGGGCTCTTATGCCTGCAGCATTTAAATTCAGCATGGCTGTGCGTGGCTTCCCCAGCATAGTTGGTCATCCATTCACAGACACCTGTAAATGGGAAGACTGCAAGTTCCATCTATCACCATGGCAGAAGGACTTGCAGATTTTAATGGAGCCCAATTGCACTTTTAAACTGCCCATGCATTATACAAGTTTCTTGTTCAATTTCCTTTAGCTTTACCTTCAACTACAGTATGTAGTGCAAGGGTCTGCCTGGTTGCATACAACTTTAAAGTGTTTAGGTTTGACCTCATATTTTATGGTTTTAGTAAATCTAAAAGAAAGCCTTATGCAGTGTACACACGACCGGACTTTTTGACAGCAAAGGTCCGACAGAACAAATTCGCTGGACAATTCGATCGTGTGTGGGCTTCATCGGACCTTTGCTGTCGAAAAATCAGACAGACTTTAGAAATAGAACATGTTTCAAATCTTTCCGACGGACTCGAGTCCGGTCAAAAAATTAGTTCGTCTGTATGCTAGTCCAATGGACGAACAACGATGCAAGGGCAGCTATTGGCTACTGGCTATGAACTTCCTTATTCTAGTCCGGTCGTATGTCATCACGTTCAAATCAGTCGGACTTTGGTGTGATCATGTGTAGGCAAGTCCGTTGCGTCGGAACTCCGTTGAAAGTCAGTCAAAAAGTCCTTCGGAGTTCAGTCCGTCGAAAGTCCGCTCGTGTGTACACGGCATTAGTCCTATAGGCTTCAATGCAAAAATGTTATAAATGTGCAATTTATCAATTTGTGTGTCAATTAAACTTCTGTAAAAATTAGACTATGCTTTTAAACTTTCTTCATGCCACTTATAATGCTTTGCAGGGTTCAATGCGAACAAATAACAAATTGCTAATTTTTAAATTTTATTATTGTGATTACATTTCTTTCTTTTTCTTTTTTTTTGTTTCATAAGTGCTTTCTGTAAAGATTTCCAAAAGGCAGACTGTGTCTTCAGCCATTTCCCTCTTCATCCAACATTTTAGATACAAGTTGTGTCTTGAGTGGGAGTTTATACAGTGCCTTGAAATTTTTCACATGTTGTCATGTTACAACCAAAAATGTAAATGTATTTTATTGGGATTTTATGTGATAGACCAACACAAAGTGACACATAATTGTGGAGTGGACGGAAAATGATTAATGGTTTTCAAAATTTTTTACAAATGAAATTCTAAAAAGTGTGGCATGCATTTGTATTCAGCCCCCTTTACTCTGATACCCCTAACTAAAATCTAGTGGAACCAATTACCTTCAGAAGCCACCTCATTAGTAAATAGAGTCCACCTGTGTGTAATTTAATCTCAGTATACATACAACTGTTCTTTGAAGCCTGTAACAGACTCACCCGAGACAGAGGCTATTTGAGGGTACTGAACGCTAGCCTCTTGCCAACAGATTATGGGCCCTGGCATTTGGGGAAATGGTGCTCTCTGTGAGCTGTATGCCTGGGGACCCTGGGGTTGGTGTTACTTTGGATTCAGCTCCATGTCCCCCCAAAACACACAGACTCTGGGGACCCTGTATTTGCCATAGTAGCAATAGTGACTGAGCCATACTGTTGGGGCTCATACTGTGAGAAGATGCTAATGTCATCAACTCCACTCACCTGTCTGATGTCAGCTATAATGTGTTTAATGTAAATAAGTTTAGTCTAGGTTCTAAGGGTATTCAACTCATTGTTGTTTGTTCTAATTAACCCTGTGTTGATGTTTATGGTAATGTGTGTAATTGAATGAGCTGATCACATTAGCCACCAGCACTGGCTAGGAGACGAATGGTCTAGGCTGAGGAGGGGGTAGATTGTTGTTTGTATTGTTAATTGTAATTAGCTCCAGCTATTGTGTTTATACTACTGTGTGAAGCTCGGTGCCCACAAGTCTGTCATCTGGTCTGGGTAAATTTTTTAGTAAATTAGCTCATGTTAATTAGGTTAGCTTTGAGTCAGCCTGCTGTATAAATGGGTGTGAGATCTCAAATAAAGAGTTAGTTCTGATGTACTCCAAGACTGGTGTTGTCTAGTTCTTGGGGTTCCTATAGCCAGATCCATTCGACTCGTGTTCCAGAACTTAGGAAGCGGTATACTGACGGAAGCACTCAAGCGGAGTGTGGGACGTTCCGTGACAAAGCCCTCAGGGGTTTGTAAGATAAACTTAGTGAACAAACAGCATCATGAAGGCCAAGGAACACACCAGACAAGTCAGGGATAATGTTTTGGAGAAGTTTAAAGCAGGGTTAGGTTATAAAAAAATACCATAAGCTTTGAACAGCTCACAAAGCACTGTTCAATCCATCATCCGAAAAGGGAAAGAGTATGGCACAACTGCAAACCTACCAAGACATGGTCATCCATCTAAACTGACAGGCCAGGCAAGGAGAGCATTCATCAGAAAAGCAGCCAAGAGGCTCATGGTAACTCTGGAGGAGCTGCAGAGGTCCACACCTCCGGTGGGAGAATCTGTCTGTCCACAGGAAAACTATTAGTTGTGCACTCCACAAATCTGGCCTTTATGGACGAGTGACAGGAAGAAAGCCATTGCTGAAAGAAAGCCGTAAGAAGTCTACTTTGCAGTTTGCGAGAAGCTATATGGGGAACACAGCAAACATGTGGAAGAAGGTGCTCTGGTCAGATGTGACCAAAATTGAATTTTTTGGCCTAAAAGCAAAACGCTATGTGTGGAGGAAAAACTAACACTGTACATTACCCTAAACACACCATCCCCACCGTGAATTATGGTGGTGGCAGCATCATGCTGTGGGGATGCTTTTCTTCAGCAAGGACAGAAAGCTGGTCAGAGTTGGATGGAGCCAAATACAGGGCAATCTTAGAAGAAAATCTGTTAGAGTCTGCAAAAGACTTGAGACTGGGGCGGAGGTTCACCTTCCAGCAGGACAACGACCCTAAACACACAGCCAGAGCTACAATGGAATGGTTTAGATCAAAGCATATTCATGTGTTAGAATGGCCCATTCAAAGTCCAGACCTAAATCCAATTGAGAATCTGTGGCAAGACTTGAAAATTGCTGTGCACAGACGCTTTCCATCCAATCTGACAGATCTTGAGCTATTTTACAGTGAAGAATGGGCAAAAATGTCACTCTTTAGATGTGCAAAGCTGGTAGAGACATCCCCAAAAAGACTTGCAGCTGTAATTGCATCAAAAGGTGGTTCTACACCTTGACTCAGAGGGGTTGAATAGAAATGCACGCCACACTTTTCACATATTTATTTGTAAAAAATGTTGAAAACCATGTATCATTTTCCTTCAACTTCACAACTATGTGCCACTTTGTGTTGGTTTGTGACATAAAATCCCAATAAAATACATTTATGTTTTTGGTTGTAACATGACAAAATGTGTAAAATTTCAAGGGGTGTGAATACTTTTTCAAGGCACTGTACAAGGACAAAAGCAGTTTGAAGCAGTTAGAAGAATAAATGAAGAATGCTGACTGGTTGAGGTAGCTACTGCTTTGCCCTTATTGTCCTTTGCCTCACTAAAAAAGACTGGAACTTGACTTAGATATAGATATATGGGGTCAATATACAAATACATTGTTATTCACAACAGTGAAGCAGCTCATATGGTACAAAAAAGTGGGAGTAAACTCCCATTTATGATTTTTGCCTCAAGGTAAGCCTACATTAAGGCTTATCTATAGGTACTGTAAATTTTTCTTAATTGTGCACCGTTTAGGAGATATTTACTTTAGATGCAGCCAGTGACGTCACCGGCGCATGTGCTCTGAAGGAATGGTATACCTGTGCCGTTCCTTCAGAACCGTGCCGTAAACAGTGAAAGTGACGTCATCCCCAGCTCAGCCAATCAAATACCCTAAGCCCGCAAACCCAGAAAGAAGACTGGGTGAAGATGGAAGTGTCTGCTGGAGGGCTTCGTTTTCTGGTAAGTCTGTCATAATGTGCTAGTATGCAATGCATATTAGCACATTATGACTTAAACTGCCTGGGTTCTGATTTCTTTTTTTTTTTATATATACAAAAAAAAAAAAAAAAAAACTTGCACATATCCTTTACTGTTTAGTCACCAAACAATTTTATGTTTATGCACCAAACACTGCACAGAAAACAAAAAAGAGAATTATTTCCGAGTACACTTATTAGCTAGCCAGCAAAAAAAAAAATCCATATCCAACAATTTGCATTAAAAACAGAGGTTTTAGTTGCACAACATTTGCACATGTATGTGGAAACTGCACTGCCTCGCCAAGGACTGTCAAGACTACATTATACAGAGGGGCCTTGAACGCAAATTGTTAGACATGGAATAGTTTTTTGTTCTTTTGTTTGTTTTTTCTTGGCTAGCTGATAAGTGTCCTAGGAAATACATTTTGTTTTGTTTGCTGTGCAAAGCCCTTCCATGTGCACCTTTCTCTAAATTCTGGTTATAATTTGGGGCAGTTGCCATTTTTGTTTAGTTTTCTGTTTATGCAGCCTGATTGCATTACGAAAATTAAAAATAGCTGAGTTTGCAAAATAAATAAACAAATATATGCATATAAAATGCATCTAAATTTTACAAAAATGAACACACGTATAGAAACGTCCATTACTGCATATGTATAAGCGTGAAGAAATCTTCATCCTAATGTATGTGTGTGTATGAGTGTGGAAGAGACTTTAGGTCGTTAGCTCCATGACCACCAATATAAGAAGGCAATTTTTCACTGACATTCAATGCAAGGGAACACTTCTACAATGGTTGTCAATGTAAAAGGACATTTCTACTCAGCACCAAAGTAAGGAGGCACTGTGCTGACCGGAGGGGGGGGGATTGGGGGGGGGGGGCATTTCTTCACTCACCACCAACGTAAGCAGCATTTATCTACTGACCAGTACTGTGAAACTATACTTTTCATAGCAGCTTGTGTTTTATTTTTGCCAATTACTGGTTTTATATGTAGCACCCTGGAGTTAAGGCAGGGTTGCTCCTCACAAATTTACCTGCCGGGAATAATTATCCTGGTTGATTGATAGAGATCCATTGATTTCTCTCTAAGCTTGGCCTGGTTGTACTTTTCTCTTCTACCACTAGGTGGCTGGGCACTGGGTGGTACTAGATATGAGAAGGACAACTTAAGGTCAGGTTATGGGTATATGGGGTATCTCAGCCAATGGGCAGGGGTTTTCTTGAATCCCTTGGCCTGCTGGGATTCAGGTGATCTATGTTCTGTGCCACCTGGACAGCTGTCTGGGTGGACATGTGTTGTGTGCCCCGGGCTGCTAGGCTGGAGATTGGGCCTATCCCGGGAGCATTTGGCTGCTAGGCTGTCTGAAGGCCTATCCAGAAGTAAGAGAGCAGCGCAGGGTTGAGATTGCAGCTTGCAGTCCAACCAGAAGTGACGGTTCTGCCAGCTGAAGACCCTGTCAGTGGTCGGAGGTAGAAGGGAAGCTGTTGCCACAAAGGGACCAACCACCTTATTAACAGGGACCACAGTGAGTAGCTGAAGCAACTACCGAAGCAGCATTCTCACCGAATGGGCACGGTAGAGAATCGGGAAAGTTTAGGCGGGGATCAAGTCAGGGACTCAACCAGCGGAGGTGACACTTGCAGAGCAGCCTTGTGTGTCAAGCCAGGGACCGAGTCGGTCAGCAGAGGTGAAGCTTGAGAAGTATCTGGAGTGCCAAGCTGGGGACCCAGCAAAGAAGCTAAGGTGACGCTTGAGGGAGATACCACCGCAAAGATTGGAGGAGCTCAAGGGACTCAGAGTCAGTGAATCAGTGGGTCTAGTAAGAGACCGGGAGCTCAAGTGTTGAAGAACTACAAGAGGCAGTTGTAGTGAAGCTGAAGGAACTGTTACATTTGAGTTAGGAACTGTTAAAGACTGTTGCGATAGGAGACAGCTTCCTGCATGTGCAGATGTGGCACCTTGCTGGGGCCTTTCCCTGCACGGCTGTCCTATTAAAGTCTCTGAGTCTGCCAATTGAATTTACAACTACTTAAGCGAGTCCTGGCCCTAACCCTCCTTCCCCCAAAAATACAAAAAGGACGGTTAAGAGAAATAAAACCCCTTTTACATCCAAGAAGTGTCTGAAGCCCAATAACTTTGTCTACCTTGCACCCACTATGTTTTACAACCCACCACATACAGAAGGATGTCAGCTATCTTTGGCCTGGAAAGTTCTCATTAGACTGGACAAGGCCAGAAACCTTGCTACATATATTAAATTCAATATTCTTGTATGGAGAGGGGGGGGGGGGGGGGGTTGAAACTCTAGGTCAGGGTTTCTCAACCCTTTTCCAATCAAGGCACTATTTGATGCACATTCTGCTGGAGGTACCCCATTCTAAAATGTAAAAAAATGAATAGTTTTACATAACACAACTTCCACACACATAGGACATGCAATATGATTTATTCTTTCAAAGCAAATACACCTTTGCACACTGGTACTGACTAGCATTGCAATGTTTCTCTCCTTCACTCAGCTAATGTGACCCCAGTGCTGACGGAGAGGGGCAAACAAGGATGCTGTGCAGGGGCTCAATGTCCTCCTTATTGACCAATGATGCCATTGGTTGTTAGGAGGCCAGAGGCTGTACGGTTCTGATGGTGCACAATGAAAACATGTGACTTGGTGCAACTAAAAGTCAGGCTTGATCAACCCACTGGCTTGTAATCAATTTTTGGATAATTTTTAGGCATTTTGCCAAGGCATTCCCGAAGAAACCTAAAGTCACCCCAGAAAGCCTGGGCACCCTGATGAAAAAGACAGCTCTAGTGTGTTAAAAATGTTTTATTATTTTATTAAAAACTTTCCACACTGACTATGATAATGTGTAATCAGAAATAAATCAGATATTTTTTAGCAGGGGTTCCCTGGGACTTAAAAAATGATTTCAAGGGTTCCTTTTGAGAAAGGCTGGTCTATGTACTTTGGAACACACTGCAGAAATTGCTGGCACAATATAAATAAACTAAGTAGAATTTTCTTATTTATATAATTTCTGAACATTTTGTTTTCTGCTTTCATAATCGCAGAGACAAATTTAGCAGGCATTCAGCTGGTCTATAAACTGAGATACCACTTGTGTCTGTATGTGTTATTTTAATATCCATATTGTTTTTGAAAGAATGTTCTAAATCTAAGAATGTTCTAAATCTCAAATACGCGAGCAGTTTATCTGTGCTACTGTTCATTGAGAAAGGCCCTGCTGTTCAGCCAGTACTAGCAAAGTGACACATCTGGCTGTCTGCACTGGTCAATAACCTGGCACATATGTACTGATGGAAGTCATCTGTTGACCTAATTTTCCAACCTTTTGAATCAAATCAGAGTTCTGAGAAGATCAGATTGTTATCTGACAAATTAAGGCCAAATGCCCAAACAGGCTGGTCTACATAACTTTAGTCCGGCTCAATAAACAGGGTGTCTCATGTGCATCAATCTAACGTGTTTCCCACAATGAAAAACATATCTGAAACTGCAAAGGTTGTAGTGTTGCTGTCCTATTTTATTTCAACCAAGGCTGGACAAAACCCACATTAGTAGGTCAATTGACTTTGAGATTAAAAAGTATATACTTGTGTGGCTGTCAAAGGCCAAAATGTGAGAATAGAGGGCATGGTGTCAGAAGGCAAAAGGTCTGGCTCCTTCTGGCAAAATCATTTATGCTTGTACCTCATACCCCCACCAACAAGCTTACAGCCAATTTCTCCAACAGTATACAGAAGTTCTGATTAGTAACCAGTCTGTTCAGCATCAAAGCCTAATGAAATCACAGATATCAAGCTTATCTTCTGACACCTATTTAAACCCAAGAATAAAAATGTAATATAATGTAGCCTACCAGTTCTTATATGGCGTGGTTGCATTTGTTTCCTCTTTTCTGGCTTTTTTTTCCTTTATATTTTACCTGGTGGTAGTGCCAGTAACATATATTCTATCTTAGGGTGTCATTGCCCAATTGCTTTATCTATGAAAGAGCAACCTTGTCATTCTAGGGCAGGCCATAAGATAGGGGGAAGTTGTTCTGAAGTCCACAAATACAGCTTAACTGATAACATAGGAGTATACAAACAAGATTTCTGGCTGATTAGCCTATTTTCTTGTGTTATTGAACAGATATAGCAAAACCCTTACATTAATATATTTAAGAGGCCAAACTGCAGCAATTAGAGAAGTTAATTGTTAAGGTTTACATACGCTAAATCATGTAATTTGTCCATTGCAGGTCATCAATGTAAACAAGAATTTTATTTAAGAAAACTTTATCCTAGAAAAAAGTACCGTTTATAACATTACACTTTTAGGATACTGGTTTTGCAAACTGTGGAAAAAAGATTAAAAGATTGAGCTGTCTGCTACCTAAGAACCAACAATAAAGTATGAAAAAATCAAATGAGTGAAAAAAAGGCCTACAAATGTATCAACCTAAAAATAACAAATAACAAAATATGACCAATTAGGCTGCATAAACAAAAAAATATAAAAAAAAATGTCCATACTGTATCTTGTTTCAACATAAACAAATACAAGGTGCACTTCTTCCAATGTTGAATGAAGTGCACCTTGTATTTGTTTATGTTGGAGCACTATATGGACACTATTTTTTATCATTAATATATTTTTTTTGTTTATGTAGCCTGATTGGTCATATTTTGTTATTTTTAGGTTGATACATCTGTAGGGCTTTTTTCACTCATTTGATTTTTTCATACTTAGGTAGCAGGCAGTGCAATCTATTAATATTTTTTCCATTATTTCTTATCCTGTATTCGGGATTTTAAAAGTGCGGCAGTCGGTTTTCTTTCAGAGTGCAAGGTTTACTAGTTATGTATGGTTTTGCAAACTGCTTACACAACAACGGCTGTAAAATATGCCAGATCATTTTATATTTCTCAAATGTTCCTCTTATATTTAAAACTATTTATTGCCCAATTTTGTATCACTCATGTGGTTGATTGCCAAGCCCGATACTTTTTCACCCACTACGCTGAGAAATAGGCTTAAACATCACATTGAAACAATAAGGAAATAAAATCATACTACTGTTGCATACACAACTATACCTGTCTATACTATTAAATTTTATTACATCGGGCCCTGAGCAGGCATGGTAAAAACTGGAAAAAAAAATTAAAGTAGCATAATGGTCTAGCCAACTACCCCTTCATTAGTTTTGATTGCTTTGTTTTCTGTCATCCTCATTCATGACTTATCCATATCCGGGAGTCACGTTAATTTTAGTGAGAAGCATGAAGGATGCTTGACAAAGTTAATTATTCCAATTCAGTGTTCAATTATTGGGCTAGGCCTACTAAGTCATTGTATTGTGAACGGTTCTTTACAACTCATATTATGATGTCTTGCTGGGATGGATTACATAGGGTTTTGTATCACTAAATGATCCATACTATTCAGAAAGAGAGAGATGGCTGTATCCTTCATTAGATTACCGTGACTCTACCCCCTGGTGTAACTTATATGGCTGGGAGGATTTAAAAACATCAATTACTGAACAGCCACAACAGTCTACAGTGCTAGAATGGTTTTTTACTCCACCATTCCTTCTGAAAAATGATAACCTTCCATATAAGCATTTTATTGTAAAATATTACATTTATTTTGTATCGTTCACAAGGCTTAAAGTGTATGTATATCCCAAACTTTTATTTTAGCTTTAGATGTACTCTAGATTTTTTTTATGTCTGTGTCCTGCTGGGAAAACAAGAGGAAATCTCTCCAAGTGACCTGATTTTACACATTTTACAGTTATCTTATTAGGACCATCACAAAAATAGCCCTAAGAAATTATGTACCTTTGCATCATACCTTTAGGGTCTTGTGCACACATATGGATGGGGCCTACTCGCCCTGTACATGGGGGTACCTTTCTCATGGGTGCATGCTCATCAATGCCCAGGACCAGGTGGGTTCATGTGAAAGTTACCATTATGGTGGTACCCCGGCTTAGACATAAGCCGTACACTGTGTGCAGTAGTTAAATGCACAGAGTACCTCTGTAAAACGTGCTGTTCCATTACAACACATCTTGCTTGTTAAACGTTGCAGTTAGAAGGGACACTGCTGAGCCTATGCACGCTCCATCAATCCAGCATATCTCTGCCACCTTACTCCCAGTGACAGAATGGGCCTTCCGCCGTGCACTAGTGCTGACCTCATGCACATAATTAATTGCTAGGTATATGGGGTCTCCATGTACCAGTTACTTTGGGGGGAACCAACCGCTAGGGAGGGAGCCAGAGCACTGACCCAATACCAGAGAACCTGTTGCCTACGCCAGGTACCACGCTTTATTGTGCGGCTGCTGTTCACTTCTCACCAGTTCTTGGTTACCCATGGCAACTGCACTCTTCCTCCAACTTTCCTGCCAAGTTAACCCTTCATACTGACTTTGCTTTTATACCCAATGTGTGCTATACAGGCCCTGTTCTTCTGATACGCTATGTTCCACCATGCATCCCTTTAAATAACTTCAGACCAGGCTTGAAACAGTTAACAAAGCTTTACCAAAGCACTTGAAAGCATTACCGTATAAAGTGCAACACAGTCCTACTGACTAACTACGCTGTGGCTGCCCAGGCATACCTGTACAGATAAGAGTCTATTCCTGGGGAATCCCCTAAGGGTGGCAGACAAAGGTTGCTTCAGGCTACATCCTTCATGGTGGTACGGACCTTCCTGCTTCCTATGCCTTTGGGTCAAAAAGCCCCCTTCCCCTATTTATATATAGACCAGGAAGAAAGGCAGGATCCATAAAGCCTGGGAATCCAGTAAAACCCAAAGCTTAACTCGTCCCTAACCTGGACAGTCTAATCTTGCTTGCTTACAGCAATATACCCTTAGTAGGCTCCTGACTACACATGGACACTTTGCAGCTCTTGTATACTAAGGTGTAAAATCCCTGGCACTTTCTGGTGGAGTTGCACATGTCGCATATAGCTGCCAATACGAGTGGCTGTACCTGGCCATAGTCGGTAAACGCTCATGGCTTATGCATCAGTGTTTATGTGCGCAACATTTCTTCCCAACGCCCCCATTTGTATTTGGGAAGAAGCACCATACATGCATGCACAGGTAAATGATGATGCAGAAGCCATTGGCATTTTCCTGGGCATGGCCACGTACAGCCATTCACTTCTATTGACGATAATACATGACATGCAAGGCTCCCTGGATGCCAGAAGGTGCCAGGGATATTATGCCACCGGAGCTGCTAAGCATCTGTGTGCATGAGGCTTAAATTTCAACTTTCCTTGGAACAACCCCATCCTGTACCCTTATGCCCCGTACACACGGTCGGATTTTCCGATGGAAAATGTGTGATAGGACCTTGTTGTCGGAAATTCTGACCGTGTGTAGGCTCCATCACACATTTTCCATCGGATTTTCCGACACACAAAGTTTGAGAGCAGGATATAAAATTTTCCGACAACAAAATCCGTTGTCGGAAATTCCGATCGTGTGTACACAAATCCGACGGACAAAGTGCCACGCATGCTCAGAATAAATAAAGAGATGAAAGCTATTGGCCACTGCCCGTTTATAGTCCCGACGTACGTGTTTTACGTCACCGCGTTTAGAACGATTGGATTTTCCAACAGCTTTGTGTGACCGTGTGTATGCAAGACAAGTTTGAGCCAACATCCGTCGGAAAAAATCCTAGGATTTCGTTGTCGGAATGTCCGAACAAAGTCCGACCGTGTGTACGGGGCATTAATGTTTACTTTTGATTTCTCCTAGATGCACTTAGTTCTGCACATCTGTGTCCCAGATTCAGCTAAAGCCCATTGTCGGCTGAAGTCACAGAGCTGGTCCAGGCTCTGCAGGAATCCCGACAATAATATCGGGATCCTCCCAAATACCTGCCCAACAGCTGGCTCAGCCTCTCATCATGCCACTGAGAACCTGAGCCAGCCACTCCTACCCTCTTCACAGCCCAGCGCTCCAATTCTGGCGGGCAAGAGCTTCAACTCAGTTCGCTGCTATAGCCATCTAGGTGAGTATGTACTGATTGTTTGTTTATTTTTTTGTAAACCTGCACTTCTATTTTAAGTAAATGTTGGATTTACTTGGTGTTTAAAAAGTACAGTGGCCTGTGCTGAACCAAGACACTCACCTATGAACTACTCATGAACAGTACTTCTCAGCTCCAGGGCACCATAAATCTAGTACCTTGTGTTTTTATATAATCATGGGTTTATATATGCATTTTAGTGTACACAAATCCTGTATATTCATTGTATAACTGTCAAATTTATTTCATCTGCAGGTATGGTAGCCTTCAATGAAAATTGTACCTTATAAATTTGAACAGCATGCATACAATACTTTATTTCACATAATAAATAACCCATAGTCATAGCAGTGTGTATCTGTCCTTCAAAAGTCCCTGCTAATCCCAATAGGTACGGGATAATTATAAAAATAATAGGCTCTTTTATAGTGCAACATCAACACATTTATTTCCTGCAGCTTCTTCCTTTTCTTTCAACACATCACTTCCCTTTACTTTTTTAGGTACAATGTAAAATGATTTAACATATTTAGTATTCTCTTAAATACGTTTTAGATACCATATTGAATAAGGTACATTATAGGTCATTTAAAAGCTGAACTATACTTTCAAATGACATTTAAATAAAATAAATACGTTAGCGCTGGTACTTACAGTTTGAAACACACTTTTCTCAAAAAGTGTAGTGTGTCCATTATTTTACTTTTTCACTTCTCTTTTGTCAACGCATATGCATTAAAGCGGAGTTCCACCCAAAAATGGAACTTCCGCTTTTCGGAATTCTCCCCCCTCCTGTGTCACATTTGGCACCTTTCTGGGGGGAGCAGATACTTGTCAAATCCAGGTATTTTCTCCCACTTCCGAGCATAGATCACCGCAGTATTCGCGGATATCTACGCCATGTCCGGCGACTCCTCTGTCCCCCCCCCCCCCCGCTGTCTTCTGGGAGACACAAAGGTCCTAGAAGATAGCAGGGACCAGTGGGATCGCGCATGCGCAGTAGGAAACCAGGCTATGAAGCCACAAAGCTTCACTTCCTGATTCCCTTACCGAAGATGGCGGCGCCTCCACCCGAGGGCCGAGGGACAGATCGGCTTTGGGTGCCGACATCGCGGGCGCCCTGGACAGGTAAGTGTCCATATTTTAAAAGTCAGTAGCTGCAGTATTTGTAGTTGCTGACTTTTAAAAAAAGAAAATTTGGCAGAACTCTGCTTTAAAGTGTTACTAAACCCAGGACCGTGCATTCACTATATCTGGTCTCCCACAGTACACAGAACATGGAAATGCAATTATTTTAGCAAATATAAACTGCTAAATACCTTTTCTTATCAGCAGTATATAGCAGTCGTATCACTTCTATCAGTGTCTAGTTAAAGCTTGAAGGAGGAGTTTTCATTCTCTTCTGACTGGCCTATGAAGCTGCAGGACCCCTGACCCTCTGTCTGGACAGTGCTGATTGGCCCTGTATCGGTCACATGCAACCTACCAAGAAAAAAAAAATACAATACACACTAAACTGAGCATGTGCAGAGTGCCCCCAAGGCACTGTACTATTAGGAGATGGATTGGGGACTGTGGGGGGAGCAGATACCTGTCTAATCCAGGTATTTGCTCCCACTTCCAGACATAGATCACCGCAGTATCCACGGATATCTACGTCATGTCCGGCGACTCCTCTGTCCCTCCCCCCTGCTGTCTTCTGGGAGATACACAGGTCCCAGAAGACAGCAGGGACTAGTGGGATCACGCATGCACAGTAGGAAACCAGGCTGTGAAGCCGCAAAGCTTCACTTCCTGATTCCCTTACCGAAGATGGCGGAGCCTCCACCCGAGAACCGAGGGACAGATCGGCTTCGGGTGCCGACATTGCGGGCGACCAGAGGGAGGATCAGACATGACGTTATCAAACACAACTCCTTAGGGTCCACTTTTTACACAACTCCTTAGGGTCCACAGTGAGTATAACAAGCATGCTTTACTGCATAATTAGACAGATTTTACTGTTGTGGGTTTAGTACACTTCAACTCCCAGAATCTTAGCAAAGTCAAAAGAAGAGAGTCATTATGTTAGAAGAGGATACTTAATTATCACTAGTTTTCTGACATAGCGTAAGGAACAATTAGGTATAGCAATATAGCATAAGGAACAAGACCAGAGCTTAGTGAACGTGGCAAAAATTCGCTCTGCAAAGATTACCCAATCATGTGCAAGGAAAGAAAAAAACTGCAGATGATTGTATGTTGGAAGTCAGCAGAGCTTCATCTCATGTTATCTGCAAAAACAATCAATTTAAATTCATCCACCTTACCAACCATTCAGTATCTGCTACTCCTCCTGCCAATCCCTCCATTGGCTTCTGCTCACCCAACAAATTAAATTCAAAATACTAACAACTTACAAAGCCATCCACAACTCTGCCCTCAGCTATATCACTGACCTGGTCTCAAAATATCAACCAAACTGTTCTCTTCATTCCTCTCAAAACCTCCTGCTCTCTAGTTCCCTCATCACCACCTCCCATGCTCGCCTCCAGGACTTTTCTCAAGCCTTTCCCATCCTCTGGAACTCCCTACCCCAATCTGTCCAACTATCTCCTAAACATTTCTCTTCAGAGAACCCTGTTCTGCCCCACCTAACAACTGTACTTTTATTTTCTCCATTAGCTCATCCCCCACAGCTATTACCTTTTGTATCACATGACCCTCCCTCTTAGATTGTAAGCTCTAAGGAACAGGTCTATCTGATTACTCCTGTATTGAATTGTAGTCTAAAACTTTCCTGTCTGCCCTCATGTTGTAAGTGCTGCAGGGCATTATAGATCCTGAATAATGGTGCCAAATGGCAACACCCTAAAGGTAAAGTGTGTGCTGATGAATTGTAAATCTGCATGTTGGGTAAATCTCATAGTGTTTGCTTCCAAATGATTGTGCTGTCATATGTATTACCAAAGCTTTACAAAGAGTGTTGGGAATTCAGTAGATATAAAGACTTTTGACCACAGGAATAAGAATTCCTGTAGCAAATAAAATGATTATATTATATATTAAGTAGCGACCGTTTGATTTCCGCCAAGGAGATTCCCTGCATTGAGTTTTGTATGTTTTACAATTATTTCCCCCTAGTGCTCAAATTTCCTCCTAATCCATGTTGGTGGATTTGCTGGTTTCAACTATCTTGGCCCTACTATGTGTGCATGTATAAGGGCCCTTTCACACTGTGGCGGCGTCGGCGGTAAAGCGTCGCTATTGTAAGCGGCGCTTTACCGTCGGTATTCGGCCGCTAGCGGGGCGGTTTTACCCCCCGCTAGCGGCCGAGAAATGGTTAAAAACCACCGCAAAGCACCTCTGCAGAGGCGCTTTGCCGGCGGTAAAGCCACGCTGTCCCATTGATTTCAATAGGCAGAAGCGGTGAAGGAGCGGCATACACTCCTCTGCTTCACCGCTCCGAAGATGCTGCTAGCAGGACTTTTTTTCCCGTCCTGCCAGCGCACCGCTCCAGTGTGAAAGCCCTCGGCGCTTTCACACTGGAGACAAAGCAGCGGCACTTTAGGGTCGGTTTGCAGGCGCTATTGTTAGCGCAATAGCGCCTGCAAACCGCCCCATTGTGAAAGGGCCCTATAAGATTCTGATAAGAACATTATATTGTAAGATTCTTTGGGAAGAGGCAATAAGGTGAATCGTTCGATGGTTTCTTTAACCAGTTCAGCCCGAAAGATTTGGCTGCTCGATGACCACAGCATTTTTTGCGATACGGCACTGCATTGCTTTAACTGACAATTGCAAAGTGCAGCGGGCGCACGTCTGCTATCCCGCTTAATGGAGCCGATGTACAGCTACAAGGGCTCGCGGGAACGTGCCGACCTGCCACTGTATAATGACGGCGGCTGGTCAGAAAGTGGTTAAAATAAACCTGTACTAAAATATTTTTTTTTTAAAAACAAGCTGAATGTCTGTACCTTGTGGGGCTTCTGAGTACCTGTGTCATTCTTCAAATTCCTATATCTCTTTGGGGTCCTTTGGATCATACACTACATTGTCAAAAGTATTGGGGCGCCTGTCTTTACACACACATGAACTTTAATGGCATCCCAGTCTTAGTCTGTAGGGTTCAATATTGAGTTGGCCCATCCTATGCAGCTATAGCAGTTTCAACTCTTCTGGGAAGGCTGTCCACAACATTTAGTAGTGTGTCTATGGGAATGTTTGACCATTCTTCCAGAAGTGCATTTGTGAGGTCAGGCACTGATGTTGGACGAGAAGGCCTGGCTCGCAGTATCCGCTCTAATTTATCCCAAAGGTGTTTTATCGGGTTAGGGTTAGGACTCTGTGCAGGCCAGTCAAGTTCCTCCACGCTAAACTCGCTTATCCATGGCTTTATGGACCCTGCTTTGTGCACTGGTTTAAATCATTTTGTGAAGAAGGTATAATGGTACAGGGTCATTTTTCAGGGGTTGAGCTTGGCCCCTTAGTTCCAGTGAAGGGAACTCTTAAGGAGTCAGCATACCAAGACATTTTGGACAATTTCATGCTCTACACTCTTGGGAACAGTTTGGGGATGGCCACTTACTGTTCCGACATGACTGCGCATCATTGCACAAAGCAAAGTCCATGTATGAGTGAGTTTGGGGTGGAGGAACTTGACTGGCCTGCACGGAGTCCTGACCTCAACCCAACAGAACACCTTTGGGATGAATTAGAGCAGAGACTGTGAGCCAGGCCTTCTCGTCCAGCATCAGTGCGCTTCTGGAAGAATGGTCAAACATTCCCATAGACACACTCCAGAACCTTGTGGACAGCCTTCCCAGAAGAGTTGAAGCTGTTATAGCTGCAAAGGGTGGGTCAACTCAATATTGAACCCTACAGACTAAGACTGGGATGCCGGTAAAGTTCATGTGCGTGTAAAGGCAGCGTCCCAATACTTTTGACAATATAGAGTATGTCTAGGCAGTAAATGGGGCCTTGTGACGCTAAGCCATGGCCGCTGTTATTTAACTGTCAGAGGTGGGAGCTCCTACTGCCTACTAATGTCCCAGAATCTAAATTTAAGTTAAATGGCAGTGGAGGATGAGCCTTAAAGGGGTTGTAAAGGCATTCTTGTCAGAAACCATAAAATCAGACCAAGACAGAAGTACAGTTAAATCACACTTGTTTAATAATAAAAGTAAAAAGAACAAACATAGTCAACACATAGCCAAAGTTCAGTAACCGTAACAGATAGTCAGCCAAGCCAGAAGTTAGGGATCAAAGTAGTGGAACAGCAAGCAGGATCTGGAGCCAGAAGGGATGTCAGCAAAGCCAGTCTTTAAACAGAAATGCAGGAGATAGTTTCTTGTGATGTGACCAAAGCGAAGGCAGAGCTCCTCTGGACTGGACGGCTTAAGTAGGCAGGACTGACGAGCAGGATATCAACAGCTGAGAAACTGTGGGGAGAGATGGGAGCTGGCAATTAGCCAACAGCTGAGCGGCCAGCTCAGAGAAGGAAGGGCAGAGCCCAGCCCTGACAATTCTATACATTAAGATAAAAAGCCTTCTGTGTGCAGCAGTCACCCCAGCCCCCTCCTAATACTTACCTGTGTCCCATCTCTGTCGAGCGATGTCCATGAGTGTCTCGGCTGTTCGAGACTCTCCCTCCTGATTGGCTAAGACACAGCAATGGTGCCATTGGCTCCTGCTGCTGTCAAAGTCAGTCAGCCAATCAGGGGGCGGTGCCTGGCCACAGCTCCATGTCTGAATGGACACAGGGAGCTGTGACTCGGCTCAGGTGCCCCCATAACAAGCTGCTTACTGTGAGGTCACTCAACAGGAGGGAGGAGCCAGGAGCACAGCAGAGGGACCCAAGAAGAGGAGGATTTGGGCTGCTTTGTGCAAATCCACTGTACAGAGGAGGTACGTATAACATGTTTGTTATTTTTATTGAAAAAAAGGGAGAGGTTACAATCACTTTAATACCAGATGGAGGCCAGGAGCTGAGACTCCAAGTACAACCAGGGGACCCCCAGGGACACAACGATCAACTTAAAGACTAACACAGATGTGTGGAGATTTCACAAGATACCTGCACTGTAGCACTGTTGTTACCTCTGAAACATTTTTAAAGTGGATGTTTTTTTTTTTTTTTTGATGTCATAATGTAGAGTATACGATTTCCTATCATTTGAGCCCAGTCTTGCCACAAAGAGTTAATCCAGCTCTGAGCAATCCTCTTTTATTGTTCAGTGAGATAAATCTTGACAAACAGAGAAAAACTTTGTCAAATCCTCCCCCTTGCTGTGAGTGACAGGTGATTTACATATCTCGTGCACTAGCCTAAGACATGCATTATTTTTTAATTCCCTCCCCCACTCCTTCCTTCAGCAGCTCTGCAAGGATTGGCTGTTCCACACCTCAGCATGATTGGGCATGCTGAAGTCATGTGGTTACTTTCCTGTCTTTTCACTGGATGTTAGAGATCATAGCAGAAGTTCAGTGTAAGAAATACACAGGAGAAAATGCATATTGACAAGGGGAGTGTAAAGATGGGCGGGGAGTCTACTGACATCACGACTCCACCCACCGAGCTCCAGACAACAGACCCACCCACAGAATCTGCAGTTTTTCGGCTCTCATAACAGACAGAGGGGAGACATTTGACAGGTAAAGATACATGCAGGAGGCATGTATATCCTTATAGATAACCCCTATGGCAGTAGTTTAGAAAGGATGACATTGGGTTTACATCCATTAAGGTCAGATTCATTTTAAAGTGATGTAGAAAAAGTCTCAGCACTACATACATTAGTAAAATAAAAAAATAAAAAACATGAGGCAACCATTGGTGCATAGGGAAGAAAAGAGAATGCCATTTCTAATACACATGTGCATGACAAAAACATTTGTTTTGATTCGTCAATCTAGGTATTTTGTTTAGTTAAATTTGGTTGATTCATTCAGTTCGTATTCGGGATTCGTATTTGGAATTTTTCAAATTTACCATTTTTTTTTCAAAATTTTAGATTTATTTATTTTTTTTTTTCAATCCCAATGTGGCAAAGTGAACAATCAAAAGAAAAATCTTCATCAAATGATTACAATGACTCTTTAAATCACCTTTGGCTTAACTAAAACAGCATTATTTCGAAATGGTACTCTAATAACACACACAGTCTTTGATTTCAGCAATATGTGTACAGTAATGCCCTGTACACACGATCAGACATTGATCGGACATTCCGACAACAAAATCCATCTGATTTTTTTCCAACGGATTTTGGGCCAAACTTGTCTTGCATACACACGGGCGCACAAAGTTGTTGGAAAATCCGATCGTTCTGAACGCGGTGACGTAAAACACGTACGTCGGGACTATAAACGGGGCAGTAGCCAATAGCTTTCGTCTCTTAATTTATTCTGAGCATGTGTGGCACTTTGTGCGTCGGATTTGTCTACACACGATCGGAATTTAAACGATCGGATTTTGTTGTCAGAAAATTTTATATCCTGTTCTCAAACTTTGTGTGTCGGAAATTCAGACGGAAAAAGTCCGATGGAGCCCACACACGATCGGAATTTCCGACAACACAATCCGATCGCACTTTTTCCATCGGAAAATCCGACCGTGTGTACAGGGCATTAGAATTCAACTGAAGTTCGATGTAATATTAGAATTTTGGTCCAAATTTCCAAAATTTGAACAAACTTAGTTTCATTATTCACTAAAATTTGTTTATATTGTAATACGCGTATTTGGATATATCCAAATCACGAAAATTTGTCCGAATATTAATTCGGAACAAAAACAAACCGCACATGTCTAATTTCTAAACCAATGGCCTCAGTAGCCACGGGTACATTGCTGGCTGCAGCCTTTGCTGCCTTTGTTCCTACACCACATCACACTGAATATAGCTACCATTCATTGGCAGCCCTGATGAAAGCTGAATATTAATTATGGTTTCCCCAACTCCTATGATAAAAATGACAGCCGCGTTCTGCTTTGTCAGCACTAAGTGAGGATAGCCATATCATGCACCGAGTCACAATCAATAAACGTACTTGTGTGTTACTTAATGAGCAGCAATTATTAGCCTAAAGAAGAGATATTACATATGGCCTGTCTAGTGCCTGTTACTGCTGATAAATAAATGATAGACTAAAGTAGACTTTTGGCGCTGAAATGATTAGGGCCTGTGCAAATTAAATGGCTACAAATATATTAGCAACAACTGAAGCTCCTTTCATCTGCTGCTTAGGATTACTGGGATGTCTTTTCCAGACGCTCGGAGAGGGAGGGGGGCTGCTGGGCCACATTCTTGCTGGACACTTTGTTGTTTGATGTAATGTGTCAGACGATCTAATTAAACATTAATGTATGGTGTCCTTTTGAAAATAAGCCAGTGGGGTTTAAATTTATTAAAATCACAGTTTATAATTATTTGCACGTTTTCCTTAAAAAAAAATAATTTGTATAGAAATGTAAATGATAACACTAATTAGTATTTTATGTGAAACATTTCTAATAATTGAGTTTTGATAATTAAGTATTATGGAAACCCAATCAGTAAAATGTCTTCTTTAAACATGTTAGGGCTCATTCACGCATGCATGGTAAGTTGTACATTAGCATGCATAGTGCTAAGGCAGCCCAAATACTTGAATCTATAGCAATGAATGTATATTTTTTGGACCGTTAAAAATATTAGGGGAAGTATTTTGCTTAACCACTTCAGCCCTGGAAGGATTTAACCCCTTAATGACCAGGCTATTTTTTGTGATTCAGCACTGAGTCTATTTAACTGACAATTGCGCGGTCGTGCGACGCTATACCCAAACAAAATTGATGTCCTTTTTTCCCCACAAATAGAGCTTTCTTTTGGTGGTGTTTGATCGCTTCTGCGGTTTTTATTTTTTGCGCTAACAAACAAAGAGCGACAATTTAAAAAAAAAAAAAAATGTTTTACTTTTTGCTGCAATTCATATGTAAAAAATATATATATATGTATATATATAAAAAAAAAAAAAAAAACAAGTTTATTCATCGGTTTAGACCGATATATATTCTTCTACATATTTTGATTGGTTTGCGCAAAAGTTATAACAGCTACAAACTATGGGATAGATTTAGGGACTTTTTTTTTAAATTGTTTTTACTAGTAATGGCGGCTATCTGTGTTTTTATCAGGACTGCGACATTGCGGCGGACAAATCTGACCCCCAAGTTACACTTTTTGGGGACCCGTGACATTATTACATTGATTAGTGCTATAAAAATGCACTGATCAATGTTAAAATGACACTGGCAAGGAAGGGGTTAACACTAGGGGGCGATCAAGGGGTTAAGTGTGTTCCCTAGGTATGTTCTAACTGTAGGGGGGGTGGGCTCACTGGAACACGACAGAGATCACTGTTCCCGATCACTGGGAACAGTAGATCTTTGTCATGTCCCCTGTCAGAATGGGGATTCGCCTTGTTTACAAAGGCAGATCCCCATTCTGCCTCTGCACTATTCGATAGCGGGTCACCAGTAGAATCGAGTCTGCGCGGCCCCCAGGCACGCTCCCGCAGCTTGCACTGCACGCCCACAACTGCACCTGCATGAGCCGATGTACACCTACAGCGATTCACACGGGAGAGCCAAACTGCCACCGTATAACGACAGCAGCTGGTTGGCAAGCAGTTAATCTGTGCAAAAAGTGTAAAAAAAACAAACAAATCCATTGATAGTGTTAGAGCTGCCCTGTGCACACTTTTTGTGTTATTTCAAGGAGTTCTCCCAGTTCTTATCTTAAACTACAGAACAATTACTCTCTATGCAGTTGAGGGTAGAAGAGGGATTCAGTAGTTTAACAAAAGACATTGGGCAGTGCTGACACCATTCCTTGCCATTTCAGTCCATAAAAAGGCATGTGTAGTCCACCACGATAAATAATTAGGAGCTAAGTGCATTTATGGTAGAACCAACAGCTATTTTTCTGTGTGTCTGTAGGGGGTTCTGTGACAAAGTCGGAAGTGACGAAACACGTCGGGCATGGCTATACGGCAATCCGGAGTGTCAGGATGGCGTCAGTGGCAGCTGAGGGTGGTGAGACACAAACCGGCACCTTAAGCAATGCACCCCCAATACAAATGTACTAAAAGGCTCGATTTATGTTTTTAAAATGTGAGTGGTTTTCCTATTTGAAATAAAGTCGTTGAACATTTGGTTACTGTACCATAGGAGGCATTTTCATTCTTTTTTTATATGGGATACTTTAATACATCCACCCCATGGAGGAACTCCATGAGATTTGCTTGAGGAGTCAATCGATTGAAAGTTCTATTATGCTTAATATGCCAACCATGAGAATGGAAGGCATATGTTTCTGGTGAGTTCCTGTCTATTGGGAGAAGGATCACGTTTGTGCACAGAAGGTGTTTTCTTTGGAAAGAATGCAAAGTGAAATACTGACCAATACGATGGACATTTTTCAGCACATTGCACTGGGTGGTATTATTTAGACTATTTATATTAATGAATTTTTTTTCACTTTGGACAATTTTTTTAAGAACTGTATATATATATACTTGATGTTGATTACATGTATCATAGCACTACTAACAGAGTAGTGAATTTTACACTTTATTGCATATTGTCATAAGTATTGGGACGCCTGCCTTTACATGCACATGAACTTGCCATTTAACTTAAATTTAGATTCCGGAACATTAGTGGGCAGTAGGAGCTCCCACATCTGACAGTTAAACAACAGGGTCCATGGCTTAGCACCACAAGGCCCCATGTACTGCCTAGACATACACTACATTGTCAAAAGTATTGGGACACCTGCCTTTACACGCACATGAACTTTAATGGCACCCCAGTCTTAGTCTGTACGGTTCAATATTGAGTTGGCCCACCCTTTGCAGCTATAACAGCTTCAACTCTTCTGGGAAGGCTGTCCACAAGGTTTAGGAGTGTGTCTATGGGAATGTTTGACCATTCTTGCAGAAGCACATTTGTGAGGAAAGGCACTGATGCTGGACGAGAAGGCCTGGCTCGCAGTCTTCAATCTAATTCATCCCAAAGGTGTTCTATCTGGTTGAGGTCAGGACTCCGTGAAGGCCAGTCAAGTTCCTCCACCTCAAACTCGCTCATCCACACTATATTGCCAAAAGTATTGAGCCATCCCTCCAAATCATTTGGTGGAGGGTGATTATGGTGTGGGGTTGTTTTTCAGGGATGGGCCCCTTAGTTCCAGTGAAGGGAACTCTTAAGGCGTCAGCATAACAAGACATTTCTCGAATAAAAACATTTCCAAGGCAGCCCATAGATTATTCTTTTTTTTTGTGTGACTCGAGTCATTGTATATTGACAGTGGGGAGACTTCCCTGCTGTCAGAATAAGCTGATCGGTACTGCTGGCTATAGCTTGCAGCGCTGATTAAGTGGGGAAAATCTGACAGGCTGGTGGTACAGAAGACTTCTGTATTACCAGCCTGCTCATACATGGATGGAAATTTGGCTGGGCCCTGCTGAACCAGCTGATTACAATCCAGGCATGGTCGGTTTAACAGTGAATGTGGTTTTCGTTCGGCAACTTGCAATAATTCCAAAATTAAATATTAAAAGCAAACAACATTTTTAAGTACTTTTAAATGACACTTGCCAAGTCATCTAAAGTACTAATGAAAATCTTCGTACAAATGGTTGTTTGTATGAACATTCATCTGTAAATATACTAATGTATGGCCAGCTTTACATTGGATGATCAAAGTGTACATGTTTGTGCACCATTCTGGATAAAGATCTTCAGGTAGCCATTGTGTCTGTACAGCCTAAAGCTATGGTCTTTTAAAGATAGGAAACAATTAAGGGCTTTGTTATTAACAAACTGATTAAAAGATACAGCAGGGGGTGGCTCTTGCCTTTGAAAAGGCAAAACTTGGAGAGGTGACTTCATCAACAGAGAAAGAGCAAGTGAAAGTGGATTGTGTGAAAATGAAAGTGATAACTACAGAATAGTTGTAAAAAACAAACAAAGCAAAAAAAAAAAAAAAAAGCACTTTTGGATAGAGCATGGGAGAAAAAGGCAAAACTTTTTTTTAGTTTTGGATAGAGTGGAGAGGGATAAGAATACCTGTGAGTTTTTTTTTTTTGCTGTCTGTGGAACCCCCTTCCTCTCTATTCATCCTGTTTACCATTGTCATTGAAAATGAAAGTAAAAGAAAATCCCAAACTTTGGGTTGTCCCCAGAAAATTAAGAGAGGGGAAATCTTCCAATGGGGACATTAGGTGACCTTGGGAACTCCTTTAATTTGAAGGGATTTTGTCTCACTTCCTGCTTAGCTATGGGACAGGAATTGAAGGCAATTCTCCAAAATAGGACACAGATGACGGGAAAAAAAAAAAAATTGGACAGGGGTTATAACTCTCCCATGCTCTATCCAAAACGAAAAAAAAAAGTTTTGCCTATAGTTCTACTACTTAAAGCCCACTTTGGGCAGTCAGACAAAATTTGTACCACTTGTGGCTCCTGAAGAACATAATATTAACTCTGGCTAGAAACTCACCTGATCTCCAGCACTAGTCAAAGACACCTGGAAAAAGGGATGTATACGCATTTTTATCCTGGATTTGAGGGTGCACCGTAGATGGGGAGGGGGGTACAAATGGGAAGGAGAAGGAGCGGAACCCTGAGTTAGGTTTAAGTGTAAGATTGTGCTATTAAAAGACTTAAAGTGATTGTAAAGGCAAAAGGTTTTATTGATCTTAATGCATTCTATGCATTAAAGCGGGGTTCCACTCAAATTTTTAACTTAATCTTACCCCCTTCAGTTAATTGCATAGATTTTCAAATGCCGCACGAAAATTTTTTTATCGCTGTAATTACCTTTATATTGTACTTTATTGTGGCACTTCCTGTCTCTCCTCCCATGGGAGTAGGCATGTTTATTGCCTTTCCCCGGCGCTGCACTGTCTCCTGGGAGCTTAGTGTCAGGCTTCCCAAGATTCAGTGCGGGAACAATGATCATGTGTGTGAACAAGCTGTGAATGAACAGCATTTACCGCATCCAGGAAATCAATGCTTGTGGGCTTCACATGCCCACAAGCAAGATGGAAACAGCCAGCATCACATTTTTTAAGTTATTCTTCAGTACGAAAACAGAGGTGGAAATATTACACCCAAACTGTGAGTATTATTTTGGGGTTAGCAAAGTGTCTCAATGACCTAAAAAAAAAAAAAAATGGTCGCTTGACTCCCGCTTTAAGATAAAAAAAACATCTGTGTGCAGCAGTTCCCCTAATGCTTATCTGAGCCCCATCTCGATCCAGCGATGTTGCACGAGAGTATCGGCTGTCTGGGACTCTCCCTCCTGATTGGCTAAAACACACAGTGGGTGCCATTGGCTCCCATTGCTGTTAATCAAAGTCAGTAAGCCAATGAGTAGAGAGAGGAGGTGGGGTCGAGCCACGGCTCCGTATCGGAATGAACACACAGAACACAGCTCAGTTCAGATGCCCCCATAGCAAGCCACTTGCTGTGGGGGGCACTCGGCAGGAGAGAGGGGCCAGGAGCACCAGAGAGGGACCTAAAAATAGGAGAATCTGGGCTGCTCTGTGCAAAACCACTGCACAGAGCAGGTAAGTATAACATGTTTGTTATATTTAAACAAAAAAAAAAAAGAAGAAAAACAAGACTTTAGTATCCCTTTAAGCTGGCCAAACATGGTTTGAAATTTGGCCAGTTCAGCAGGAACCAACTGAATTGCGATCCGTATATGGGCAGGCTGGTTGTACAGAAGTCAATCTACCGAACAACTGTACAAAAAACCTGTTGGAAAATTCCTGCATGATCAGTACCGCCAGTTATAGCCACCAGTGCTGATTAGTGTATTCGGACAGCAGGGATATCTTCCCTCCATCAGAATACAAAGGCTCAGCGGGAGTTATTCCTCCATCATCCTCAAATGTGAAGATTTGGGGAATCGGGTCATTTTTTAATCTATTTTTTTGTTCAAACTACTGCTTGAAAAAAATTTATAATTACTGTATGGGCTGCCTTAGAACAGTCCATTTAATACAAATTAAAGCTCAACTGTAAGATAATAGCTAAATGCAGAATAGAGATAACATATGTGAACTTATCTGCCAAATCATTTGTAACTCTGCCCAGCCACTTTCATGTGTCATACACCTTTGCTAGACAGCACAGCCAGGAGGTGTCACCTCCCTACCTGCAACCTACTGAATGGACAGCAGCAGTAACAAACTGACAAGTCTGATAACAGCTGACTTAAAAGAGCAACAAATTGACAAGTCACCGGCTGCAGTCACTCTGCTTTCTCCTCCTGGCAGCTGCTTCCCTGTCAATACATGTGCACGCAGCTGTGCCTGATTGGCTGCTAGTGCTGCCCCTCGTTCTCACAGTCTGAGTGCTGTTGTGCAAGGTATGGCAGAAGGTTGATATCATTGCAGATCTGAGTACATGATGACAGTGTACGAAGATAATTATAGTTTTTTGTAAAGAAATACATAAGTGCATGATGCATTTTATATGTACAGTGGAACCTTGGATTACAAGCATAATCCGTTCTAGGAGAATGCTTGTAATCCAAAGCACTTGCATATCAAAGCGAGTTTCCCCATAGAAGTCAATGGAAACTAAGTTAATTTGTTCCGCATTGACTTCTGTTGCATGCAATACTGCATGTGGCCAGAGGTGGGGGGAGCCAGAGAGCCTCGGAAATACTCGAGTACAGCTCGGCTGAACTCGGAAACCCTTGGAAAGGCTCGGAAACACTTGGGAACGTAGTATTTCCGAGTGCTTCCGAGTATTTCCAAGCGGCTCCGAACCGCTCCGAGTGTCACCGGCGCCCCCGCACCTCTGGCCACATGCGGTACTGCACACCACATTAGCTTCAATTCTGCTCGTTTTGTGAGACAACACTCGCAAACCGAGTCAGGATTTTTAAAAAATTCTTTCAAAACGCTCATTAACCGCGTTACTCGTTAACCAAGGTTCCACTGTACCTGGAAATTAGTTTAAAGACATTTGTAAATTGACTTTCTTTACCGCAATGGCTGTTTTGAGAACCACTTTTCCATAAAAAAGAGATTGTTCCTCGGCCATATTTGGCATATGGAGTCCATTTTAGGTCACACTCTTGCTGCATACCAAAAATCTAAGTTGTATGCTCTTGTTTGAGGGTGAGACTGCAGAGCGCTTAGTCTCGGTTCACACCTATGCAGGTGTAATAGTGTGCGCTTGGCATTGTGTTTAGGGCAGTCCATGTATTTTAATGGGCTGCCCCACTAGTGAAAATCGCACTAAAGACCTTTTTTTTTTTTTTTTAAATCATGCTGTTATCATGCTTTTTGGCACACACAAATGCGAGGGTTGCCATTAAAAATAAATGGCAATGCGACAGGCCTGAAAAAGGAATATACGCTTTTTATGCATTGCAGGAAAGTGCACAATTTTGCATGCATTCCCGCAGCGCACAAATGTGAACCTGGCCTTAGGCTCCATTAACACCAATGTGTTTTTTTCATGCTTTTTGCAGAAACGCAGGATTACTTTTAACATGAGTTCCTATGGAACACGTTTACATCAATGCATTCTTGTGCCTCTGCGTTTTTTGGAAAGGGTCGGGGACTTTTTTAAACGCAAAACGGTGCTTTTTTTTTTTTTAGTTCAATAGACTTCAATGGAGAAGCTGCAGAAAAGCATGTAGTGCGTTTTTACGGTGTTTTTAATACGATTTTGGTTCAATAGACATCAATGGAGAAGTTGCAGAAAAGCATGTAGTGCGTTTTTAAAGTGTTTTTACCACGATTTTGGTTCAATAGACTTCAATGGAGAAGCTTCAGAAAAGCATGTAGTGGTTTTTTACAGTGTTTTTACCACGATTTTGGTTCAACAGACTTCGATGGAGAAGCTGCAGAAAAGCATGTAGTGCGTTTTTACTGTGTTTTTACCAGGATTTTGGTTCAATAAGCTACATCGGAGAAGCTGCAGAAAAGCATGTAGTGCATTTTTACCGTGTTTTTACCACGATTTTGGTTCAATAGACTTCAATGGAGAAGCTGCAGAAAAGCATGTAGTGCATTTTTACAGTGTTTTTACCACGATTTTGGTTCAACAGACTTCGATGGAGAAGCTGCAGAAAAGCATGTAGTGCATTTTTACTGTGTTTTTACCAGGATTTTGGTTCAATAGACTTCAACGGAGAAGCTGCAGAAAAGCATGTAGTGCGTTCTTACAGTGTTTTTACCAGAATTTTGGTTCAATAGACTTCAATGGAGAAGCTGCAGAAAAGCATGTAGTGCATTTTTACCGTGTTTTTACGAGGATTTTGGTTCAATAGACTTCAATGGAGAAGCTGCAGAAAAGCATGTAGTGCGTTTTTACTGTGTTTTTACCAGGATTTTGGTTCAACAGACTTCAATGGAGAAGCTGTAGAAAAGCATGTAGTGCGTTTTTACCGTGTTTTTACCACGATTTTGCCACGAGTGGCCTTTTCTAATCTGCTAAACAATACGTTTTTCAAAAAAAGAAAATAAAAAAATGCAAAACGCAAATTGCGGCAAAAACGTGGTAAAATCGCTATAAAAAATGCAAAAAGCACTGCAGAAACACTCAAAAGCAAGCTGCATAGGTGTGAATTGAGCCTTAGAGAGAAAGAAGCAATTGAACCAGTGAACGCGCTTTCCTGCAGTTCAGATTTATGGTGAAGAAAATGACAGCTATAGGACAGCCAGGCGTACAAGATGAAAGTCAAGATGAAAATTACACCCACTCAGCTGATTGTCTAAGACAGATTAAATGAAAAATGTCCATATATGATTTGATTACGATGTATAAGATGAAATATAAGCAAAATTATCAATCAACACTTAAAAAAGAAAAAAATCATTACCATACCACTCTCATAAACAGGCAGTTAAGAAAATCTAAGAAAAACTGGTGTTTTTTTTAACAGGATATGGTTGAGTCCACCCAGTATGACACAATTCTATTATCTACTTTATAACTATTTGTTCATTGTCCTGCGAGTGACAGTTCAAACAACATTATTTACATGTCTGGCACAAACGGTATACAATGATATCATAATGACACATGAACACTTACATAAACATGCTGACGAGTGTGGTTTGTGGTTCTCCTGCTTCTCATGTGGATTGAATAGTGTAATTTAATAACTCTACCAACACAGGTGGACAGTGACTTAGACATCTGCAGAGAATAAAGGGTAATTAATGAGAAAAATGAACCAACTAAATTAAAAACAGACTGAAACCAAATATGCGACATCCCCATCTTTCAATAAAACCACTTCAAATACATCTTTGCTATTTGAGCACACGCCCTCCCAGAACCTTCATTTGAAATGATTTAGATTTTATTTTTAAACAAGCTTAAATTTTGAAAGTGTTTTATTGGTACACCCGGTCTGACTATATATGCTAAATTTGAAGGCAGATGACTGTTGTCACCATCATTAATGAAGTACTAAATAAAAACAAAAAAAAAACTCCATCAGGGGAGCCTGCCTGGCCAAGTATGACAAAATGTGGTGGCCGTGGTCAGTGGCTATTCCGAACCTAGTTTAACCTCTTGCAGACTGTGTAATACATATACACTATATTACCAAAAGTATCGGGACGCCTGCATTTACACACGCATGAACTTTAATGGCATCCCAGTCTTATGCTGGTTAGAAAATCGTTCGAAAAAGCGTTTGATGCGCTCGTTCGAAAACGTTAGCGGGAAAATTTCCATTCTCGAAATGCAAATTTTGTTGCCAGAAATACGAACCAACATGTCGGATTTTTTGCGCCAAAACGAGCGATTTTCGAAACAATAGTGAAATCAATGGAAAACATTTTGAACAAATCTGATCTTTCAGATCAGTGAAAAATCTACCGTTTATGTTGCCATCGATCGATAATATGCCGATAATTGGGTGACATCTGTGGATACAATGATGGTGTTATTGCATGCACATTCAACAGATTTTTTCATTTCCGACCGTTTTTTCTATCCATGTATGGCCAGCATTAGTCTGTAGGGTTCAATATTGAGTTGGCAATTTTTTATTTTGAGAATCTTGCCAACAAGAAACACATCTTAACATATTTTTTTTTATAGAAATACAAAAAATAAATATTTAATTTTTTAATTTTTTTATGTATGCATAACATATTGTATACACAACTAAACATAATAATAATAAAGTCTTACTTCAACCTA
Organism: Aquarana catesbeiana; assembly: GCF_042186555.1. Classification (NCBI taxonomy): domain Eukaryota; kingdom Metazoa; phylum Chordata; class Amphibia; order Anura; family Ranidae; genus Aquarana; species Aquarana catesbeiana. Next base: position 76,590,804 of record NC_133328.1, read on the forward strand.
TAATATATGAACTATGAACAAAAAGTTGTTTTTTTTTCTTCCAACCAAGAGCAATATCACTGTATTATATTATACTAAAATATATATATATATATATATATATATATATATATATATATATATATATATATATATATATATCACTAAATAGCACAGACATCTTCAAAAATTCTACACTCAATTACTCTATTACTCAACCTGATTAACATTCAGACCAAGAAACATAGATTATCATGTGTACATAGCCTTTCTTCAAAATTATGTTTATCTTTGAAAATCTAAGGGGGTGGTCAGAGAGAAAACAGGGAAAGAACCCAACACCCAGAGATCAACAAACAGCAGTTACAGACCTGATATTCCTCCACGCCTTTATCCAGACCCTTTGCCGCCATCTGTCTTTCTCGAGACCCCGAATTTTCCCTACCTCACCAAGAATTTTACACACCACCACCGGAACAGGAAGGACTTTCTGCCAAAGGGATACCTGACACCGTGCATTCCAGGTGTAATATCGGACTACTAAGCTGACTTGAAAAAGAGTGTCCAAATCAAATCCCTTGCAATTCTGCAATGCCCCATACACCCACTCAGCATAAGACCAGCTAGGCAAGAAAGGAATATTCAGAGCCCTCCCCACCTTTTTATAGACTTCTATATTGAAAGGGCACTGAAGCAGGAAGTGGTCCATGGTTTCCATTTTACCCTGACACTGCGCTCTTGGACAACCATGATTGTCCAAAGAGCGGCACTTCACGTTCCCCCTCACATAGAGCCTACCATGGAAAGGCCTGGTCCCTAAATTTCAAGGGAATCCGCTCAGAGTTTATTAAACATAAACCCTCCCTCATAATATGACCTGGGAAATCCCTTAAGGCCAGTGGCGCATGAAAGACAGTACCCACGATCTTCTCATCCAGTAGTCTCCTAGGGAGGGACCTGATATCCTTCACTGTCACATGCCACCATCTAAGAATTTTCAGGCACGGGGCAACATAAGCCGGGAGCTTACCATGCTTGATCCTTAGGCTTTCACTGGTTCGCCACTCTCCCAACAGCCCAGAAAAGGTGTAAACCAGATCTGGAAAATACCTACCCATCCAGGCGGTCCCTCTGCTATCGTGTTACCAAAATTATGTTTCAATTATGTTTCAAACCATCCCTAGGCCACCTTTCTGCCTAGATAGGTAAGTCACATTTCACTTTACAGGATTCAGCCAGCTCCACCATAATAGTTGGAAGAAACAACTATAAATCCTGGTATAGCAGGACTTTGGCAAGATGCAAACAAAGCTGCCATACAGAAAGGTAGGAATCAGGTAGGTCTTAATCAAGTCCATCCTTACCCTCAAGGAGAGCCGCCACCCTTTCCAGCATTTCACCTTGACATCAGCATCATTCAGCCTGGCTTCCCAATGTGACTTACTGTAATCATCAAGGCCAAACTCAATGCCTAATACTTTGACTTTCTGCTGAGTCCTCGGGAAGGTGTCCGTAAGTGCAAAGCTCCCACCTCCTTCGCTCATCCAAAAAAAACTTCACTTTTATCACGGTTGACCTTGGAGCCTGATGCCTCGGAATACTGCTCTACAACTGAGACCACCTCCTGCGCCTCCTCTGTCCCAGAGATAAAGACAGAAACATCATCAGCATAGGCTACAACCCTCAAGGACGGCTAACCAGTAATGCCCACCGGCACCCCACACAACGGTCTGCTCTCTAGCCTTCTGACAAAGGTGTTGATTGCGAACACGTATAGCAAAGGGCTCAGCAGACACCCCTGGCACACCCCCAATCAAACCCCCTAAAGGGCCGTCCAGCCCAACCATTAACAAGCATGAAGCTCTCTGCCTTTCTGTATATAGTCTTAAGCCATCCAATAAACCCACCCTCCAGGCCATACTTGTCAAGGAGAAGACAGAGGTACTCATGATTGACACGATCAAAAGGCTTCTCCTGATCCAATGCCAGCAAATATTTTCCCCAGCCTTTGGCCCTGCAATGTTCCAGAGCCACCCGAAAGGCTAACACTGCTGATAAAGTGCTCTTGCACTGGACCGAACAGTGCTGCTGACAAGAAAGCAATCTGTCTGCTACTGACAACAAGTGCTAGAAAATTATCTTCGCCAGAATCTTTCTATCGACATTAAGAAGGCTAATGAGGCGCCAATTCTCAATCATCGAGGGATCCTTTGCCTTTTGACAACAGAATCACAGCAGATTGTCTCATTGAGGGAGGGAGTGAACCCTCTTGCAGACAGCCGTTAAATACCTCCACAAGATAAGGTACCAAGCTGGATTTGAAAATCTTATAAAATTCAGCCGTCAATCCATCTGGCTCAGGTGTTTTCTTAATAGCAAGACTGTCTATAGCTTTGACTACTTCTTCTGCTGTGATTTCCCCCGTCAAACTTGCCAGCGGAATGTTATTTCCAAGACCTGGTGTATGATCCAGAAAACTCGACATCTTTGCCTGATCGAAGTACTTCTCCCCCAGAAGATCCACATAAAAAGACCTTGAGAACTCCATGATCCCTGACCTGGATTTTGTCAAAAAGCCCGTACTATCCCTTAGCCCAACAACCATCTTAACTGCTGCGCTTTGTTTGCAGTTCTGATAAGGGTCGGGCGAGTGATATTTCCCGTAGTCCTTTTCCAGAACTAAAGAAGCGTGCCAGTCATACTGATACTTCCTAAGGAGAAGGTTTACCTCAGAGATTGCCCCTGAATCTCCACTACTCGAGACAAGGCGATCAAGTTTTCTCCGCAGCTGCTGGTAGACAATGTACTTACCAAACTGTTTCCTTTTTCCTATGGCCTTGAAAAACCCACTAATCTGGCTTTTGGCAAGCTCCCACCACTCCGACTTACTGCTGAAGAAATCCAGGATAGCTTCCTGAGCCTGAAAAAAATCCTCAAAAGATTGTCTTACCTCCTCGTCATCCAGCAGAGCCGAATTTCTCCTCCAAATACCCTTTACTTTAGGTGGCATATCTGAAGCATTGAGAATAACAGACAGCATAAGGTTATCAGAAAACGTCACTATACGACACTCAGGAGCCCGAAAAGGCAGAGTCCCCTTTAAAAAAAAAACCCTATCTATCCTGCTCTCACAACTGCCTCGCTTAAATGTGTGCCCCGTGCTGTCTGGGCAACGCTTAATATGCACATCTTCCAGACCTGGCTATCGTATTAAGAAAGATGCTATCATATCTCAGGATGTCAGTAGAGCCTTTCCTGTCTTTGGGCCTAGTGACGGTTTTAAAATCACCTCCAAAGACAACTTGCCGAGATGTAAAAAGGAAAGGCTTAATCTTCGTAAAGAGGCATTTCCTCTCCCATCAAGTTTGTGGTCCATAAATATTTATTAAACGTAGATCATGCCCCTTCCAGGACCATACACCTACCAATCTTTACCTCGATGACCCGCCAACACATTACCATGCCAGTAAAAAGTACTGCAACTCCGCTGTAAGGCTCAGCCGCAAGAGAGGCCCACGCCTTCACTCCCTCTTTGCCAGGTGGACATCGGCAAGGCTATTTAGCCGGGTCTCTTGCAAAAATAAAACATCAGCATCCATCTCACTGAGCAAAAATAAGGCCATATTACGAGCCCTTACAGATTTTATTCTGGCAACATTAATGGTTGTCACCTTTATCGGAGTGGGAACTGCCATCAGGATGATTGAGGTAGGCGTTTCTTAGCCTGAGTTCCCTCCCCCCTTACTGGAGACCTTGACCTCTTTAGGGAACACTTTACCTCATCCTCCTCCATCTGAGATACGGATTTAGAAGACTCCTCCTCCCCCTCAGATAAGGACCCAAACTTGTTTCCCAGAGGTAGATAATCTACCTCTAAAGAAGAAACCGAGGAGGCAGAGGTCAGGGCTACTTTATTCTTCCTTCTCCCCACCTTAGTCCACTCTCCCTCCTCCCCTGAAACATTACCCTGAAAGACCTCATCTACATCATTAGCAGTGGCAACTTCCCCCATCTTCACCTTAGAACCTCCACTGGAGGTCTTACATTGCCTCAGGGAAGGCCCCGATGAAGCTGCCACCTCAGATCTGCACGAATCTGCCCCTTTGACAGCCTCAGCCAATCTGAATGACTTACATTTGGAACACTGGGCACCTAAAACACTGGGGAATAACACAGAAGTAGACAACGACACAGTAGGGAGCACAGACTGGGGTCACGCCTTCAGATTGGGAAACTGACACCTGGGGGGGCCTGCATAAAAAGTTGCCATGCATAAAAAGTAATAATCCTGTCAAGACCTATAAAGGCTGACGAAGGGATGTGCTTAACAACATTATCCATGACATACAGTTTTACTAACACTGTCCATCCTCCTGTCCATTTCCCCCTATCATCTACAACTTTCCTCAAGGGGGCTTGGACATCCGCATATCTCCCCAACCACACCACCAGATCTGCAGCAGGAATGCACTCATTACGTACTAGAATGGTGACTTTTTTTTATAATGGATGGCTAGAGACTACTTTGGGTGACATACTTGCCCATCTTGGGGACTCCTTCCACTTCTGCTCATACCTCTCCCAAAAGACATCTAATCCTTCCTCCTTGACAAAGGAGAGGACATACTCATATGACCCAATTGGGCTGATAAGGGCAAAAATCTCTTCCGCTTTAAAACCCATCCCCAGAATACGGTCCACCACATCTCTCCTATTTGGGGGTGGGGGCCTTCTCCAGTCCACCTCAATTGGACTACATTGTGGTGTTTAAATGAGCTACCAGATGGTGTCAGATTGACCTGACCTTCACTCACATCACTCCTAGTGACCGCAGAATAACTGGCCCTACTCACCCTCGAGACAGCTGCAGCCACCGCTGCAGCACAGGAAATAACCTCACTCCTTTCAACATCCTGCACATCACTTTTAGTTACAGACCCCTCTTTAGATGAGGTAGAAACAACACTGTCAGGAACAGATGGAGCAGAGACCAGGCATGTACTGGCCATTGGGACTACAGGGAGTTTCCCGGTGGGCCGATGGCTCAGTGGGCCAGTCAGGCACAGTCCTGGAGCCGCTCCTCACTGACAGTGAGTGATCGTGATTTCACTCCTGTCACCAAGGAGCAGCTGCCTACACTTGCTGGAGAGATGATTAGGCTTTCTGCTCCCTCCAGCCTGCAGGGGGAGATAGGCAGCCGGCAGATTTCCCTTCCTCTCTCCCCTTATCACTTGTCACTTATCACATGACTGGAGAGAGGAACGAGAGGCTGCCTTCAGAACTGTGAGTACACATGGGAGGGGGATGAGAGGGGGGGACACTCTGATGTAAGTGGGTGCTGATGGGGACACTCTGATGTAAGGGGGTGCTCTTGAGGATACTCTGATGTGAAGGGGGGTGCTGATGGGGACACTTTGATGTAAGGGGGTGCTGATGGGGACACTTTGATGTAAGGGGGTGCTCTTGAGGATACTCTGATGTGAAGGGGGGTGCTGATGGGGACACTTTGATGTAAGGGGGTGCTGATGGGGACACTTTGATGTAAGGGGGTGCTGATGGGGACACTTTGATGTAAGGGGGTGCTGATGGGGACACTTTGATGTAAGGGGGTGCTGATAGGGACACTCAAAATTAAAGTGGGCCAGTCTGGTTGAATTCCAGGGCCACATGTGTGTCCCAGTCCAGCCCTGGCAGAGACTTCTGACACAGAAATATCATTTACATTACACTTGGTAATTCTGATTACATTACCAGTAACTAAAGGGTTACCAACAGTGGAGATGTCCTTATCAGCACTCTTCACAGCAGAGTCTGCACACCCTTCACTGGCTTTTCTGTACACAGGTGGGAGTCTCTGCCACCCTCTACTGCACCATCCATAGGAACTACACCTCCATTATATTGTATAGGCAAGTCATGAACAAAAACAGCTTTTTCTGTCACCCGATGCTTCAAAGGTTTTGGGGGGACATCATTATCCTCTTCTTCATCCTCAGATGATCCAGACATGGCAAACTTGCGTCCATGCAAAAGCGATTCCATTTCTGTAATTAACTTTAGCATACCTGCTCCCATCACAGGCTCAGATGGATCATTTTGCTCCATAGCCTCCTACTGCGGGCACAGAACTTCCTTGGCCCATGGACATACTGACAGTCAAAACATCTGACTGCTGATCACCCGCAGCCTGTCTGCCAGAGCTTTCTCCACTTTCTGCAGGCATACTGATACTTGGCATGGGATGCAAATATTTTCCAGCATGCTGACCAGAAACACAGTCCAATCCCACAGAAACGTTTTTGGATTGCACTGACCTTGGCTTCTCACATTCTGGTGATGCCTGCCCTCCACTGGCCTCTATGGCCCCTCTGCGCATTGCACAGAAGCTATTATTGTTGCCAAACTTTTCCTTGAAAGCTTTGCTGGTTTCTTTCAATGTGGCCACTAAGGATGAGCTCCGGCGTGTTCGCACACTCCACGTGCCGAGCCCGCCAGGAAGTCGGCACGGCGCTGCGCTAATCACAGACAGTGAGACATTTTCCCGATGTGCGGCTGCAGAGATCGGGAAATCTCTCACTGCCTGTGATTAGCGCAGCGCCGTGCTGACTTCCTGGCAGGCTCGGCACGCGCTGTGTGCGAACACGCCGGAGCTCATCTTTACTGACCACCAGCAGACTCTGCTTTTCCACTTTGGCCTCCAAAGCCATTAACTCAGGCCGCATCTGCCTTCTCTTGGAACTGTGAAGCTGGTCACTTGCAATTTTTTTATGCTTGAAGTCAAACTTTAACTTCACCAGTACTTCTTCTTCCTTGGCGATTCTTGTGATCCTCGCACAAACCTTCTTTTTGTAGGTTGCCAGGCTTTCAGCTTTAGCTGGGCCATTTCACAGGTCCTCAAACACTGGTATGGGAAGACCAGTACTCTGGCCATCCAGGGGATCCTCCCCTGGGTCCACCCCAGATTCCTGCATCCACTCTGTATAGGAAGTAATCAAGCTCCTTGGTACAGTAGGTCTCACTGGAACTCAGGAGAGCAGCAGTAGTGCAGCCACACCCTTTAGCTGCTTCAACTCTTCTGGGAAGGCTGTCCACAAGGTTTAGAAGTGTGTCTATGGGAATGTTTGACCATTCTTCCAGAAGCGCATTTGTGAGGTCAGGCACCAATTGTGGACGAGAAGGCCTGGATCGCAGTCTCTGCTCTAATTCATCCCAAAGGTTTTCTATCGGGTTGAGGTCAGGACTCTGTGCAGGCCAGTCAAGTTGCTCCACCCCAAACTCGATCATCCATGTCTTTATGGACCTTGCTTTGTGCACTGGTGTGCAGTCATGATGGAACAGGAAGGGGCCATCCCCAAACTGTTCCCACAAAGTTGGGAGCATGAAATTGTCCAAAATGTCTTGGTATGCTGACGCCTTAAGAGTTCGATTCAATGGAACTAAGGGGCCAAGCCCAACCCCTGAAAAACATCCCCACACCATAATCCCCCCTCCAACAAATGATTTGGACCAGTGCACAAAGCAAGGTCCATAAAGACAGTACATTGGCATTGGTTTTAACAATGTATTTACTAAAGAAGCAAAAAAGGTATTGTGAAGTGCTATCTCACCCAACTGCTCCCTGTTAGGCTATAATTAATGAATATATATATATGTTAAACCATTAAAAAAAAAACTTTATATAGTAACCCATACGGAATCACAACAATGTCTCTATGTGCTGAAAGGAGCAAATAAACTTAAATCCATCGATTAATATCAGTTGGTACAGGTGAAAAGCTTGATATAGTGATTTTTCTATTCCATTTGGTAAGTACAGTTTTCTATATACTTTGTGCAGGTGTCTAAATATCCAAGTGACAATCCAGATATAACAAAGTGCTGTGCACACACAAGTGCCCTCCACCGGTCACCCTATGCACTCACCCCCCCCCCCCCAGGGAAACCCACAACTGGGTCTATTAACGCCTTCCCCTTAGGGGTATCAATCCAGCAATCTGCCGTTCCTCTGGCTGTATAAGGGCTCCTTTCCCTTAAATGGTGTTCATCGTATATTGGTATCAAAAGGGTAAGAAAAAAAACTAACATTGTGTTTACTGTAAAAACACTAGCATTTAATAAAAAAACTGCGGTATAAAACTCACATTTACAGATGTACTATTCCTGGTGCACACAGGTAAATCTGTGACATCATCGCGTAAGATCAGAAAGCAGAAAGCGAGCCACTGGAGTGTGAAGAAGTCTTGTGGTACATGTTGTGTATGAACAAGAGCGAAAAGTAGCCTACTTGCAGATTGCTTGTGGATCTGCACACCAGAGGAACCCCCCCACACCCCTTTTTAGTACCGCTGACAAGAGAGTCTGATTTGCATTATACATGAATTCTTGTATCTCAGTCTCTGTTAAAAATCTGGGTGACAATGGGAGGTCAAGAGAAGACCGGGGTGTAAATGTGAGCGTGCATGCAGTGAATAAACACTACGTGGAAACGCATTGTTCCGGTATGTGATCTTTATTGTTTGCTTTAAAATATTGTCAAAATAAATTTGTAAATAAAATACCTTTAAATATGAAAACAGTTGTGTAGACTAGATACATTTTTCCCTTTGAATAAATTCTAGGAGAGTTTATCCATTGTTTGTGGTCATTTCAAAGTCATTTCTGACATTCCAAAAGAGATATTCTCACATTTTCACATTCTTAACCCTCTTGTTTTGAATTGTATTGTAATGATACTGTTTCCCTTTATTCTGTAAAACACTGGACAAAACGGTGGTGCTATATAAATCCTGTAAGACAAGGAAAAGGAGGCGCCTCTGGGTGCAGACTGTTAAAACAATTTATTAAAACGAAACAGCAACAGCTGGTAATACACTCACATTTGAGTAGAAAGTATCAGGCATTTAAAATTGTCCCAGGGCAATCCAGGGGATCCGTGGAGTCATCTCTCGGCTGGTGGATGTTAAATAGCTCTGGGCAGTCTAAGAACGCTGGATGTGGACGGCCGAGATACACATCCGGAGACAGGCACCAAAGGGAGGCTTGGTAAGCAGCCGATCCAGACACGGGATGATGACGTCACATGATATGCGACGCGTTTCCTGAGCCAGCACGCCGTGAGTGGTGTGACGGCGGCGCTCCTTTGTCAAGCTGATTGGCTGGGAGCTGAAGAGGATTTATATATGGAAGGTAGTGAAAGGGAGGAGAGCGGAGTAGTAAAGGAGGGAGGGGAAGGGGAGTGGCCTGGATCTGTGTGTGTGTGGAAGTGTCAGCAGTGATAGGAATCAGGAAGAGGCAGCCATAAGGAATCAGGGAGAGGCAGCCATAAGGAAACATAGAACGAACTGAGGAGGGAGGATGTAAATGGAAATGGGAGGGGAAGGGGAATGATGTGAGGGGGGGAGGGTAAAGGAAGAAGGGGGAGTGAAAGAGGAGCTATTGGAAGATAAAACTGAGACCATGTGTGTCCTGTGATGGACACACGGGGAAGAATGAATAAGCATATGTATATGTACCTATGGGAAGGGGGGAGGGAAAAAAAAAAAAGGGAGACTGGAAGGGAATATTGTGATGTGTGCTATATGTTGGTTGTATATAAGCACATCAGTAGATGATCAGATGTAGTTGGTTAGAGGAATTAACTATAAAAATATGGCTGAATTTCATGTACGTACTATATTCACAAAATCCCCATTATCCCATTTATTTTATTATAATCACTACTGTTTTTACTCCATTTTTATTTCACTTTTTAGTTTTATTGATATGTTTTTTTACAAAGTGTTTAATGTGGTATATATATGTTGATATGTGTCGATAACATGTATACATGCACTTCCTCCACTCTTCCCCTTGTTCTATACCTTCGTTTTATCCCTACTGGGACTCTGTGTACTTAACATATACAGGTGTCTGTATCAGTCCCTTTCCTTCCCCCTCTTCTCTTTCTTACATTCCTTTTATCCATTTCCTCCCCCCTCCTATTTCCCCCCCCTCCCCATACTTCTCCCTTCTATTCCCCCTCCCCCTTTCGTTTTTCCCCTTTCCCCTCTCCTCCTCCCCCCCCCCCCATGTCCCTTTTTACCCATGTGGGTGTACGTCCAAGTACGTACATGAAATTCAGCCATATTTTTATAGTTAATTCCTGTAACCCACTACATCTGATCATCTACTGATGTGCTTATATACAACCAACATATAGCACACATCACAATATTCCCTTCCCGTCTCCCTTTTTTTTTTTTTTTTTTTTCCCTCCCCCCTTCCCATAGGTACATATACATATGCTTATTCATTCTTCCCCCTGTGTCCATCACAGGACACACATGGTCTCAGTTTTATCTTCCAATAGCTCCTCTTTCACTCCCCCTTCTTCCTTTACCCTCCCCCCTCACATCATTCCCCTTCCCCTCCCATTTCCATTTACATCCTCCCTCCTCAGTTCGTTCTATGTTTCCTTATGGCTGCCTCTCCCTGATTCCTTATGGCTGCCTCTTCCTGATTCCTATCACTGCTGACACTTCCACACACACACAGCTCCAGGCCACTCCCCTTCCCCTCCCTCCTTTACTACTCCGCTCTCCTCCCTTTCACTACCTTCCATATATAAATCCTCTTCAGCTCCCAGCCAATCAGCTTGACAAAGGAGCGCCGCCGTCACACCACTCACGGCGTGCCGGCTCAGGAAACGCGTCGCATATCGTGTGACGTCATCATCCCGTGTCTGGATCGGCTGCTTACCAAGCCTCCCTTTGGTGCCTGTCTCCGGATGTGTATCTCGGCCGTCCACATCCAGCGTTCTTAGACTGCCCAGAGCTATTTAACATCCACCAGCCGAGAGATGACTCCACGGATCCCCTGGATTGCCCTGGGACAATTTTAAATGCCTGATACTTTCTACTCAAATGTGAGTGTATTACCAGCTGTTGCTGTTTCGTTTTAATAATTTGTTTTAACAGTCTGCACCCAGAGGCGCCTCCTTTTCCTTGTCTTACAGTGCATTGGGATAATGGCTTTCACTCCCTCCGGAAGGCTGCCCTGAATGTGGACTCTACACATTACCCCTGCCTTTTCCACCTGCGGCTCTTATTACGGACTCACCCTCCACTCATTGCTACTATGAACTGTTAACCCTTTCATCCATTATATACCTTTTATGTGCATCATTGTATTATTGGATTTCGCTGTCCATTGTTGCGCCGAATACTTGTTATATTGCTACTTTGAATGCCTGCTCGTGTCGCACATTGACTGCTACCTCCATAGATGTACATTTGTGTGTGCGTGCGTGTGTGAGCCCATACATGCACACACATATATGTATATATACATACAGTATTGTATCACTGCTATTCCATTTAATTTCCACACAAACCCCCCCCCTCCCCCCCCCCCCTTTTTTTCTACCTCAGTTTATTCATTTATATTTCTCTTACACCTTCCCTTCCTTTCCCACAATCCATGGATCTCCCAGCCACCATAGATGACCATAGATACAAGATTTTAGATAAAATCTTTCCCAGCCTGCTCCAAGTTACCTTTTCCAAGGAGGCCACACTTACAGGCAAAACTAGATCACACCTTTGTGGCAAGTTTAAACAACTTGAAAGGTTGATACACTCTGCCAATCAACAGTGGTGGGATAAATTTTTTCTAGAACAGTATATCCAAACCCGGATCTCACCCAGAGGCCTTAGAGTCTTGAAAGAAAGCCCTGCTTTTTTAAATGCTGAGCACACCAAAGAATGGGCCAGCTTAGCTGAGTTCTGTACGGCAAAATGGATGGGAATTTTGATATCCCACAGGAAAAATAGGTTTGACAAACTGCATGATCAAATATTTTCCATTATTAATGACATAAAAACAACCTCCACCATCATCCCCTATACATGGTTAGATGTACTTCAGAATAACACCAAAAGAGATGAAGACTCTCTTGTCAGCTCCAAGATGGGAAAATTTAAAAGAGACTTGGACGACTACAATTCTAACAGAATCTTCACGTGGAACAAAAAACCTTATCCGAGTGTTGCAAATATACCACCCACCCAGGTCTCAGGGAGGATAGTACCCCCCATTCCATCTTCTTCTGCCTCAGGTCCTCCTCCCCTTATGAGTCTACCACCCCCCGCCCCCATTTCTTATCCCCCTCCCCTTATGAGCATACAACTTAATATACCCCAGAGATCCAAAACGCTCCCTATATCCCAAAGAATCCGACCTTCTTCGCACACACTTGGTCCACACCTGTCCGTTACCCATCATTCCACATCCACACAGAAAAAAAGTAAGAAACTACATGATTCTAACCAAAAATACCCTAGAAAATATTTACAAAGAAATAGAGAACTAATCACTTCTCTAACCCTATTCTACAATAGGCAAAATCACACACCTACGGTTTCGCCCAATCAGACCATGAATGCCGATCCCCCTAACGGGACCACCGGCCTTCCTCACCAACCCACGGCGCACGTGGATAATACACACCCCCATTCAGATACCCAAACTACAGATATGGTCAATAGCCAAATAGACCCACCTGCCCCTATTTTTCATACCACAGGATGCCATACCCCTGCTGGTTTTTCCAACGCCCCTTCTCAGGATACTTTTTTAGTGTCCAGTCCTCCTCCGGCAACCATATCCAGAAAAAGAAAACTCACAGAAGAGGCCGTAGAGGGGGACGAACCAGACGAGCCACTCTACACACAGAACCCAAAAAAACGGTAAAAATCTTCAATCTTTCCAATTACACCTTGTCTTCTGCTGACACGGCACTCCTTAGCCGTGGCTTAAACTTTGCTCCCACCAATAGGCCAAACCCTTTTTTGCTTTTTAAAGATTTGAATTGCTATATTAGGAATTTAACTCTTCAAAGACACTTTAATATCAAAAAAGCCAAAGATTTACTAACCTCCACTGAACAGGCCAACACTACTACATCTTCACCTCCACTTGAAGATGTCGACAACATTTCTGACATCTATGACTATGACTGCCCAGACATTCTACATATTACGGATGACATTCCATGTACAGAAGATGACCTGTCTAGGTTACTCACACAACACTTTATCACCTCCCCTCCCATTATACATTCTGATTTAAAGCCCAAATCAATTTTTTTTCCCACACACTCGAAAGGGCCCTATATAGAGAGTTTCTACAGAGTGGTCTTTTCCGACATGACCAAACTCTGTAGCTCCACCAATACTAGTAAATCACACAATCTCTCATCATCTGAAACCAGATCTTTACAACAATTCATCCAAGCGGAAGATCTCATTATTAAGCCTGCCGATAAAGGGGGTGGCATCATCCTCCAAAATAAAGTTGATTACATTGCTGAGGCTGAAAGGCTTTTGTCTGATCACACTACCTATATGAAACTTCCCAAAGATCCTACCAACGATTTCACTGTAGAAGCGGAAGCTCTGATCTCCACTGCCCTCAGTGATAACATCATCTCTAAGGCAGAAAGCCTTTTTTTCCGTAAACCTTTTTATTCCATCCCCTACTTCTACCATCTACCGAAAATCCACAAGAACCAACACAATCCCCCAGGTAGGCCAATAGTGGCCTCGATGGATAGCATTACCTCAGGCTTTAGCCTATATGTCGACAGATACCTACAACCCTTAGTTCACCAACTTCAGTCTTATATACGGGATGGGACACACCTCATGGAACAACTCTGACCATACAGTTGGGAACCCACGTATTCTTGGCTAACCCTAGACGTTAGTTCCCTGTACACTTCCATCCCTCACGACTTTGGTATCATGGCCCTCGAGCCCCTCCTGTCCACAGACCCACTTACCAACCCCCACCAGGCCTCGTTCATCATAGAAGCCACCAAGTTTTGTTTAACGCACAACTATTTTACATTTGATGGTGACTTCTACTTACAGTTACAAGGGACTGCGATGGGGGCTAACTTTGCCCCCTCGTATGCGAACTTGGCTATGGGGTTCTGGGAACAGCAGTACATACATCACAACAACCCTTTCTCAGCCAACATTGTTTTTTTCGGTAGATACATCGATGACATCATAATTATCTGGGACGGACCCATAGATCTCATTCCATCATTCACCTCATATTGCAATAACAACAAGTACGGATTAACTTTCACACATGACAATAACCTGACCTCTCTAGCCTTCCTGGATTTAGAATTAAGACATGACCACCAGGAGATATATGCTAAGAACTATACCAAGCCCACTAGTGGCAATTCTTATCTTCATTTTAAGAGTTGCCACTACCCTCCTTGGATTAAAAATATTCCCAAAGGTCAATTTTGTCGGCTGAGACAAAACTGTACCAGAAAAACCGATTACATGGAAGCCAGTACCCACCTCAAAAATAAGTTTTCCGAAAAAGGTTATCCGGAAGATCTGGTTGAGACAGCCTACGAATCATATCTTCACGGAAAAACTCCACGCAGTAACACGCCCCCCACAAATCGCCCCATCCGGTTCATCACCACTTTCCACTCCCAACACAGTAGAATGGAGAAGATACTTCGGAAACATTGGGACATCCTCCAACAGGATCCCCATCTCAGGTCCATTCTCCCTACACATCCACAGGTTACTTATCGGAAGGCCCCTAATCTTAAAAACAAAATTGCTCCCAGTAAACTCAAGACTACCTCGGCTTTCCCATCCATTACTCCACTCATCCCTCTAGTAGGGATGTTCCAATGTCGGAAAAAATTGTGTAAGACCTGTCATTTTGTCCAACATGGCCAAAAATCGTTTTCCACCAAAGGCCACACATACATCCTGAAAGACTTCTACAACTGTGCATCCGACTACGTGGTGTATGGTCTCATGTGCCCTTGTGGCCTCATATATGTCGGTCGCACTATCCGGCCGCTGAGACAACGGTTCGGGGAACACAGGAGATACATTGAGGGTGGCACAGACCCCCATAGTGTACCAAAACATTTCGCTGTAGCACACAAGAGCTCCACCCATGGACTGTCAGTTTGGGTCATAGAACAGATCCCTAGGTCTCTCTCGCCCGCCGAAAGGTTCAAAAAATTATGTGCGAGGGAGACCTATTGGATCTATCGCCTAGATGTCCTTTCGCCTGGAGGAATTAACGAATGCATTGAAACTTCATCCATTTTGTAATATTCACACTAATATTAGCCTATATGATATTCACAAAATCCCCATTATCCCATTTATTTTATTATAATCACTACTGTTTTTACTCCATTTTTATTTCACTTTTTAGTTTTATTGATATGTTTTTTTACAAAGTGTTTAATGTGGTATATATATGTTGATATGTGTCGATAACATGTATACATGCACTTCCTCCACTCTTCCCCTTGTTCTATACCTTCGTTTTATCCCTACTGGGACTCTGTGTACTTAACATATACAGGTGTCTGTATCAGTCCCTTTCCTTCCCCCTCTTCTCTTTCTTACATTCCTTTTATCCATTTCCTCCCCCCTCCTATCCCCCCCCCCATACTTCTCCCTTCTATTCCCCCTCCCCCTTTCGTTTTTCCCCTTTCCCCTCTCCTCCCCCCCCCCCCCATGTCCCTTTTTACCCATGTGGGTGTACGTCCAAGTACGTACATGAAATTCAGCCATATTTTTATAGTTAATTCCTGTAACCCACTACATCTGATCATCTACTGATGTGCTTATATACAACCAACATATAGCACACATCACAATATTCCCTTCCCGTCTCCCTTTTTTTTTTTTTCCCTCCCCCCTTCCCATAGGTACATATACATATGCTTATTCATTCTTCCCCCTGTGTCCATCACAGGACACACATGGTCTCAGTTTTATCTTCCAATAGCTCCTCTTTCACTCCCCCTTCTTCCTTTACCCTCCCCCCCTCACATCATTCCCCTTCCCCTCCCATTTCCATTTACATCCTCCCTCCTCAGTTCGTTCTATGTTTCCTTATGGCTGCCTCTCCCTGATTCCTTATGGCTGCCTCTTCCTGATTCCTATCACTGCTGACACTTCCACACACACACAGCTCCAGGCCACTCCCCTTCCCCTCCCTCCTTTACTACTCCGCTCTCCTCCCTTTCACTACCTTCCATATATAAATCCTCTTCAGCTCCCAGCCAATCAGCTTGACAAAGGAGCGCCGCCGTCACACCACTCACGGCGTGCCGGCTCAGGAAACGCGTCGCATATCGTGTGACGTCATCATCCCGTGTCTGGATCGGCTGCTTACCAAGCCTCCCTTTGGTGCCTGTCTCCGGATGTGTATCTCGGCCGTCCACATCCAGCGTTCTTAGACTGCCCAGAGCTATTTAACATCCACCAGCCGAGAGATGACTCCACGGATCCCCTGGATTGCCCTGGGACAATTTTAAATGCCTGATACTTTCTACTCAAATGTGAGTGTATTACCAGCTGTTGCTGTTTCGTTTTAATAAATTGTTTTAACAGTCTGCACCCAGAGGCGCCTCCTTTTCCTTGTCTTACAGTGCATTGGGATAATGGCTTTCACTCCCTCCGGAAGGCTGCCCTGAATGTGGACTCTACACATTACCCCTGCCTTTTCCACCTGCGGCTCTTATTACGGACTCACCCTCCACTCATTGCTACTATGAACTGTTAACCCTTTCATCCATTATATACCTTTTATGTGCATCATTGTATTATTGGATTTCGCTGTCCATTGTTGCGCCGAATACTTGTTATATATCTATATAAATCCTGTATTATAGTAATAATATTAATAATTGCACAAATTACTATATAAATGCAAATTAAGAGCTCACAATTTAGTTCACATAAGAAAAAATGTATCTCATTGTTTTAAAAGAAACCATCCTGCAAACATTTCGTCGAAGGAAGAAACATATACAGTAAACATATGTACAATAGATGTATGTTTATTGGTCACACAACATGTCATTTAAAAAAAGAGTAGATGGATGATCACCCATACATTACAATCAGGAGGGCTGGTAATGGATTGACAGGGGAAAATGCCCCAATGCTGCTCCTATTTTGACAGCTGAAGGCCAACTCTAAGGGCTCAATCACACTATGACCCTTGAGTTGTATAGATCTTCTGCATAGATTAATGCAGATCTAACAAAAGGGCACATTGTTTCTATGGCCTATTGCAACCTTTCTCAACCCTTTTGTCCCTAAGGAACCCTTAAATTTATTATCAGGTCTTGGAGATTCCCGCTAAAATGATTATTCCGAAAGCTCATGGTCAGTGACAACTGCTCATGCAGGGCGCAGGGGTGCCGCCCCCCTAATCCATGCATCCGGACCCTAATCTACATGCAGGGTGCTGGACGCATGGATTCCAATGGGTTTAATTTTTATTTTTAGAAGCACGTGATTAGAGCCTGAGGCTCTAATTGGTTTCAAAAAGGGTGGGCTCGGGCCGCAGAGCATTGCACCCGGAGCCCACCCAGTTGTGTATTCTGTAATGTCTTTCCTGTTTCTCCTCCTGGCCAATCAGAAAGCGTGTCTTGAGACCCGATTGGCCGAGAGTCCTAAGACCCGATTGGCCATGGGTCCTAAGTCCTGATTGGCTGTGAGGAGAAGCAACCGCTGAGACAGAGGGGGGGAAGCCACCGAAGCTGTTACCCGGATGGAGTAAGTGCAGGGGCTGGTGGGCGATGGGCAAGCAATTCGGCGGGTTTTGTTAGGTGGATAGTTGCCTGGCTGGCTGGATGGAAAATTGAGAAAATTGAGCACCAGCCACCACTGCTCATGGTACATTAGCGTGATCAATAGGTTGAGAAAGTTTTAGGTGAAAGAAAAAGGAACCAATCACCAGCTTGTTAATGGGAAAAGTAAACTTTGGCAGCTCCCGCCCAACCCCCCTCCCCACCCCCACCTCATCTAGTTCTTTGCCAACTCTTGCTGTATGCCAGGTCCTGCTAAGAGAATGACCAGGGGTGCGGAGGCTGGGAGGAGATTCGGCTCCTGTTCAACCCCACCTGCCGCCGACGCCTGCCCCCTGCCCCTCCACACTCACGCTTAAAATATTCCCACTCGCCTAATGCGAGCAAGTAAGTGGAAATTTTGAGGGATGCAATACATTACATCATTTCCAAATTTTTATGCTGTCGTACGAGAATTTTGATAACTTTAGTAACCTCTTCATTTTCGATATGAGATTAACATGCAAAAAAAAAAATTGACAATCATTTCTCCAATAATCTCATCATGTGTACCAGGCATCAGCAGGGACCATGGTTGGGAAACATTGGTCCATTGTTTTTTGAAAGCTCTCTAAAAGCTCTGCCAAGTTTTATTTACTGTTTTTGTGTCCAGATTGAGGAGATTTTTCCTAACCTCTTGTTGTATCATTGGTACAGGAGGTGAAGGAAAAACTCCCAAATAGGAACCCAAGCAGTAATAAAAAAAACACTTTCTTTTGGTTGGAGTTGGACTTTATTATATTTAGCTATTCTGTTTCAGTTTTCAGCCTAAACAAAGAGAAGGAAGGTTGGGTAAATAACCCCGGGACTTTTAAGGTGCTTTTTAAATGAGGTATTTAGTATAGAGAAGGATAACATGTCATAATGAAACTACGAAAGACTGACAAAAAGTCAATCAAAAATCTTGCTCAATAATCAGAAGTCAACTTAATTAACAAATAATAATAGTAATAATGATCTTACCAGGCTGACAGCTATCAAATAGAAAATTAGATTGATAAAGAAATATTCCGATGAATAACATCTGAGATATGGGTAGGTCCCTTTAGTAGAGGTTCCCGTCCATTTTGGCCACAGAAGGACTAAGAATTAATATGTCCTTGTTGAAAAAATAAATAGAAAAAATATTAATAAAGAATAACGTATCAATCAGATAATATCAAAGATGATAGTTTAGGCAGGCATGGTGGAGGAGAGACAACCTCTCCCCTGAACGAAGAGCCTACGACAGAGGATTGCGGCGTGTAGCCGTATACTTATAGTCCTTCCATCCCGGTGGCATCTGTCGTCACAACCGGGATGCGGACGTATAGTGAGGAGACCCAGGGATAGGCGTGTGGACAGAGACAGGGGCGGAGGCACCATGGCATGATGCTAAACGCCTACAGCGCGCATGCGCCAGACGATAGAATGTGAAGAGCTCATCATACTATCTATGTTTACTATCTCATCTATGTTTCCTTATGGCTGCCTCTCCCTGATTCCTTATGGCTGCCTCTTCCTGATTCCTATCACTGCTGACACTTCCACACACACACAGCTCCAGGCCACTCCCCTTCCCCTCCCTCCTTTACTACTCCGCTCTCCTCCCTTTCACTACCTTCCATATATAAATCCTCTTCAGCTCCCAGCCAATCAGCTTGACAAAGGAGCGCCGCCGTCACACCACTCACGGCGTGCCGGCTCAGGAAACGCGTCGCATATCGTGTGACGTCATCATCCCGTGTCTGGATCGGCTGCTTACCAAGCCTCCCTTTGGTGCCTGTCTCCGGATGTGTATCTCGGCCGTCCACATCCAGCGTTCTTAGACTGCCCAGAGCTATTTAACATCCACCAGCCGAGAGATGACTCCACGGATCCCCTGGATTGCCCTGGGACAATTTTAAATGCCTGATACTTTCTACTCAAATGTGAGTGTATTACCAGCTGTTGCTGTTTCGTTTTAATAAATTGTTTTAACAGTCTGCACCCAGAGGCGCCTCCTTTTCCTTGTCTTACAGTGCATTGGGATAATGGCTTTCACTCCCTCCGGAAGGCTGCCCTGAATGTGGACTCTACACATTACCCCTGCCTTTTCCACCTGCGGCTCTTATTACGGACTCACCCTCCACTCATTGCTACTATGAACTGTTAACCCTTTCATCCATTATATACCTTTTATGTGCATCATTGTATTATTGGATTTCGCTGTCCATTGTTGCGCCGAATACTTGTTATATATCTATATAAATCCTGTATTATAGTAATAATATTAATAATTGCACAAATTACTATATAAATGCAAATTAAGAGCTCACAATTTAGTTCACATAAGAAAAAATGTATCTCATTGTTTTAAAAGAAACCATCCTGCAAACATTTCGTCGAAGGAAGAAACATATACAGTAAACATATGTACAATAGATGTATGTTTATTGGTCACACAACATGTCATTTAAAAAAAGAGTAGATGGATGATCACCCATACATTACAATCAGGAGGGCTGGTAATGGATTGACAGGGGAAAATGCCCCAATGCTGCTCCTATTTTGACAGCTGAAGGCCAACTCTAAGGGCTCAATCACACTATGACCCTTGAGTTGTATAGATCTTCTGCATAGATTAATGCAGATCTAACAAAAGGGCACATTGTTTCTATGGCCTATTGCAACCTTTCTCAACCCTTTTGTCCCTAAGGAACCCTTAAATTTATTATCAGGTCTTGGAGATTCCCGCTAAAATGATTATTCCGAAAGCTCATGGTCAGTGACAACTGCTCATGCAGGGCGCAGGGGTGCCGCCCCCCTAATCCATGCATCCGGACCCTAATCTACATGCAGGGTGCTGGACGCATGGATTCCAATGGGTTTAATTTTTATTTTTAGAAGCACGTGATTAGAGCCTGAGGCTCTAATTGGTTTCAAAAAGGGTGGGCTCGGGCCGCAGAGCATTGCACCCGGAGCCCACCCAGTTGTGTATTCTGTAATGTCTTTCCTGTTTCTCCTCCTGGCCAATCAGAAAGCGTGTCTTGAGACCCGATTGGCCGAGAGTCCTAAGACCCGATTGGCCATGGGTCCTAAGTCCTGATTGGCTGTGAGGAGAAGCAACCGCTGAGACAGAGGGGGGGAAGCCACCGAAGCTGTTACCCGGATGGAGTAAGTGCAGGGGCTGGTGGGCGATGGGCAAGCAATTCGGCGGGTTTTGTTAGGTGGATAGTTGCCTGGCTGGCTGGATGGAAAATTGAGAAAATTGAGCACCAGCCACCACTGCTCATGGTACATTAGCGTGATCAATAGGTTGAGAAAGTTTTAGGTGAAAGAAAAAGGAACCAATCACCAGCTTGTTAATGGGAAAAGTAAACTTTGGCAGCTCCCGCCCAACCCCCCTCCCCACCCCCACCTCATCTAGTTCTTTGCCAACTCTTGCTGTATGCCAGGTCCTGCTAAGAGAATGACCAGGGGTGCGGAGGCTGGGAGGAGATTCGGCTCCTGTTCAACCCCACCTGCCGCCGACGCCTGCCCCCTGCCCCTCCACACTCACGCTTAAAATATTCCCACTCGCCTAATGCGAGCAAGTAAGTGGAAATTTTGAGGGATGCAATACATTACATCATTTCCAAATTTTTATGCTGTCGTACGAGAATTTTGATAACTTTAGTAACCTCTTCATTTTCGATATGAGATTAACATGCAAAAAAAAAAATTGACAATCATTTCTCCAATAATCTCATCATGTGTACCAGGCATCAGCAGGGACCATGGTTGGGAAACATTGGTCCATTGTTTTTTGAAAGCTCTCTAAAAGCTCTGCCAAGTTTTATTTACTGTTTTTGTGTCCAGATTGAGGAGATTTTTCCTAACCTCTTGTTGTATCATTGGTACAGGAGGTGAAGGAAAAACTCCCAAATAGGAACCCAAGCAGTAATAAAAAAAACACTTTCTTTTGGTTGGAGTTGGACTTTATTATATTTAGCTATTCTGTTTCAGTTTTCAGCCTAAACAAAGAGAAGGAAGGTTGGGTAAATAACCCCGGGACTTTTAAGGTGCTTTTTAAATGAGGTATTTAGTATAGAGAAGGATAACATGTCATAATGAAACTACGAAAGACTGACAAAAAGTCAATCAAAAATCTTGCTCAATAATCAGAAGTCAACTTAATTAACAAATAATAATAGTAATAATGATCTTACCAGGCTGACAGCTATCAAATAGAAAATTAGATTGATAAAGAAATATTCCGATGAATAACATCTGAGATATGGGTAGGTCCCTTTAGTAGAGGTTCCCGTCCATTTTGGCCACAGAAGGACTAAGAATTAATATGTCCTTGTTGAAAAAATAAATAGAAAAAATATTAATAAAGAATAACGTATCAATCAGATAATATCAAAGATGATAGTTTAGGCAGGCATGGTGGAGGAGAGACAACCTCTCCCCTGAACGAAGAGCCTACGACAGAGGATTGCGGCGTGTAGCCGTATACTTATAGTCCTTCCATCCCGGTGGCATCTGTCGTCACAACCGGGATGCGGACGTATAGTGAGGAGACCCAGGGATAGGCGTGTGGACAGAGACAGGGGCGGAGGCACCATGGCATGATGCTAAACGCCTACAGCGCGCATGCGCCAGACGATAGAATGTGAAGAGCTCATCATTTATTCCGGCCCGAAGGCCGGTGGCGCCATCTTGAAAAAGGGAAAGGATCTGGGCATAGCAAAATAGACAAAGCACATCATTAATCACGCCAGCAGTGCCATCTTGAAAAAGGGAAAACAAAAGAGTATTATTATTAAATTGAATAGGAGATGACGCTCAATCATATAGATTTGAAAAAATAAAAAAAGAATAATCAATAGCCCTATCCACAACATGGCCTCCCATGGGACTGACACCTCTAGGGCTCCCAAATAAAAGGCAATTGAGTACTCACACATTACATGAGTGCCCCTGGCGTCCGTGTGAGCCAAAAATAAAAGAGGACAGGAAACTAAACAAGTGAGGACCTACGTGATTTTTAAATTTATGCTGGATCTCAGCAATAATAAATGATTAAATCTAAGGCAGCCTGGGAAGAATTTAGGAAATACCAGACAAATAGGAAAAAACATACATATAAATATAATATACTTACAACATTGGGGTTACAAACATATATATATTCCAAAAAATAATATAATATATATGTTTGCAACCCCAATGTTGTAAATATATTATATTTATATAATATAAATAAATAAATTTAAAAATCACATAGGTCCTCACTTGTTTAGTTTCCTGTCCTTTTATATTTTTGGCTCACACGGACGCCAGGGGCACTCATTTATTGTGTGAGTAATCAATCGCCTTTTATTTGGGAGCCCTAGAGGTGTCAGTCCCATGAGAGGCTATGTTGTGGATAGAGCTTTTGATTATTCTGTTTTTATTTTTTCAGATCTATATGATTGAGCATCATCTCCTATTCAATTTAATAATAATAATACCCTTTTGTTTTCCCTTTTTCAAGATCGCACTGCTGGCGTGATTAATGATGGGCTTTGTCTATTTTGTTATGCCCAGATCCTTTCCCTTTTTCAAGATGGCGCCGCCGGCCTCCGGGCCGGAATAAATGATGAGCTCTTCACATTCTATCATCTAGCGCATGCGCACTGTAGGTAATGACGCGTTTAGCGTCATGCCATGGTGCCTTCGCCTCTGTTTCTGTCCACACGCCTATCTCTGGGTCTCCTCACTATAAGTCCGCATCCCGGTTGTGACGTCAGACACCACAGGGATGGAAGGACTATAAGTATACAGCTACACGCCGCTATCCTCTGTCGTAGGCTCTTCGTTCAGGGGAGAGGTTGTCTCTCCTCCACCCCATGCCTGTCTAAACTATCATCACAGGTAAGTGTCTTACACAGTGATTCTGCTCGATTCCTGAGTGGTTCACACATATGGAACTTATATTTACCGGTATTTTTCCATATTGTTTTTTTCTAGTTGCATTTTTATGCACTCACACCTTGTCAAGATTCCTTTGACTTCTTTAAATTTGCTGGCGGTGAATCTCCACATCATGGTGATCCTAAACTGCCGCCTCTACTTTGCAATGAGGGTTTCTTGCCTCCAGTAAATGAGTTTTGATTCCACCTAAAGTAACTTTTATGTCAATTTGGTGTTCAGATTTGATGCCTCTTTGACATTATCTGATTGATACGTTATTCTATATTAATATTTTTTCTATTTATTTTTTCAACAAGGACATATTAATTCTTAGTCCTTCTGTGGCCAAAATGGATGGGAACCTCTACTAAAGGGACCTACCCATATCTCTGATGTTATTCATCGGGAATATTTCTTTATCAATCTAATTTTCTATTTGATAGCTGTCAGCCTGGTAAGATCATTATTACTATTATTATTTGTTGATTAAGTTGACTTCTGATTATTGAGCAAGATTTTTGATTGACTTCTTGTCAGTCTTTCGTAGTTTCATTATGACATGTTATCCTTCTCTATACTAAATAGTTCCAACCATGTGGTTTTAAATTTTATCGTGGAAATGTGATATCTTATCCATGTCTCTTATTTTTTCCAGTATACCACAAACTATACAAAAACTCCTGAGGAAGCTCCAAATGAGCGAAACATGTTGAGTGGTATCTATTGAGTGGTATCCTTCCTATTGTTTACCTAAATTGGATGTGGATATTGAGAGATTTTTAACAATTTTTCTGCAATATGTATTAATTGTAATAATAAAAACCTTTTTTATGTATAAATTATACATGTCTATCTACTCTATTTACCTCATTTAAAAAGCACCTTTAAAGTCGCGGGGTTATTTACCCCAACTTCCTTCTCTTTGTTTATATTTTCTCCATGGGATGTGGTGCTATGGTTGATTGTTCCTGCCCTCTTTATTGTATTTGAGTTTTCAGCATAGTTTTTTAGCCCATTGCAAATCCACCCCTAGAGAAAAGATCAGGATGCCTTGCTTCCCGAGTGATGTTTCATTTAAAAATCTGCTACTTCTGCCACCTATTCAAATGTACGGCAGATCCGTACAGTCCCTGGATATTGCATTTCCATATTCTAATGGTGCAACTACATGAATAAGTTCAAAGGTTCAGACTTTCATTTTGGAGGGCAGCCAGTGCTAAAACCGTTTTCATATGGCTGTGTAGCAGTTTATTTTATCCATGAAAACGGAAAGTGAAATAGGTTTAAACATTGCTACAACAATAAACAGGGCTTCAGCCTGGGTTGATGGCTGTGCAAAGTTTGGGCAAGCAGATGGAATTTCTCTTTATTACAAAAATACGTTTGGAGCTATTTTGGAAGGCTGTCTCTACAAGAGGAAATAAAACGTGTCGAGATGATGGATAAATCTGGAATGTAATATATTAATATTTTTTTTTTTTTTACACAAACAGAATTCTATCTGAAAGAGGATGATTTTTGTTAAATATTCAAAATTTCAATTAGCCTGATAATAATAATTAAAGCGTACAGCGATAATGAACATTAATAGCATGAATGTAGATATCATTGTTATCTTTATAAAGCATGCCAAATTCTTTTGGCAATGAACAGCTAATCAAAAAAAAAAATTAGCTCTGAGACTCAAAAATAGACATTTAAATTCAGTATGTACTAGTGAATAATTGTGGTTGGGGTTTTAGCTGGTAAAAAGATCCTAATGTAAATATGGAACATTGTACTGTACCTATTAAAGCTCAACGATAAAAACTAGAAAAGCATTTTCAGCTTCTATTCTCAACTGTTCTCCGGTGTTGTCCCCCACAGACCTACCCAATTACCGATGCAGCGCCACTCCACCCCCTGTGACCCCGGGATGTCATGGCACCACACCCCCCATTGTGGAGTCACAGGAGAAAGCTGCAGAGAGTGGTACAATGTCCTTAAAGAGGAACTGCAGTCTGCTCACATAATTTGTAATAAAAACAGCTTTGCCATTCTGAAGCTTCCCTCCCACTACTTTTCATATTATTTTACATATACTGTGATTCTCTACTTGCCAAATATGCTACAGAAATCTCCCTCCACTGAGTCTGGCTGCAACCATTTTAACTGTGGGCAGCTGAAGCTGCTGCCTGTTCACTTCCTGGATTTACACAGACACACCTCCAGCTCTGCAGCTCTCATTGGCCCTCATGACTCATCCCCCATCTCTTCCTGGCAAACTCTCTCAAGAGTGAGAAAGCTGTGCATGATGTCATAAGCTTAGGCTTTTTACCAGACAAGAAACAGGCAGTGGGCTGTATAAGGTATTTACCGGCAGAAAAATAAATGTTTTACTATCCAAAGTTAAAACAACAAGGGCAGAAGATTTAATAGATGGAAAGATGAAAAAATGACTGAAGTTCCACTTTAAGTTTAATTTCTACAGCCATTAGGATCCACCCACGACAGGTGAAAGTGAAGAGGACCTGTGATGTCACCAAACTGAATCAAAGGTACTTGCAAGAAAGATAAGTGCAATCATTTTTTTAAAGGGTCTAGATGTGCTCTAATGGGGTGGGGGTGGGGTTAGGGAATGAGCAAACGGGGGAAATTCTGAGTCCAGAATTGAGCTTTACAAAACTACACAAAAATAAGGATATTCTTTCTAGCCTTGTGAGTGCAATTTTCAGTTCTTCTTGGCTGAAAATAACCGTCACTTAAAAAATAAGGATCCCTATCCTGGTGTTTTAGCTTTGTGAACTTAAAGTGTTACTAAACCCAGGATCCTGCATTCACTATATCTGGTCTCCCGCAGTACACAGAACATGGAAATGCAATCAATTTAGTAAATATAAAGTGATAAACACGTTTTCTCACCAGCAGTATATAGTAGCCTTGTGACTTATTAGTTCCTAGTAAAGCTTGTAAGAGGAGTTTTCATTCTCCCCTGATCCTCTATCTGGCCATGTCTGGACAGTGCTGATTGGCCCTGTGCTAATCACATGCACCCTCCCAAGAAAAAAAAAACTCTAGCAATACACACCAAACTGAGCATGTGTAGCCTGTCCCCTGGTTCTGTAAATATCAGGTTATTTTTTGGAGACAGTGGAAGAAGAGGAGGATCAGAGAAGACAGGATCAAAGAGTTTTTTTACACAATGCAAAGGATTAACCCCTAGATTCCACGGTAAGTATAACAAGCATGCTCTACTGCATATACAGAATAATTTTACTGTTGTGGGTTTAGTAACACCTTAAGTTATTATTTGAATGTTTCTTGATATTAGCTTTTCTCAGCACAGAAGGACTGGTAAGGTATAGCCATACCTAGGAGGCAATCAGGCTGCAGTGCACATATGCTAGCAACGAACTTCCGAACAGAATGTGAGAGCAGTGTAATCGCATACACTATCCAATGATATCCTCAGTGTGCAGCTACTGTTCCTTTGTCCAATTAGCTGTACGGGGTGTGTTCTTGATCAAGCTGCTTTTGCCTATTAGCTGCTTGGCGTGTGTTCCTGACCAAGCTGCTTCTGCTACAGTGAAGTTAAAGAAGCTGGCTGTGCTGTCTGGCAGGGGTGCATAGAATCACAAGAATGACCAAAGCTGAATATGACTGGCTGTGGCTAAAGAAGTAATCACGTACTAGGATGTCTGCACTGTTGGCAAAACTCAACTGGGGATGAGGGGAATAAGCCTGCTAGAGTAAACAATGTAGGTCAGGGGTCTCCAAACTTTCTAAATAAAAGGGCCAGTTTACTGTCCTTCAGGCTTTGGTGGTGGCCAGACTGTGGTCAGTGGGAGTAGAAAATATCTCAGTGTTAGTGGAAATAAACAATTACCCAAGCTTGGCGGTCAATGGCAGTAAAAATGTAGTAGTAGGAGAAATCGTGTCCCATTGTTGGTGTCAGTGGGGGAACAATGCCCCGTCATTGGTCTCAATGGAAGGAATAGTGCCCCATCATTGGTGTCAGTGGAAGGAATTATGCCACACTATTGGTGCCCCATGATTGATGTCATTTTGATGAATAGAGCCCCATCATTGATGTCAGTGGGAGGAATAACGCCCCATTGTTGGTGTCAGTGGAAGGTATAGTATCCTATTGTGTCCTGGAAGGAATTATTACTAACTGTTGGTGTCAGTGGGAGGAAAAGTGCCTGCGTTTTGGTGTCAGTGGTAGGCATAGTGCCTCAGTGTTGGTGTCAGCGGGAGGAATAGTGCCTCCTTTTTGGTGTCAGTAGGGGGGATGATTTTCCATCATTTATATCAGTGGGAGGAATTATGCCCCATTGTTGATGTCAGTGAGAGGAATAGTGCCCTCATGGCCAGATAAAGGCAACTAAAGGGCTGCATCTGACCCATGGAGACCACTTATGTAGGTCAATGGGCTTGTAGTGGTATAGGACAGACTGATGTAAATCATTCACTAAACATTAAAACCTACAGAGCTATTCACTATATACAGCCTAAGTTTAGGGAGTACTTCTAAGGAAGTACAAAGCATCCCTTTCAAATCCGATGTAGACAGTCTAAGAATTTTATTTTCCATGCTCAAAAGATTGTAATTGTTAATTCCCAAAATAAGTTCGAATGAAACATCCATGGAATTTCAATTGGTACATTATAGAGCTTAATTTGTCTTTGAATAAAGAAAGAATTCATTAGTTCTTATCCAAAACTAATCAGTGTGTGTGTGTGTGTATCTCTTATAGCAACCCAGCAACACACGAGAAAGCTTTGCATAAAAAAATAACATTTTGCTTAAAAGGGTCATGAAAGTGTTTGCCAGAAACGAATGCTTGAAACTGCAGCAATAAAAAAGGAAAAGTGCATATCTGAGACAGCCTTGCCCTTCTTATCATTTCTCCAAGGTTATCCTTAGAGAGATTTCCTTTAGTCAGTTTTAAACTGTAAAGATGAATCAAAGGTAGAACTACACAGTGATTACTCACTATCTGGAGAAGTATTATGCAGGTGGGCAAACCATCGCTATGCAATTTATACTTTTCATTTACAGAATTTTAAAGTCTCAAGTGGGTAGATAGCTGCTTATGGCCAGGAAGACAGGTCAGAGCATTGCACAAGGACAGATGTACTACACGTACGATTGCACAAGGGTTCCAAGGAACAAGATAGTTCTTTGAGAAATACAGGTAGAGCTAAGCCTGGGCATGCTAAAAGTTTTTTTTTTCAGTAAGCCTGCAAGCTGAATAAAAAAAGCTAACAAATCTAACATCTAATGGGCAAATCTCCCGTCTGAACTATTGTATCTGATTGGATGCAGCTGCTAGTTGGTTGACAAATTTCTGCTTGGCTCCTTTGATTTTTCAATTAAAGGATTTTGGGTGGGAGGGGGCTAACAGGGCCAAATACTAAGTGATTTTGCCCCATTTATCAGAAACTGGACAAAATCTGAGCGGTGTTTGATTGCACTTGTTGTACTAAAATAACAGGTTTTTGGCCATACTTAATATCTGAAACCTGGCTAGATGCCTGCTGGGCAATCTAAATGACTCCAATATACCCAATTGCACCAAACTCCTTCCTCACCTACTATACTTTTATGTGGAGATAGTCATAGATCCTGTAGAGTTCCTCTGATGCTAACACAATTGATTACTGGCTGAGACTCATCAACCAAGCATTGCCATTATAAAAATTGACCTATGAGGACCTTGGTTGACCCCAAAAATTTGATAAGCTATAGTCCCCTTGGTTGAGATCACATCATACTACATCTCAGGAGTATTAATCACCATGGTGTAGAAGGAAACCTGTAAAACATACACTGTATATGCATGAGAAAAACATAACAAAATAGGCATAGACGTTGCTAGATTGTAACAACTCTATAGGTCTAGTTACAGTGGCAATAAAAAAGTATGTGAACCCTTTTGGAATGATATGGATTTCTGCACAAATTGGTCATAAAATGTGATCTGATCTTCATCTAAGTCACAAAAATAGACAATCACAGTCTGCTTAAACTAATAACACACAAAGAATTAAATGTTACCATGCTTTTATTGAACACACCATGTAAACATTCACAGTGCATGTGGAAAAAGTATGTGAACGCCTAGACTAATGAGATCTCCAAGAGCTAATTGGAGTGAGGTGTCAGCCAACTGGAGTCCAATCAATGAAATGAGATTGGAGGTGTTGGTTACAGCTGCCCTGCCCTATAAAAAAAACACACCAGTTCTTGGTTTGCTTTTCACAAGAAGCATTGCCTGATGTGAATGATGCCTCGCACAAAAGAGCTCTCAGAAGACCTACGATTAAGAATTGTTGACTTGCATAAAGCTGGAAAGGGTTATAAAAGTATCTCCAAAAGCCTTGCTGTTCATCATTTCACAGTAAGACAAATTGTCTATAAAAGGAGAAAAATCAGCACTGCTGCTACTCTCCCTAGCAGTGGGCGTCCTGTAAAGATAACTGCAAGAGCACAGCGCAGACTGCTCAATGAGGTGAAGAGGAATCCTAGAGTGTCAACTAAAGACTTACAAAAGTCTCTGGCATATGTTAACATCCCTGTTAGCGAATCTACGATACGTACAACACTAAACAAGAATGGATTTCATGGGAGGATACCACAGAGGAAGCCACTGCTGTCCAAAAAAAAACATTGCTGTATGTTTACAGTTTGCACAAGAGCACCTGGATGTTCCACAGCAGTACTGGCAAAATATTCTGTGGACAGATGAAACCAAAGTTGAGTTGTTTGGAAGAAACACACAACACTATGTGTGGAGAAAAAGAGACACAGGACACCAACATCAAAACCTCATCCCAACTGTGAAGTATGGTGGTGGGGGCATCATGGTTTGGGGCTGCTTTGCTGCGTCAGGGCCTGGACGGATTGCTATCATCGAAGGAAAAATGAATTCCAAACTTTATCAAGACATTTTGCAGGAGAACTTAAGGCCATCTGTCCACCAGCTGAAGCTCAACAGAAGATGGGTGTTGCAACAGGACAACGACCCAAAGCATAGAAGTAAATCAACAACAGAATGGCTTAAACAGAAGAAAATACACCTTCTGGAGTGGCCCAGTCCTGACCTCAACCCGATTGAGATGCTGTGGCATGACCTCAAGAAAGTGATTCGCACCAGACATCCCAAGAATATTGCTGAACTGAAACAGTTCTGTAAAGAGGAATGGTCAAGAATTACTCCTGACCGTTGTGCACGTCTGATCTGCAACTACAGGAAACGTTTGGTTGAAGTTATTGCTGCCAAAGGAGGTTCAACCAGTTATTAAATCCAAGGGTTCACATACTTTTTCCACCTGCACTGTGAATTTTTACATGGTGTGTTCAATAAAAACATGGTAACATTTAATTCTTTGTGTGTTATTAGTTTAAGCAGACTGTGATTGTCTATTGTTGCGACTTAGATGAAGATCAGATCACATTTTATGACCAATTTGTGCAGAAATCCATATCATTCCAAAAGGGTTCACATACTTTTTATTGCAACTGTATGATACCTGAGCCCAACACTTCTGTAAATTTACAATGAAATGAATAAATGTTGTATAACCTTTGTGGACAAAACATTTGATGCCATATGATATGTTTAGATTATTATTTATTATCAATATGATGTACAACTTTGCTGTATCCTTGACCTTTTATCGAATGACT
This sequence comes from Aquarana catesbeiana, assembly GCF_042186555.1. Classification (NCBI taxonomy): domain Eukaryota; kingdom Metazoa; phylum Chordata; class Amphibia; order Anura; family Ranidae; genus Aquarana; species Aquarana catesbeiana. The sequence goes on from NC_133328.1 coordinate 76,622,039, forward strand.
ATGTATTGTTTGCATTTGCTCTATTGCTTTCTACGTTCTACCAATAAATCTTACTACGAAAAAAAGAATGTACCGACTGATCTCCAGAGAGTGTGAAGGTCTGGCGAAGGTTTGCAAGAAACAGCCTAATAAGATTGTGTGTACTTTTTGGGTCAGCAGTAACAGGCAGTGATGGGGACCCAAGCCTCTTTGCTGAAAGCCTCTTTCCTTACCATGGGTTCAACAATCTATGGTTCACCAATCACCATCACCCAGTTATAGGAAGAACCAATTTGGTCAGATGGCATCAGACTTGGATTGCATGCTTCAATTCACCAGCTTGCCAATTGGGGCTTAATCAAATTGTCAAAAAAGCATTCATCCATTAATATCTCAGAAAGTTTAATAACAGAAGATTACTTATAAAAATGCAGATGCAGCAGCCAAGATTGTTCAGCTCTGTAAACTGATCACTTATTATCTTGACCAAGTATGTCAGCACTGTAAAAGGCCCAGTCACACTCATCAGAGTGAGCCCAAAACTGTAAAATCAGGAAACTAAATCAAATTATAAACTGATGATGCAATGCAGGAAACATTGCAATAATACCAAAGTCATGAAGTTCAATCAAATATGGGTGACTTTGTTATGTAAATAGTGATCAGCGATTGTTGGTTCTGGCACACAGTCTCCTGTCTTGCATGCCTTAGGCTGGTGATAGATCGATCCGTTGTTTTCATTCATTGGGCTGAACAAGAAAAAAAAAAAAGAAAAAACAAACAGATTCTTCCATCCATAATCGAGGTGGATAGAGAAATTCGCCCTGCTAAGACATTGTATTTTGACAGCGGGAACTCTCCACTGTCTGCATTCACTGGTCAAAACATGTTTTCAACAAGCCAGTTTGACAGAAGCCAATTGTTGTGTCAACTTCTGTTGAATGGGAAGTAGCCACACATGGATCGAAATTTGGCTGGTCCTTGTTGAACTGTCCGAATTTTGATTCATCTATGGCCAGCTTTACTTTTAGGGGACACCCATTACAGCAACCTTTCTCAACCTTTTATTGTTGAGGATCCCTTGAAATAATGTTAAAGTGGAGTTCCACCCTATCTTACACCCATGGCCCCACTGGTAGCTGATACCTGTGCCTGTAACTTTTTTTTGGTTTAGTTACCTTTTTTCATTGAAAATTCCCTCCACTTCTGGTCCTAGTCGCCGCAGCGATGTATGTCATAGCTTGTCTCACATTGACTCCTGGGATATCAGTGACATCAATCCCAGGAGTCAACGGGCATCCTCCACTTCTGGCATCACATTATTTCAAAACTGAAAATTACTCAATGCCAGATGGCACTTCCCTTCCTTTGGGAATGTGTTGATTGATAGGTTGCCATAACAATGAGGCGGGAACTTCTGCTGACACCACCATTGCTATGGCAACCAGCAGTCTATGCAGTGCGCCACGCTGGGTCCTAACTGCACAGGCGCAAGACTAGGAGGTGCATGATGGGTAGCCAGCTGCACCAAATCCCGAAAACAAGTACGAGCGGGCTGCCGATGCCCACAGTAGCAATGCCCGCTGTCTGCATACCTGGCACACTGAGTAAATGAAGATTTATAAGCAACATTAATGATTATACTGATAACAGTAGCCACTTTCAATTGTACTAGCACAGAAATTCAAGGGGGTGCTTTTTTTTAAAAAAAAATTGACAAGGAGATTGGAACTTCGCTTTAAGGTCTCAAGGAGCCTTTGCTAAAAAATATTACACCAACAGTTTTGGGTATATTAGCATGATCAGTAAATTGTACAAAGTTTTACATATAAAATCAAAGAATGTAGCATTCCTAGACTTATTGACACCTGGGGACATTCATTTTTTTTAGCACCAACTTGCTATATTTTTTTCAGTACTGAGAAAAAAATGAATAAAAAACAAAGATAGTGAAAATTGTGAAGTGCTCTAACATTAATGGTCAGTGTGGATCTAACTCCTTATGTTGGTGGTCAGTGGAAAATTACCCTCTTGCACTGGAGCCAGTGTAGATGGGCGATCAATTTTCCATTGCTCAAGGGACTTCTAGCAACCTCTGGAGAAACCTTAGGGTTCTATGGAACCCTGACTGAAAAGGGCTGCATTACAGTGATGGTCTAATAGCAAGAGCTGGTGACCACAGAGTCAGTATTTGCGTAACAAAGTGACCCAGCTTTGGGGAATTTCAGGGGTGATTTACCACAGATCAGAACAATTTTGCAGGCACCTAAAGCTATATACTATATGCTTGAAATGTTAGTTATATTATTAATGCCTATGAATTGTGGCAATATTCCAGCTTCCACAAGTGATTCAAGATGGGGCTATACCAGCTTATCTCAACTTTTCCAACACAGAGAAACCCTTGAAATAACTTTCCAGGCTCAGGGAACCCTTGCTAAAAAAATTCTATATCTACTCATGATACATTATTGAGATAGTGAGAAGAATGCTCAGTAACCACCAGCCAACCAGCCGCCACAGCTATACTGCGGCAGGTTTGCCCGGCTGGGCAAATCGACGTAGATGTACGACGCTCATTTAAGATGTAACAGCAGGCGCGCACACGCCCGCCGCGCGTCCCACGGAGTCGATGCGCGTGCCCGGCGGGCGCGATGACTACCGGGTACCGCGATCGCTCGTGACAGAGCAAGAACTGGGATCTGTTTGTGTAAACACACAAATCCCGGTTCTCTCGGGGGGAGGAGAGAGATTGTGTGTTCATACTAAGTATGAACGCCGATCTCTCTCCTCCCCTAGTCAGTCCCATCCCCCCTACAGTTAGAACACACCTAGGGAACACAGTTAACCCCTTGATCGCCCCCTAGTGTTAACCCCTTCCTTGCCAGTGTCGTTTATACAGTAATCAATGGCTATTTTTAGCACCGATCGCTGTATAAATGTCAATGGTCGCAAAATAATGTCAAAAGTGTCCAATCTGTCCTGATAAAAATCACAGATCGCCACCATTACTAGTAAAAAAAAAAAAATAATAATAAAAAAAGGCAAATCTATCACCTATTTTGTAGACGCTATAACTTTTGTGCAAACCAGTCAATATACACTTTTTGCGATTTTTTTTCCCACAAAAATATGTAGAAGAATACATATCGGCCTAAACTGAGGAAAAACCAATCGATCAATTTGGGTACAACCAGCCTGTTGGATTTTACATGCGATTATTGCCAGCAGTTGTTATAGCCGCTAACAATATTCACTGATGTTCTCCCAACGTGGACGGCTTCCCCCACCGGGAGAACACAATGGCTCCACGGGAGGGATTCCCCCATCAACACAGTCAGTGTTGATGGGGGAATCAAGCTAATTTCTTTCCTACAACCTGTGGTTGCAGGAAAGAAAATCGCTTTGTCTATGGCAGGCCTTAGACTTATGGACACTGGGAAAAATGACCCCCTTACGAATAGCTAAAAAGATCATTGGTTTCAATGGGAACTTATCTGAGAGGCAGAAAGTGCTCATTGTTCAAGGAACCCCTAGTAACCTCTGGAGGAAGCCTGGGGTTCCATGGAACCCTGGTTGAGAAACCCTGATCTATACTCTCCTGTCATATGTCTCTATGCTATGCAACATTTCTCTCTCTCCCTTTCTCTCTTTATCTCTCTCTCTCTCTTATTACCTAAAGCTGGCCATACACTAACCAGGATGGACGAATCTCCTTGGTGGGCTATTGTACATTGAGAGCTGTAGGCCACCACTAAGCAAATTTGGGCCCATTTATCAGTTACCGATTAAAAATGTAAACAGTGCAGGATCAGCTTTAGGCCTCATTCACATGGGCACTGTCAGTTTAGCCACGTTAAAAACGTATCATTTCTTATCCATTGCTTTATCCGTCTTCATCCGTCTTCCGTTCCGTTAACATCTGTTAATTTACCCGTTTACATCTGTTTTTGCATCCGTTTACAGCAGTTTCTGTGGCTTTGATGACATTACCCAGAAAGCATTGCTCCTCCCATGCCGCATTGCAATTTTCAGTGAGTGACTTGTCCTAGCTGTGTCCTTGCCCTTCTGTGTGCTATCTGTGTGGTGTGATGGATTCCAATAATTTTGCCACTTTAACACTGTGGTCCCAACATGTTGAGTCCCACAAGCCTGGCCTTTCATGCACCAGGTTTATTAGTTGCTCCTGGGAGACATCTCTGTCCATGTTTATCCTTGGGGATGTACCTCCTATTGTCCAACTACTGCCTGGGTCATAGTTTGAGTTCACAGATAAACAAAAAAATATATTATTTCTTCAAAACGGATCTTAACTGATCGGATGTTGACGGACATTGTCCGTTAACGTCAGTTAATATCTGTTTTCACGGATCTCGATGTAGCCTTGTACGTTAAAAAAAAACTGATAAAATCGGAAGCGGAGGTTAACGGATGGTCACCCGTTTGCCCATAGGAATGCATTATCGTCCATTAACGGATGGAAAAAAAAAGGATAGACGGTCCGTTCATGTGAAAGGGGCCTTTAAGACAACAAGCTGCCTAAATAAGGCAAGGGAATGCCTGGCTTGGACATTTATGTGGATTAGCAATGGTGTTTCCAGGTCCACTACACCTGTGTCTATAAAAAAAAAAAAGAATTCTTGAGCAGGTCCCCCTCCTTTTTTTTTTTTATTTGTATGCATTTCAGTGCTTCGCTTTTTTTTTTTTGACTGAAGTGTATGGTCCTTCTCCTGTAGAGTTCTTCGGAGTTCCACCCATATAAAAGTCAGCAGCTACAAAAAGTGTAGCAGCTGACTTTTAATAATCAGACACTCACCTGTCCCATGGCCCAGCGATGCAGGCGAACGAAGTCCCGCTCCTCTCCCCCTCCTCTCCCCGGCACTGGCATTGTGACTGTGGGCGGCTGGCTGTGGCTCCACAGCCAGGCACGCACTACACATGCGCGAGCCACGCTGTGCGCTGTGATTGGCCGGGCAATGTTCTGGGACCTGTTAAGTGTCCTAGAAAATTGCACGGAGGGAGGGGGGAGAGGTGAACTTCCTTCCGGCTCCGTGGAGCCCCAGGAGCAAGTGGGAGCTGGATGTCCCTAAAAAGAGGGTATCCGCTCTCCCCCTCCAACCAAAAAAAAAGACATGCCAAATGTGGCATGTCAGAAGGGCACCTTCACTTAAAGCGGAAGTTCGATTTTTGGGTGGAACGCCAAGTTTCAAGGCATACAGTGTCCATTGACAGTCATATCTGATAGAAAAAAAAATCTCTGCCATGTTTTGACTGGTATTCATATGAAAGCAGACTGAGATCCTGAATAATAGAAGAGTAATCAGAACGTGACGTGTGTCATCTGCACCACAGAAAAGATCCTTAAGTGACGATTAGCTTCTGGATTATAAATCTGCTTTGCAGGTAGAAAGAGAAGCTGGTAACTTTCTGTATTATACCTTGACACACACATAGCTAAATCCATTACTGACTCTTCTACGGTTCCCAGCATGCAACCAGGCTGTCTAAAGAAACTGAATGTGGTCTAAAGATAGACTTACAGATGATACCACCTGCAGTTCACATACTGCTTTGCTGCAATAGTCATCACAGGGACCCATTAAAAGTATAAAACCATGTCAGATTATGGCCATGTCTTTATTTAATGAATGTTAGAAAAGTTAAGCAAGTGGATATTATGGGCATGACATACAGTATATGCTATTTGCAGATTACTGAGGGGAGGGAGCTCTGTTCTAAAATTCATCGATCTATAGCCATTCAGGATGCTAGTAGTGAGCCACTGCTGGTTACTAAGCAATCTAGCTAATCAGCGAGTTAACAAACAAGTAAGATTTATTGCAATATATACAGTATATATATATATATGCACATTGTAGTTATAGTGCATCAAAGCACACGGTGTACTACAGTACCATTCTCTAACGATGCAGGACATTCAGTGGCCCTTTCCTAATTTTACTTAGTATGATAAATTACACTGGTAAAACAATTCAGCCTAAAAATAAATGAAACGTGAACAGCTGTGCAGGGGTGGGGCATGCCAAGACAAGTCTGATCATTAGAGGAGAACAGGCTGAGTTCCCAGCATAGCTAGAGAACTGACCACAGTGCACTCTCCTGCTTAGTGTGGTCAGTTTTTAATAGGGAAGCAGAGGGACTGGCAGCAGTGGCCGTGCATCCATAAGGGCGCACGGGCCTCACTCCTGCCACCCCCTCTATCAATAATAGATAGATTCATGCATTTCATGAATCTATCTATGGCTGCCGCTGCCACCCCCTATTCAGGTGCCCGGCCCCTTTTTCGGATGACGGGCGCCTGCATTACAGTGGCGGGGGGTGTTTTTGAAGCACCTGATTAGAGCCATAGGCTCTAATAGGCGTCAAAAAGGTGACCTGCGAGCGCCATGCTGTGCGCTTGCAGGTCACTCAGCTGTGTTAGAAAAGCAAATGAATATTCGCTTTCCTAACGATAAACCGCCTCTCCGCCAATCAGGTGCTCGGGTCTTTTGGACGCCCAGCAGGAGGAGAGGACGGGAGATGAGGACGGCAGGAGATACATGGAGGACCCTGCTCATCGCCGTCACCCACTGCCCCACCAAGACAGGGTAAGTGCCGGGCAGACGGCGAGCCGGCGAGGGTCACACTAGGGGCTTTCAAAGGCACACTGGCAGCATTTAATGGGCGCACTGACAGCATGTGATGGGCACGCTGGCAGCATGTGATGGCACAGTTGCAGCTTTTGATGGGCACAGTGGCAGCGTTTGATGGGCACAATGGCAGCATTTGATGGCACAGTGGCAGCATTTAATGGCACAGTGGCAGCGTTTGAAGGCACAGTGGCAGCCTTTGAGGGACACAGTGGCAGCGTTTGATGGGCACAGTGGCAGCGTTTGATGGGCACAGTGGCTGCAATTGATGATTTTTTTTCAAAAAATTTTTTGCACCACCCCCCCCCCCAAAAAAAAATTTTCAGCACCAGCCGCCACTGACTGGCAGGAACACCAGGGATTTCACATAAGGGAAGCAATACAAAGAGAATAGGTTACTTTCTCATAGTACAGCAGGCACATACCAGGAATATGAAGTGTTGGGGTAACAAACACTTTCATATGGTAAATTACACTGGTTTAATTAAAGCCTTACGAAAACAGGCACATGGTATCTGAAGACATAGGAAGCCATGCCCTTTGTGCTGCCCCTCTCAATATTTAACATTTTTCAGCATTCTGTAACTTTAGAATTCATTAGCCTGGTCCCAGGCAGTTCCCAAGTATTCTTTAAGCATTGGAATTCAACTTTGCATCTTTTCATCATTTCTGTGATTTTTTAACTTTGCATTAATATTTTCTTGTTCAGTAGATACTAGAGTGAGTGTATCTATAGGGAAAAACATTTTGTTTAGGATAGCGTAGAAAAGATGTGATACTAAACACACACTGTTTAATTTAATTGTAAACTGTAATTATTTTAATTAAAAAAAAATCTAAGTACCCTTTTCCTAATTGATATACAGCTGTCACATGACCCAGCTCTTTCTCAGCCTGTCTGCAGAGAAACATAAGCAGGAGGAGCTTCTAGTCCTCTGCTGCTGGTCACATGTTCAAAATAAAAATACAGCCTTTGGGATACAGAGTAAAAATAAATAATTAATAACAATAAGCTGTTTTAAATTGGCATACTAATAAATATTTGTCTTGCCCTTCATCCTGTGTCTAAGGGGGAGATGAAGCCTCCATTAACCTACATGTATTATCCTGCTCCCATTGTGTTTAGCTGGTTAGCGGACATGGAGGAGGAGGGAGGGAGTGAGCTGTCATTTACCACTGTGTATACACCTACATGTGTGACTCGATAGTCACATGGGCTGCTGGGTTGTGATAGGGAGGAAATGATCAGCATAGAAACACACTGAAAACTGAGCATGTGTAGAGTTGCCACCACAGCTGCAAAATCCCTAGCTGAATTGGGGACATGAACAGAAGGGGAGAGAGCAGCAGGATCAACCAGGATTTTTGCATACAGTCATAGTGACTGAGTATGAACAGCATGTAATACCGCATTTATTGATAGTTTTTTATTATGTGGGATTAGTGACACTTTTAACCCTAAAACAAAACTGAATTAAATTGCAGCTTACAAATTCTTAGATGAGGTGGTTGCAGTCGTTTTCTTTTTTTAGTATTTTTTCCCTTTATTTTCACCTGGTGATCCAGCCAGTAAGGCGCCATTAACTCCTGCTGCTGTCAATTAAAGTCAGTTAGCCAATCAGGAAAGTGAGAGGGTGTGCCAAATTGCAGCTCCGTGTCTAAATGGACACATGGAGTTGCAGCTCGGCTCCGGTGTCCTCATAGCAAGCTGCTTGCTGTGGGGGTACTCGACAGGAGGAAGGGGCCAGGAGCACCGAAGAGGGACCCGAGAAGAGGACAATCCAGGCTGCCCTGTACAAAACCAACTGCACAGGGTAGGTAAGTATAACATGTTTGTTATTAAAAAAAACAAAAAAAATAGACTTTACAACCACTTAGAGAACCATGTTGGAAATTTTTCCTCGGCCAGTGGCTGCAGCCAGTATAGTTTGCATCTTGTCTATCCAGCAAAATCATCCCCCATCTTCAAGCCCTTAAAAAAGGGAACGTTTTCTGGCCTCCAAAAAATGTTGGCTCTGTTATGACGTCTTTTATCCTAATTCATATTAGAATAAATTTATACCTGGACAATCACTTCTCAGTCTGGCCCTTTGTCTCAGATCCATCAGTGTGATCTGAAGATGCATGTCCAGAATCTAGATACCCTGTCCAAATATCACCACAACCCCCATACTAATAAGACGTCCCTCAGACATCATTCCAACATCCCTCAGTAGACATTCTGTAGGACGTAACGTGTAAGAGCAGAGCCAAGCGGTGACGTCATCGCCCCGGCTCGGACAGCTGCGTTTGTCAGTGTTTTGCCTGGTGTATTAACCTCGCCTACCCTTATTTATTAAATCAATTGGAAAACTTCTAAACTATGTAGTTCCATCTTTCTTTCTCTGCATATGAGACGGGATATGCTATATGGTGGACCTTACATAGAGGAGAAAGACGTCCATCCTTCTGTGATCTGTATAGAGTGATGTGAGACCTCCTGTGTGATAAGTCTAACCTTCTGGTAAGCAGATTTGTTTAGTGGTGGCTGGAGCACTGAAGCTGGTGAAGCTTTGTACAAGATTAAGTTTCACAGTGGACTTCCCTTTGATTTTAACGTATTCTGGACTTTTGATTACTATTCATAGATGGTCTTGCTGCTTATTTAAATGCAATATACAATTTAAAATGTATTTCTAACAGCGCAACACATTGTTTGTATTGTAATAAGATAACCTTAGGGCTCCAGTGTTATTTGTGGTTGAGTAGTTTAGTAAGAGACACTGGGCAGGGCTGATACCACTCAATCCACAAAAATGCTGTGTTGTCAGACCATAACAGAATTTAGGAGTCCATTTCTGGAAGATCAACGGTTATTTTTCTGTATTTGCAGGACTTGTTCACGTTGGCTAAAACGAGTCCAGGCTGGAGTCCCCTATGTAGGAGTGGTGGTTTGTGTTGTTACAACACAAGGTATTGATTACATTTGTTTAACTTCACTGAAATGTCACAAAATGACATTTCCATCACTCCCATGCACTGCAGTGGGGAGGTGTGAAAAAAATGTAAAAATGGCAGCATTGCACAGCACAAATGCCCAGCAACCCATCTCAACACAGCATTAGGATGTAAACAGGGCACATAGGGCAAATGTGCAACAGATAGGGTGTGAATCCTAAGGGCTTGCATATATGGTGGCCAAGAGGCAGCAAATGCAGGCAGTTAAGCTATGGTTTTTACCGCCCAACCCCCCCACCACCACCACCACCTATCCTGACCAATGACCTTAAAATAGGGCATACAGCTGCTCAGGGTTGTACACATGCTGCAACCATGATGCTTTGCTATTGCTACCAAATGTGACCTGTTCAACTGAATGGGGCCACACCACAACTGGCCCTGCACACGGTTGTATTCAGGACAACTGTTGTGCGGTTGGTTGGCATAATCAGTGTTAAGGGCTGGTTCACACCAGATGCTTTCCAATGCGTTTTTAACCTCTTTGCCTCGCACTATATCCAAAAGATGGCTACAGTGCGGGCCTAAATTGCCAGAAGGGCATCCATGTAGTCCTCCGGTGCATGAGCTGCCTGCGCACAGCTCGCTCTCTGATCAGTGAGTCAATGAGAGTGAAGAGGCTGGTCCCGGCCACTTACCATGTGATCAGCTGTCAGCCAATGACAGCTGATCATGTTATGTAAACAGAGTCGGTGATTGGAAATCACGCTGACAGCGTGAGGAGAAAAAAAAAAGCGATCACCATCTGGAGTAAACGGGACATTGGTCCCGCACACTCCAGACTCACTGCTGCTATGCAGTGCCCACCAGTAGTGCCCAGCGCTATGGGAGAAAAACAAAGTGTGCCAAAAACTAAGTGCAGCAGAAGATGCAATGTATGGTATATTTAATTAAAATCAGCCAAATGGCCACTCACACTATTATAAAGATCAATAGGCATATAAGGTATAATACTGTGGTCACTCAGCAGGTCCCTAGTGGATGGTGGATGTTAACACGAGAGGAGAGGAACAACTGGTGAGACATCCATCCCGTTGTCTCAGAACATGGTACTAACATTTCAAAGCCTCCACTTCTTCATCAGATCTAAATGGCTATTGATCTAAACAGTCTATATAGAGATCCACACAGAGCATGGAGGCAATATAACTTATTGTGAGAAAACATCTAAACAATTAAAATACTGTACATGTTTAATTAAAATATATGTTAAATATTGACATTACAATATCATGAGACAAAGCAAGGTATATATCTAAATGTGGGTATTGTTATTCCTTCTTGTGTCTTGTAAGACAATCAGTAATGATCAACAATAAAGAAGCTAATGACTGTGGGTACGAATATATTTAAATAAGGGGTGTGTTATGTGAGAGAGCTATATTTACCAAAAAATATATATTCATATTAGGTTATATTAAAATAAATAAAGTTAAAGAGAGAGCATCCTTTATTTTAAAATGAGGGGAAAATTATTTAAACTAAATTAAGGAATGTATTATTTAAAAACAAAGTTCCAAACAATATCAGTCTCAATGAGGTGTTTCAGGTTCCATTTGTCAGTGGTTAAAATGATGGGATTTTTTTTTTTTTTTTTTAAATCTATGTGTTGTTAATATAATTATAATCACTAAATTACTGTATCTACATTGGCCTTTTGGCTGAGATCAAGTATAGTATCTGTTCTTATCAGTTATGAAGTAGTGGTGATGTGCTCCCATCCCTGATCTATGGTGGTAGGTTAGTATTGGTGGGAACTGAGGGCTGGCATTAGGTCCCCCCCCCCCCCCCTTCCCCCACCCCCCCCCCAAGAAAGCTGATGGAGAGTCACTGGGTCTGGGCCAAGTGGCTCAGTGTTCTCAGCCTTCTGGCTAAGATCAAGTGTGGTGCCTATTATCACCAGTCTTTTGGGGAAAGAGCACTGACCCACTTTTTCCTGGAGGGGGAGTCGGTTAGTTTTCCGCATGTAATTAGGTGGGAATGGTGGGGGCGAGGAGGGAAGCCTTTTCCTCTTGGGTTGAATCTTGCTTTGGCTTGTCCCCAGTAGTAGGCTCTCCCTAAGACCCCTAAGTTCTGCTGGCTTCCTGGTGGGGATGGGGCGAGCACTGGTCTGGCTGAATAGTTGGGTTTGAAAGAAGCTTGTAGTGTATGTGCTCCTGGAGTAGCAGGTCAGGGATGCTGTAGACTCACTGTGATGCTGGTCACTTTGAGTTAAGACACAGAGGTCACTGCACCAGCCTCTAGGGCTGAGCCTTTTGGCTAGGACCAGAGGAACTTTTTAATCCTGGCTGAAGGGCCAGCCATTGTTTCACACAATGGCATTTTTCATTTCCTCTCCCCTCCCCGCTTTAGCTTAGTTATTTTTGTTTGTTTCTTGTGTCACTTTCTCCTTTTTTGTTGATGTATACTTTTTCATGTTTTGAGTGGTAGGGTGTAGGTCTTTAGGCCTGCCCTGAATGTCTTGGGAGGGGGTGGACATGGCCTTCTGGCTTGGTTTGCCCTCTCCCTTTGGGAGAGCCCCACCTAGTATTTGGGTGGGTCTGTTTTGGCAGACCTTCCAGAGAATAGGGTCGGTCTGGTTTCGGCCAGATGGACCAAGTGAAGTACCTAAGTCCCTGTCTGGAGCCTAATGCCCCGGGGGATCAGCGTCAAGGTCCTTCTCCTTTGGCGGACCATGTGTACACCCTGTGCACATTTTGTGTCTCTCATTTATGTGTGAACTTTTTTTTGCACTGGGTGGAGTTTTTGGAGTGTGTTCATACACCATGGGCGTTAAAAGAAAAAAAAAAATACCATATCAACATTTACTTACCACCCTACGAGTAACAGGTGGTGTAATCACAAATGAAAAACTAGAGAAAAAAAAAGTTTTAAAACTAAAATCTAGAAATATATTAGATGATCAGAGGAGGTACAATAGAAGGCTAGATAATATATATATATATATATATATATATATATATATATATATATATATATATCAAGGCATTTAAATAACTGCTGTATTTATTTCAATTTCCTCATTAAGGCCTTTGGACGTCAAAGTATCTATGGTATAGATCCAAAATGTTTCCTATTTACATAAAAGTTGAAAACGCTCGGCAGGTGAATATTTTTTCTGGTATGGATTCAATAATCCACAACTGAAGTTCAGCTGTATTTTTACTGTGGTGTTCGACAAAATGTCATGGGACACTGTATTTTAGGAAAACCTTCTTGAAATCTCTTTAACTTTACTTATTTTAATATAACCTAATATGAATATATGAATATATATAATTTTTGGTAAATATATCTCTCTCACATAAGACATTCCTTATTTAAATATATTCATACCCACAGTCATTAGCTTCTTTATTGTTGATCATTACTGATTGTCTTACAAGACACAAGAAGGAATAACAATACCCACATTTAGATATATACCTTGCTTTGTCTCATGATATTGTAATGTCAATATTTAACATATATTTTAATTGAACATGTATTTTAATTGTTTAGATGTTTTCTCATAATAAGTTATATTGCCTCTGGTCCACGCTCCGTGTGAATCTCTATATAGACTGTTTAAATCAATAGCCATTTGGAGCTGATGAAGAAGCAGAGGCTTTGAAATGTTATCACCATGTTCTGACATCACTTTTGATGTGACTCTGAGTGTGTTCCATGCTGGTTCTGAGATGACAAGATGGATGTCTAGCTGGTTGTTCCTCTCTTCTCATGTTAACATCTACACACCACCATCCATTGGGGACCCCCTGAGTGACCACAGTATTATATTTTTATATGCCTATTGATCTTTATATTAGTGTGGGTAGCCATTTGCCTGATTTTAATTAATTATACCATTCGTTGCAACTTCTGCTGCACTTAGTTTTTTAGCGCACCTTGTTCTTCTCCCATTGTTATTCCTGGGACGGCTTCGCTCTCAAGGGATCTTCCACTAATGCTATATACATATACTTCCTGGACTTTATAGACTTTTAGTTGTGTTATAAGTGTGTTTCAGTACCCTCTCATGCACCATTCTGTTTTTGCCTATCAGTGCCCATCAGTGCAGCCTCATCAGCGCACATCAATGAAGGAGAAAAATTACCTGTTTGCAAAATTTTATAACAAACTTTAAAAATTGTTTTGTTTTTTGTTTTTTTTTCAAAATTTTCGGTCTTTTTTTTGTTTGTTTAGCTAAAAATGAAAACCCCACAGGTGAACAAATACCACCAAAGGAAAGCTCTATCTGTGTGAAAAAAAATGATAAAAATTTAATTTTGGTACAGTGTAGCATGACCGCAAAATTGTCATTCAAAGAGTGACAGCGCTGAAAGCTGAAAATTGGCCTGGGCAGGAAGGGGGTTTAAGTGCCCGGTAAGCAAGTGTTTAAAACATATCCGGAACACATGTACTTCTATGGCCCTACTAGGGTTGCCACCTGTCCGGGATGCACCCGGACAGTCTGGGTTTTGAATCATGTGTCCGGGTTTCTATGCCTCTGAAACCCAGACACAATATTCAGACAGGAATGTGGCGCAGAACAGGGCCTGACAGGAGGGTTAGGGGGCACTATGCGCCCCGCATTACTATTCTCTTTGGAGCCCCCAAAGGTGTCCCAAGTCTGTTATCCTATAGTGCAGGGGTAGGCAACCAGGGGCCCTCCAGCTGTTGTGAAACTACATTTCCCATGAGGCATTACAAGGCTGGCAGTTACAATTACTCCAAGTGGCATGATGGGACAGCTGGAGGGCCCCAAGTTGCCTACCCCTGCTATAGTGTATAAAAAAAAAAAACTATTTTTTTTTTTTTTGCTGTGCACCGCTAAAGTTTTCAGGCTTGGCAACCCTAGGTCCTACCCTACTTCACACCAGTGTGGTCAGTTCCAGAGCTTTCAACAAAAGTACAACCTGCTGAAGTTTTTTTTACCTGGAACACTTAAAAAAAACGCACTGGAATGCACATAAGAAACCATTGTCCTAAGATTTTTCAAGTGTCAAAAAAGAAAAAGGAAAAAAAAAAAAAAACAGCCTGACACGTATCAAAAACACATCTAAACATGCATGTAAAAACACATCCAGAACGCTAATTGTGGTGTGAACCAGCCCTAAGACAGGCTGTGGAGAGGTGACCTGTCCACCACAGAGGTGTGTCAAGGGCTGCTGCACATATGAATGAGCATCCTAGGGCTAGGTTCATATTTGAGCATCTTCAAGTGCTTTTGGAGCGTTCTTTAATGCTCATTTGTATGAGTGTTTTTCTGAGACATTTTCAGGCTTGAGTGTTTTTGATTTAGCTAATGGAAAGCTAGTTACTAGGAGAAGGAGAGGCAAGGAATAGTGCAAAAAATGTGTATTTTCAGGTCTGACTGGTTGAAGTCTATAGGGACCAAAAACACATGACTCTGTCCCTAAGGCTTAACGTACACGGGACGTTTTAAAACCTCTCCTGAACGAATCAACTTGACAGATATTAACCAACGTTTAAACAAGTGAGTTTTGCTGTGTTTAAATGCCACGTTTAAACGCGCTTTTTTTTTTTTTTTTTTTTTTTGCAAATAGTCAAAAATGTATCTCCATTAAATATGCCTGTAAACGAAATGCGGCTAAACATGTTACCGCGTTTACAAGCTGTTACAGGCATTTGGCGTTTCAAATGCCTCTGGGCATCCGTCCTAAATGCATTTTTTTGCTTTTCAAAAAATTCTTCTAAACTCGAATGCCTAGAAACGACTATAAACTAACCTGTGTACATGTCCTGATAAGATGACATAGCGGGGAGTTCAGGAGCAGCTGAAAAAAAAATGCCCAACTGCTCCTTTACCAGCAGTAGTGTACATGAGGCCTAAGAAGCTCATGTACTTTCTTGAGCTTTGAGTGACAAGTTTCAAGTGAGATGCAGCTCAGGTGTGAAGGGTCACCTTAGGATACAATAGGAATCCTCATGTCGAATAATTAAAGGGTTAGTTCACCTTTATAGAAAAAATGTAAAGGTGAACTAACTCCAGATGCCCTCCCACCTCCCTGGAGCCCGCTGTATTTACCTCCCCGGTTGCTGAGATGTCAGTGCCCACACAGCAGTCCAGGGATTAGAAGTCCCCACTCTTCTCTGGGCATTGCTTCCGGGATGGACCAGAGAGGAGGAAGGAGATGGGGGGATTTCAAATCCGACTGTGGGGGGTGCTGACAGCTTAGCAACCTGAAGGCAAGTATAGCAGGGCACGGGTGGTGGGGCTAAATTAGATGGGCTAAAATTGCTCTGAATCGCACCACAAGTAATGCATGCACTACTTTTGGAAACGCACTGCAACCACATTGCATGGCACTGTGTTTGCCACCTGCGGTTGGGGTGTCATTAACGGTAAAGTGGTAGTAAAGTCTGCTTTGTGATTTTTACCTACAGGTAAGCCTATAATAAAGCTTACCTGTAGGTAAAAATGAATATCTCCTAAATGTGCACTGTTTAGGAGATATTCACCCTGCATTAAGCCGGTGAGGTCATCGGCGCATGTGCTCTAAGGGTCTGGCATACCGCGCCAGACCTCCAGAGCACCGTGCCGTAACCAAGGGCTCCCGCACGCATGCGCAGGAGTGACATCATCGTGGCTCTGGCTACTCACACAGCTGGAGTCCAACGAAATCGGAAGGAAGACCAGGAGAAGATGGAAGCCCTCTTAGCAGTGACAGCTCGCCACTGGAGGACTTTGTTTTAAGGTAAGTATTTCAGAATGTGCTAGTATGCGCACCTTATGCTATTATTTTGCAGGGGAAAGTTTTTTATTTTTTATTACAGTGGTATACTACCACTTTAACTACTTCCTTACTTTCCCGGGAGGGCGTACATGGATGTCCTCCTGTGATCGCGCTGCCCGTGCACCCCCTATATGCTCTTTGATTGCCATGTCCTTCGGACTGAGCTGTTCACAAATTGGGGTAAAGAGCCAATCTCAGTAGCCCTTTATCTTGTGATCAGCTGTGTCCAATGACAGCTGATCACGATGTAAACACAAGCCGGTTGCCGGCTTTTCTTTACTCATGCTGACAGCATAGGGAGAGAAAAAGAGAGCCGATAACTGGCTTGTGTTAAAGGGACATCAGCACTGATAATCAGGGCACTAATTATCAGTGTCTTGATTATCAGTGCAGTCCCAACAGTGCCCATTAGTGCCTCCTCATCAGTGCCGCCTAGAAGTGCCCTTCACTGCTGCCTCATCAGTGGCCATCACTGCCACCTACCAGTGCCACCTCATCAGTGCCACCTATTAGTGCCCATCAGTACCATCTATCAATACCGCCTCATCAGTGCCCACCTATCAGAGCCCATCAGTACCATCTATCAGTACCGCCTCATCAGTGCCCATCAGTACTGCCTCATCAGTGCCCATCAGTACCGCCTCATTAGTGCCCATCAGTACCACCTCATCAGTGCCCATCACTGCAGCCTATCAGTGCCCATTAGCGCACATCAGTAAAGGAGAAAAATTACCTGTTTGCTAAATTTTATTCACATAGTAACTTACATTAAGGTTTACAATGACAGGTACATCTCTTGGTAAACGCTCAGCGAGGCATCCATCTAGGGTTGCCACCTTATCCCTTTAAACCCGAACACATATGAATTACACAGGTTTTGAGGCTAATTGAATGCAGGTAAGGCACCAAGTGAGTTTAATTACCACCTTAATCGGCCACAGAACCTGTGTAATTCATATGTGTTCGGTTTTAAAGGGGTGAGGTGGCAACTCTACATCCATCGTGCTGGTCTGACAGAGGCGAGCTGTCACGGCCGCTTTGTAGTCTCTCCTGGCCGGCAGAATGGTGGTGAAGTGTTGGAGAGCTGGAGAGGAGGTTTGTAACGCTCTCTGGACCGCAGCGCTGGTCGGGATGATGTCACAGGCGTGTTTGAGAGGAGAGACTACAGAGTGGCCGTGACAGCTCGCCTCTGTCAGACCAGCGAGATGGATGCCTCGCTGAGCGTTTACTTAGGCCCCTTTCACACTGGGGTGGGAGGTACGTCGGCGGTAAAGCGCCGCTATTATTAGTGGCGCTTTACAGTCGTTTTAGCGACGGTTTTACCCCCTGCTAGCGGCCGAGAAAGGGTTAAAAACTACCGCAAAGTACCTCTGCAGAGGCGCTTTGCCGGCGGTATAGCCGTGCTGCCCCACTGATTTCAATGGGCAGGAGCGGTGTATACACCGCTCCTTCCCCGCTCTGAAGATGCTGCTAGCATGGCGTTTTTTTCCCGTCCTGCTAGCGCACCGCTCCAGTGTGAAAGCCCTCTGGGCTGTTTCGGGTCGGTTTGCAGGCGCTATTTTTAGCTCAATAGCGCCTGCAAACCACCCCAGTGTGAAAGGGGTCTAAGAGATGTACCCATCATTGTCAACCTTAATGTAAGTTACTATGTGAATTTTTTTCAATGCACACTTAACAGTCTTCACTCAGAGGCGTCTGCATTGGTTTTCTTTCTTGCATATCTTGGAGACCGCTTCTACTTCCCTGCAAAAAGTCTGCCCTGAATGAGTGGACATTACACTGCAGCCCTTACTAACCAGGCCACCAGGACTTTGGATCTGTCTCTGAATCAGCTCCACATGTATATTTGTATGTCCCATTATTGTCTATGGGGCCCATTCACCGCATGTATGCGACGCACTTTTGTGCGACTTGGAAAGCGGTGCAGCGCTTATGTGGTGTGTTTTTGTCCCTGTAGACTTCAATAGGAGCGTGTGAGAATACAGACGAACAATTGTGAACCTATTCGCAGTGTTTTTATTTCAGCTTTTCTATCACTATTTATTTTTCTTTGTTGCTGTTAACAAAACGATGCCGTGTTTTGTGTGTTTTTATTTTATTATTTTTTTTTTGCAGAGGTGAGAACCTGCTCCTCCACACTTCACAGAGCTATGTGGTGGGGGGAGGGAAGACACAGGTTGAATAATGTGAGGTGAACTGGGCTCTGTCAGTCTTGTTCTTCTGCTGCTGTCACTTCTCTATAGACGGGACTGGATGTCTACAGAGCTGAGCTGGGGGATGGGAGCGGCCCGCCTCCTGCTGGAGCCAAACTGAGTAAACAAGAGCGACTCCATTTTGTGACCTGAGGGGAGGGGCGGGGCGCTCACACATATTAATAAGCAGACATATCAGCTCTGTGAACGAGCCGTAATGTAATGCCTGCGACCGGGCGGCCATTGAACCGCCAGGAATGTGACCTCTCACATACATTTCGCTGAGCGGGCACATCCACAAAATGGCCGCGCCGGGCGCACACCCGGAATCTATCTTTTTGACATAGTTTTATTTTATTTAACGTGATTTTATCGGCAAGAAACAGGCAGCCGCAGCTCTTGTCATGTTCACCACAGAGAGCCCACAAGCGCTCGCAGCGGCCATCGAGCGCACTGAAGCCGTCTTGCTATCCGCAGCCGTCTTATATACCTATCTAAAAATAGCTGGCCCCGTCCGGCCCTCCCGGGGGCGGAACGAAATTTCGAATCTGTCCAATGCCGGCGCGCGTTAGGGAAGGATTTCGTCACGCGAGAGGCCTCCCCGAAGCGCCGGGCGCCGCGATTGGGCGCATCTGACATCATACAAACACCGGGGAAAGGGGTGAGAGCTGATTGGGCGCTGTACTGAGCCGGCGTAATGGGATCACGTGGGGAAGGAGGGGGGGGAGAGGCTGGCTCATGGGTTGTATAGGGAAGTTTTTGCAGTGGTTTACAGTTGCAGTCACTTCAGTGTTTGCAAATATTGTCTGCACCACTGAGCAAGCCCTGAGCTCCAGGAGGAGGCTGAGCCCTGTGTGTGTGTCTGGCTGTGGACTGGGGGCTCCTCTGCTGGGTTTTTTTTTTTCTTCTAATTGCTATGCAGTGACATTTGCATGAAAACCTGGCGTACTTCTTCCATTCTACAGGGATCTATCCTCTGCAAGCTCTGGATTCTATCCTATTATTATTATTATTGCAGCAGCACAGACCTGCTCTGACTCTATGGTAGCACTTCCTATTTTTATAGATTATTTGACCTATTAGATTTTTTTTTTTTTTTAATTTTTGATTTTTCTGTAAGTCATGGATGTTCTACCAATGTGCAGCATCTTCCAGGAGCTTCAGATTGTGCACGACACTGGCTACTTCTCTGCCCTGCCATCCCTGGAGGAGTACTGGCAACAGGTAAACCCCCAAGATCAGACATCAGCTTCTTCTCCCCTGCACCCCCCCCCCCCCAATCATCATCACTACTATTATTATTATGATCATCTGTGCATTGCATATACAGAGCCCCCAGACAGGGATCCTGCATGTATTGGATGTGGAATGTCAGTTTGTGTACTGCTAGGGGGGGGGTGCAATGCATATACAGCCCCCAGACAGGGATCTTGTGTGTATTGGATGTGTCAGTTTGTGTACTGCTATAGGGGTGTGCATTGCATATACAGCCCCCCCCCCCAGACAGGGATCCTGCATGTATTGGATGTGTCAGTTTGTATACTGCTATGGGGGGGTGTATTGCATATACAGCCCCCCAGGCAGGGATCCTGCATGTATTGGACATGCAGTGTGCCAGTTTGTGTACTGCTATAGAGGGGGGGGGGGGGGGGGGGAGTGCATCGCTGTGCATGGAGCTCTGTGATTTCCACTGACAGCTTCAAATAGCTTGGGTTTCACTAGTAACCGTGCAGCCATTTGGCAAAACTTTATACTTGCGTTGGGTCCAAACTATACAGCTGGGGCTTGTCAGCTTAGCGACAGGCTCTGCCAAAAGCTATTCCTGTCACTTCTTCATTTATAATTTTTTTTTTTTTTTTTAAATCTGCTACTTTGAAGAACAATGAATGGCTGGCAGTTAATCTGGGTAATCTGTCAGCACAGATCCTATAGAGCGTTGGTGGTATTATTTTTATTTTTTTAGTTATTAGCATTATTACTATTGTTGCTAATAATGTTATTTTTTTGCATGATTTTTTGATACCGATGGATCCAACTAGTGCTGCTGAACCCAATACGTAAGAGGGGGGGGCGGAAGAGTAAGGATTTTATAATTCTATGCTTGAAGGGTCGTTCTTACAGGATCCCTAATTTTAGCTTGCCAGTAGAATAAATGGTATGTATCTCAAGAGCTTTTCTGGGGTTCTTCATCCACAGGTTGCGTACCCCACATCTAGACAGATACTTAGTAGAATGAATGACACATCTGGTCATGGGGTCTCCATCCACGGGTTGCATAGCATACATCTACACAGCTACCCAATAGAATGAATGGTATGTATGACCATCTTAAGAGCTTTGGGGGGGGGGGGGGGGTGTCCTCATCTACAAGTTGCATCGCCTATATCTAGACAGCTATCCAATAGAATGAATGGCTTGTATGACCATCTCAAGCTTTGCTTGGGGTTCTTAATCCACAGGTTGCATGCTCCACATCTAGACTATCTAGTAGAATGAATGGCACATTGTCATCTCGTGTGTTTTTTGTTTTTTTTCCCACAGGTTTCATACCCAACCTATAGACAGCTTTCCAGTAGAATGCATGGCATGTGTGACCATCTCAAGTGCTTGCATGGGGTCTTCACCCATAAGTTGCATACTCCACATTTACACAACTTCCATAGCCTATATATAAGCAGCTTTCCAGTAGAATGCATGGCATGTATGACCATCTCAAGAGCTTGTTTGGGGGCTTCACCCGTAGGCTGCATACTCCACAACTTCCAATCCCTACATATAGACTACTTTCCTCCAGTAGAATGAATGGCATGTGTGACCATCTCAAGCTTGCTTGGGGGTCTTCACCCATAGGTTGCATATCTCACAACTTCCATACCCTACATATAGACAGCTTTTCAATAGAATGCATAGCATGTATGACCATCTCATGAGCTTGTTTTGGAGTTTTCACCCATAGGTTGCATACCTCTCATCTACACTGCTTCCCAGTTGAATCAGTGTCAAGTCTGGCTGTCTCGAGTGTCTATATGGGGTTTCGACCCACAGGTTGCTTAGCCCACATCTTGACAGCTTCCCTATAGAAAGAACATCTCAAAACCTTTAAGGGGGGGTCTCCATCCACAGGTTGCATACCCCCTGATCTAGAAAGCTACCCAATCGAATGAATGGCATGTCTGGCCATCTCGAGAGTTTGTTTGGGGGTCTCATCCTACTGGTTGCATACCCCAAATCTAGACTGCTTCCCAACAGAATTGCCATCTCAAGGAATTTTATGGGGTCTCCATCCACAGCTTGTATATTCCAACTCTAGACAGCTTTCCAGTAGAATGAGCGTCCATCCACTGGTTGTACACTTCATATCTAAATGGCTTCCTAGCTGAATGAATGGGCTGTCCAACCATCTTGAGAGCTCGTTTAGAGGCCTTGACCCAGAGTCTGTAGGCAGCTTACGAATAGAATGAATGGCATGTCTGGTCATCTTGAGAGGCCTTGACCTACAGGTTGCATGCCCTTCATCTGGACAGATCAGCTTTTCAACCTGTCAGAGCCCCTTGATTATGATTCATAGAATGTGCATTAGTATAAAATGTTTATTGGAATGGTTCCCCCCCCCCCCCCCCCCCATGTTATGTGACAGTCGCTAATCACTGAAACAAAAGGCTAATTCTCCCCAACCAGACCTTTTGTATTCTCTATCCCCACTCCAAACAAACCAGACTTTTATTATACTGTGGTATCAGCTTGTCAAAGGCTGCAGAGTGGTTGTGCCATTGTTTTCCCTGAGACTGTCACAGTCGTTGTCCTCGTCTGCCCATCTAGTCATGTTTACTTTTTTTTTTTTTTTAACCAAATGAATTAAGAGATCAAATGTCTGTGTGTTTGTTTGTGAGCCGAGCACTAAAGTGTTACAACCTTCACATTCCTGGTTAATTGTATTCATCCCCCTCCTCTTTGCCATCAAAGAGGCAGATCTTCTTGTGTGTGATTGAAATTGATCTCAGTAGCTTCCTTCAGGCATTTTAGATCTTGGCACAGAGCCAGCTCCTCTTCCCAGAAAGCCTGCAGAGACATTTAAACTATCACAGGGCCCATCTCCTGGTCCCTGCGCTTATTTGCATAATGGAGAATTTAAAGTAGCTGCATTATTAAAGTTTAACAACATCACAATCAATGGTTGCCCCCCTCCCCCTCATTTTCGGGATCAATAGAATGCATTTTCTCATCTGCACAGCAAAGCAATTGTCTAATTATAGGAAAATGTAATCATTGATTCGTACAGGTTTTTTGTTTTTTTTTTTTCTTTTTGTGATTTGCAACATGCTGCTAATTTGAATTTCTGTTTAGACCAAAAGAGGAAATACAATAGTGCAGTATGGGAGTCCTCCTGGGGCTGTACGCTAGCTAGGGAAATATGTGTGGCATGTTGATGGCTTGTGTCTGCAGGCCATGGGGGCGAAGTGAGCACCCAGGTCCATGTAAAAATAAGTGTCTGACATTTTACAGCAACCATGAAAGACCAAAATCCGCTCTACGGTGCATTGTCTTACCACATCAGCATGTTTAGAACCGTTGTTGTTTTTTAAATTTTCTATGAGTTTGAAGGTAGTATTCACCAAGAGTGATCCGTTTTTACCAGTACAGTCCCTTGGCTTCTCGTCAGCTTTTCAGAAGGAAGTCTCTCTTCGGGCTCAGCGTGAAAGGAATGTAGATGACTCATCTAGTTGTACTATTGGCTAGCCGATCAAATTCTTTGTATGATTTCCACAAGTCTCTGAAAGAATTGTGGCCTCTAATCAGCCATTTATAATTAGTCAATATCTGTAGTGTTGGCCACATCTTTTGCTTCCTTATTTCTTTTTGCAAAATCCCCCCCGGCTTCTGCATTTAGTTTCATTTGCAAGTGAGGCAGTTCTGCAAATTTTGGCTTTTTACGAGGTTAATTTTTCACTTTCTGGAAGGAAATAACTAGAGTCCATTTTGGCCAGGTGCCTATTCATAGCTGCGGTATATGAACGACTATGTGAATGACGCAAAAAGAAGCGCTCAAAGTGCAGTGTCCATTTAGCAGCCAATCAGCAGTCGCCTTTTGTCAGTCTTAATTCACTGAGGATATCTGATGACTAATGTGGGTTATCTGATGTCTTTGCAGCATGTTGGGCCTCTCGTACTATTCTGACTAGACTGTCATGCACTTCAAATGTCAGCTTAACCACTTTGTGTTTCCCAGTTTAGCAGATGAATGAATATGATTAGAAGCATTGGGCAATGACTCTGATTGTGCTTCATGCTTGTCATTGCATGTTGCTTAAAGACATGAACGATAGTCATAGGCTGATCTATGAAAATTGAAGACTTGGTATTGCCCATGGCAGCCAAGCCTTCCATGTTTAATTTTCTAAGAAAACAAGACAAGAAATTTTGGTTACAGATTTATTTTTGCTCTATTCTTTGCCACCAGTCTTCTACGTCAGCCCTATAGTTGTAGCCTACCTAGGTTTCTTATGGAATCTGGTTGCCATGTGTAATCGCTCCGTGGGGTTTATTTACTAAAACTGGAAAGTGCGAAATCTGGTGCAGCTGTGTATGGTAGCCAATCGGCTTCTAACTTTAGCTTATTTAATTCAGATTTGACAATAAAATCTGGAAGCTGATTGGTTTCTATGCAGAGTTGCACCAGATTTTGCACTCTCCCATTTTAGTAAATCAACCCCACCGTTTGCTTGCAGTTTTTGTAAACCAGGCGTTTAGTAATTACCGCTCAAATTCTCATATCTTTTTCTCTCTATCTTGTTTTTTTTTTTTTTTTTACAGACGTGCTTGGAACTTGAACGTTACCTACAAAGTGAACCTTGCTATGTTTCGGCTTCTGAATTTAAGTTTGATCGGGAAGAGGACCTTTGGACCAAATTTATCCTGGCATGTGAGAAAAAGGATGACCCGGACCCCCAGCTTGTCTGCATTAAAACCGAGGACATTTCTGACAGTCAGAATTTAGAGACAACTAGCCTGAACTCTGACATTAGTAGTGAATTGTCGGACAGCTCTGAAGAACTTTCCCCGACCACCAAATTTACCTCAGACCCGATCGGTGACATGGTGATTAAAACGGAGCCATTTAGCTCGTCGGTCACCTCCACCCCACCTTCATCCCCAGAGCAAGGCAAGGAGTCCCCCACCCATTTGTGGAATGCTATCACTGGTGAGCTCCATTCCCCAGGGAAAGTGCGCTCTGGGTGCTTTGGAAAGACTCTTGAACAGGGTAGTCCGATCAGCGGAGAGACTTCGCCGGATGGCAAGAAACGTGTCCACAAGTGTCTTTTTAATGGCTGCAAGAAAATTTACACCAAGAGCTCGCATTTAAAAGCACATCAGCGTACCCATACAGGTCAGTGCTTGTTCAATGTTTGGGAAATAAAAGGGGCTTGACAGAAGGGAATCCCTTGCTGTCATGCCATTGCACAACCACAGGGTGGAAACCCAAAGTCCATCAGTGATGTCATGGTAAATCCTTGTCTTGGGGAAAGTCCTTCCTCATTCCTTCCTGCTGTGAGGATGGAACTTAGAATACAGAGTGTGTCCAGGAAAAGAGATCGCATAATGCTTACCCAGCATGAGCTTCCTAAATATCCATTGTCTTTCCTTGACTTGTGTCCACAGGAAAATAGTAATGAATGAGCACATACACAAAGAGCAGAGCATTTTTCTTCAATGTGTGTCATCTAACACTGGCTGTCATGCAGTGGCTGGTTAAGTTGTTGGTATGATGAGAGACCCATTACTCGCTAATCCTTCCAGTTCCCTTTTTTTTTTTTTTTTTTTTTTTTTTTTTTTTTTTTTTTTTTTTTTTTTTTTTTAAATTCACACAGATTAATTTTTTTATTTTATTTTTTAGAACATTTTTAAATGCAGATATCAAGTGTTCCAGCGTGCTAGAAGATTTCTGCTCAACATTATACAATTTTTGACTTGCAGAGAAGCTCATCTTCAGTTGTTAGTTGCCCTAATTACCTGTAAAGGACCCTGCATTGTTTTTATATCCATTAAAAAATGTAAATTTTTATGTCTTTGGTTCAAGACATATATTTACATCCATTTGCATATCTTGTTCCTTTTTTTTTTTTTAACTGTCCTATAATTGGGTGGGACAGGAGCCAAAGAGTCAAGTTCAGTAACCAGTAGGACGTTTTCCCGAACGTAGCCAGGGAACATGTGCTATTAATGTAGACCAGCACAAAAAACTTGTCTACATTGACCTTCCTTCAGAAAGCTGTACACTGAGATTTGTCCAGCCTGACTATATATTCACTGATAAAAAAAAAAATCACCAATGGTAGGCAAAGCCGATATCTAAATGCACACTATTGGTAGCCGCCATACGTGTTTTGGGGTTGATATTAGTGTCTTCAAACGCAACAAGATTATAACTTGACTGGGAGCCTTCAAAATGTATTTATACATGCAATGTTGTTTTTGTTTTTTTTTTTTTTTGTTTTTTCATCAGTCACTAAATGGAAAGCTAATGAATGCTTGCATTGTTTTAGAATATACATTTATTCAATTTAAAATATTTTTTTTGTTATTATTGATTGAAATATTGCAGTTTGTCATTCTCAAGTTTGTTTTTTTTTTTTTAGCTTTTTTTTTTTTTTTTTTGTCACATTTTGGTCATAGAAAACATTAGACAACATTCCTTTGAGTTGTGTAAGCCTAATGATGTATAAAGTTCATGTGACATGTAGTGGCTGCCCCAGTTTGTTTCCCAGTAAGGCAATCAAGTTAGTACTTTAAAAAAGGCATTTTCCATTATTCTTATTATAAATAAAGTACTTTGAAGTCTCTGGTTATTGGTTGCGTACAGCTGCACCAGATTTTGCACTTTTCAGCTTTAGTAAATTGACCCCTGTGGACTTTCTTGACCTTTTAGGACTTTTAATTCCTCTACCGGGCTGAGTGTATGAAGGAAATGTGTATGCGCTGGCACCACTGAGTATAAGCTGCAGCAAATGTTGTTATAAAATAGGGCTCTATTGGCCAATAATCCGCAAGTGCTAGACTTGCTAGATATCCAAGCCTGATAACCAAATCTGAGTCTGCTAAAACTGTTTGCTTAGATGAATCTTGCAAACACCTGAATACGAAACCCCTTTTAGATTGCAACACATTCAAGGAAACCTCTACAGAGAAGTATGTGTAGACCACCATTGCTGACCACCTTCTGAAAATGCTGGTTGAAAACTTCAACACCTGAGACAGTGACCTGGAACAAGCAAGCAGCAAGTTAAATCAGAGTGATGTCAGGTCCGCTGACTCTCATGCTTGTTCTGGCCATAGGAAATGACTGAAGCCATTGATTATGGATTGGAGCCAGGTAACTAGGATTTTCAGAAGTAGGGCAATTGATCTCTCCCCAGATCTCCGCTGAGCAGGCGGATGACAGGTCCATGTCTGCTCCGCTATGCAGAGTGGACACAGCCCGCTCTGCTCTTTGGGGTGGTCTGATAGAACCGGACTGCATGTCTGTTTTCATCCAATTGTCATCTTATCCATATCACCATCCATCTGTTTTTAGCAGACCGGATCGGATGCCTGGCAGGTGTCGGCGGACGCATTTCCGCTGACATCCACCACCCCATAGAGAACAAAGTGTGGTTTTATCGGGTCTGCCGGAAAAACGGACAGGCAGACCTGATTGGTTCACTGGTGTGAAAGAGGCCTAATACAATATCTGTGTGCATCTTTTTATATTGCTTGCAGTTTATTTTTTTTAACTACTCAAGTCATTAAAGATTCTCCTATCTAGCTGACATTGCTGCAGTCACAGGGAGGGAAGGAGAAGGCTGCAAGAGAACAAACTGGAAGAAGTAATTGCAAATGGTGGTTCTTTGAAAGCTCAGCTGAACTTTTGGTTGAAATCCGCTAATTACATAACAGGTAAAAAAAAAAAAAAAAAAAAGTGTACAAAGTCTTTGTTTTCCTTTAGAAAGAAGCTACAGCCTGGGTAGAAAAGCCTGTTCCCTGTCAGTATGTGGAAGCAAAGGCCTAACACCCCTGCTAAATCAAAGCTAGTGCTCTCCAGAGTGCAAAGCTTGACTTGGTTGAAGGTGTCAGACTGCTTTAGAGAGACCACTGCTTCCAAACCGAGAGCAAGGGTCCTTCTCTACAGCAGGTTGGCAGTGGGCAGGCTTTTCTATTCCATGCTGTGGCTGCTTTCTAAACAGAATAGACTAGAAGACTTTAATCTCCTTTTTTGTTTTGATGCGACGGAAAAGGATTCAGGCCGAAAGTACAGTTAAGCTTTAAAAGAACCGCCAAGATTTGTGATTACAACTGCCACTTCCAGTGCTGCAAGTTTTCTTCCATGTACACGCCCACTGATTGTCAGGTAAAATCGCAATGCAAAACAACGGCCTCAGCCTTTCACCAGTTCGTCATGTAAAATGCATTTTTTAGTTTCTCATAGTTTACAGTTGCCATTCACTATTCAGTCTTTGTCAGCTTAAAGACTATTGTTCATCAGTTTTACTTTCCCCAGAACTTAGGGAGATTTGCAAGTTGACTTTTTGATGAGTAAACTGAGGACAACAAATGTTTATTCCATTGTGATTTGTTTAGTGTGTGCTTAATGGAATTACTCAGGCTACACAATGAACCGTACACTGCCCCATTTGCAAAGAAACAGAACTAACCATTTGAATGCCAGCTGTGTGTGAATTGTGATTTAGATTATTGTAAACTTCTTTTTTTAATTTCTTTCAATGGTTTCCCAGAGTTGAAATTTTCTAAAAACTAAACCAGATTGTTTTGTGATTTTTATCTTGCAGGAGAGAAGCCTTACAGATGTTCATGGGAGGGCTGTACGTGGCGTTTTGCACGAAGTGACGAACTGACCAGACACTTCCGAAAACACACTGGTGCCAAGCCATTTAAGTGCACACATTGTGACAGGTGAGATGGGGCGCAGTCTATACATTTCTAAACTTTACCGCCACGTACCCTCTGTTGGACTTTAGTTCAGCTGCTGAGGAGCCCCCCTGAAACCCAGGACCAGATTTGATTGCCCAAATGAAGATTGCATCATTTAGATATCAGAATTTTATTGTGTAGTAGTAGCTACATCATTTGACAGCTTAATGTAGAAAAGCAGTGGAAGTAATCTTGACCTGGGAAGATGGATGGAGGTGGAGAGTTGGGTTGTTATGTGTGGGTTTACTTGGGCAGAATAGGGGTATGCATTTTACTTTTAATAAAGGACTGCCTAAAAGTGGTTCTAAAGGCATAAGGTTTTTTTACCTTAAAAGACAATCATAAAGTTTGAATCCTACTAGATGTCGATGCTGCATCTGTCCCCCACCGGCTCTAAAACTGAGTACCGAGCAATCAAACATCCCTGATTGCTCAATTCTCACAGCTCTGACCAAACCCCCCCCCCGCTCCGCGCTCAATGAAACGCTGGGCTGTGGAGGGAGCGGCTGGCTCACTCTCACTGGAGGCTTAGCTGAATGCCGGCCCAGGCATGTGGATGGATCCCAGCCATATGGTTCCAATCTTTCCCGAGCCTGGACTGGCTCTGTGACGTCAGCTGACAGCGGGCTTCAGCCTGCTGAAAACGGGTCACAGGAGTACAGGATGAACTAAACTACTGTGATCCCCAGGAGAAGTACAGCCAAACAAGCTTTGGCTGTACATCTCCCTTAATGCATTCTCTGCATTAAGTTAAAACACAGTATCTTCCAATATCAGCTTCCCTTTTAAACACTTACATGGCTTCTCTTTTTTGATCCAGTGCTTGTCCTCAGCTGCGCTGCTTGCTCTTCTCTTCTCGCAGGTCAGTGTGGCAGCAGCAGGAGCCATTGGCTCCTGCTGTTCTCAGTCAAGTCCTGTGTGAATAAGTGAGGGTCGTGACCAAGTAGCACTGTGTGTTTCTATGGATGCACACAGCCTGGCTTGGCAAAGAACCCACAAGAGTGCTCCCATAGGACACAGCTTGCTATGGGGGGCACTTGGAAAGGAGAAGTGGAGAGCACTGGCTGGGGACTCCAGAAGAGGAAGTAAGGGGCTACATTATGCAATACCATTGCACAGAGCAGGTACGTATAATATATTTTAGGAAATAAAATTATGCCTTGACAACCAATTAAATTCTACCTGTTCTAGCAGATGGCCACTGACTTTTTTTTTTTTTTTTTTTTTTTTTTTTTTTTTTTTTTTTTGGGGCTTCATTCTCTTACTGTGATGTTGCTGGCCTTTATTCTGTTCAGCCCTGCCTTTACACTGTCCAGTGTCTTGGTAGATGAAGAGCTGTACCCACTGCCTGATTTGAGCCCTGTCCGCATGTGCTAGATAGCAGCTTTGGTCGATAAAAGAAACCTAGACTATGCCCACAACCTGATGTGTAAGACTATTACAAAATATCTGGTAGCCATAGCAACCTCATTACAATTGTCATTTTGTAGTAGAGGTCGGAAAATAAAAGCTGAAGGCTGGTACTTTCCATGATCAGCCCGGTCAGTTCTAGCATTTCGTTTCTATGAATCTCTCTGTTGTTGCTACGGTTGCCACGTAAATTACACATTTCAGATGTCGGTTTCTGGAAAATGACAAACTGCCTGCTACTATAAGCAGCAGCCTACCCAGCTCCTCTGATTGCCTTGTTTTCATGAGGCCTGTTTTTTTTTTGTTTTTTTCCCCAATGCTTCTACCGTGGGTAAGATTTGGACAAACTGGCCATTTGTTTTCTATACATGGCCATATATAATAACCAAAGCACCTCACACTAGGCCCTTTATAAAAAATAGATGTTTTCTGTGCATAGACAGATCTGTGTACATACAACTCACCTCTAATGGATTTGGAGAAGTGCCGCATGATGGAATTTCCTGGGACTTTTTGGGAACATCCCCCCCCCCCCCCATTCCTTTTTCCTGTATCTCATCACTGTCACTGTGTGAGCGTGACTAGAAATTTTATAGTGGCGGTAGTAACATTTCAAATTCTCACCAAGGATAATTATTGATCACTACGGGTAGAATAAAATCGCTCCTTCTGTGTTTATGTAGCATTTAGTGGAACTAAACTCATTCAACAAACTTATTATCGGCATGTGCCGGGAATGTTACTGTCACATTAGCTGTGCTCTCAACCACACTATCAAACATTGAAATGGCTGGTGTCCTAACTGATCACATGTGTAACATCATGGCAGTTGAAGATCAAAAAGAGTCCTCGATAGCAGCTTCCTTGGCTAAAAATTAGGATGGTTTAGTTCCTCATAAAAGTGTTTGGACCTCTCCCCTGCCAGAATACTCTGATCAGCACTGCAGACGATTGGCTGCATGTACCGCTCAAGCACATACTTTCCCACATTCCTGTTTGAAAGGAGTTGATCACTAGGTTGATTCTTAAACGGGAACAGCCATAGATGGATTGAAATCCTGCCAGTTCAGCAGGGATCATCAATCCATCTATGGCCGGTTTTAATCAGGCAAAATAATTGTTGCATGCTACTTGTTTAGCTTGCGCCATAGGGAACCATGTGTTTTATATATTCAGTGGTAAATTGCTACATTTGGAGGCTCCTATGCAACTGTGATTAAGCTACTACAAATGTAACTCTTGCTTAAGAAATTGTTAAAGCTTGCAAAACCTGCTGCTGTAAGTCTTAACCATAAACCTGTTCTGAGCATGTTGTATTCTTCTTCTTTCAGGTGTTTCTCCAGATCAGACCATCTGGCTCTGCACATGAAGAGACACATGTGAATGAATGCGGAAGTCACGTGATTTAGAGTAACCTCAAGGTTAAATTGCCTTGTGCGAGGGATGCGAGTTCCAGCCAAAGCATGCCAGTTTGCACCCTAACCAGTTGCCTTCAAGACCTCATTTTCTCCAAGAGGCTTTGCAGGGCTTATCAATCGTGTGAGATGCGGCATAGCCACCATACAGTGCTACTTCTGGAGCTGACCGGGCCTGTGCACTATTGGTGCTTTATCTTCTGAGTGGCTTGTCTAAGCCGTCGCCGTGAGCATGTGCACTGAGAATGTTAATGACTGGGTGACTGAATGGTGACCAGGAGCCAATGTCTGAATGAGGAAGAACTTTTTATTTTTTGTTATGGTTGAGTTCAGTTGTGAGGGATTAAAAAAAAAAAAAAAAATATGAAAAAATAGTTATTAAAAAAAACGGTTTGAATGTTTTGTATGCTATGGCATACTGAGTTATATGGGACAACCATCTGTCATTCTGCTTGGAAAGGGGGGACCTTGCTGCTGAAAGGCGCTAAAGCCCCCCTCTGTATAAGCAGATGATCCCTTTCCTGTGTGAGAGGTGCTTTTGTTGTCTGGTGCAGCTATTAAACGTGCAATGTGTCAAGTAGCTCGTTTTGCTACAACGATCGTTTGTAATCCATTGTATAAGCTGTGTATCTACCAATTATAACACAACTATAACTTCATTATAATAGAAAAGGTATTGCATGGATCAGGGGGAAATGTGTACGCTTCTCCATTCTTTAATCAGGACTGCAGTTATGATTCCAGTTGAGAGCAGCTAAATACAATTGGTCTGTTGTTACGTTACTTATGTATAGAATTGAAAAAAAAAAATAAAAAAAGAAGAAAATAAAAAAAAGGAAAAAAAAAGTGGGAAAAACCACTATAGCTTATACTGATTTTTCTCATGCAGCTAATTTTTCTATTATTTATGCCTTGAGGACTAATTTCCGGTTTTCTAGCTGTTAACGCACTGTTGACCTTAAAAATGGTGCCTTATGCAAGTGGCCTTCTCCTATAATGGGTGGGGTCTGATACAGGGGTTTAAGTGATGTAAGCTTACTTAAGGCTCTGTTGTCACCCTAGAGTGTCGTTTCTTTTTTTTATTTTTCTTTCTTTCCACCATGCTTGGGCCATAGAGTGCTGCAAGCGGATTAGTAAAGCCCTGACTGCTAACAGCCAATCGAATACAGCAGACCCTTTGTTTAGAACTGGAAGGAAAAAAAATGTGGAGGTGTCCCTCAGACTGACCAGTTAAAACTCTGTTGTCGCAAAAAGAGGTGGCTGGAATCTTGTGGGCAGGACCTCCATTTTTATTTTTCTTCCGGTGTTTATAGACGGGGCTTCTTGTTATCTGTCCCAATGCTTCTAGATTTGATTGGTCTATACCAGGGGTAGGCAATCTTGGCCCTCCAGTTGTGGTGAAACTACAAATCCCATCATGCCTCTGCCTCTAGGAATCATGCCTGTGATTGTCAGGGTCTTGCAATGTCTCATGGGACTTTCAAAACAGCTGGAGGGCTGAGGTTGCCTACCCCTGGCCTATACTGTTGGTGCCCACATTGTCCCTTTTTTTTTTTTTTTTTTTTTTAAATCACACAATATTCATTGACCTATGCTCTGCTAAATAAAACTTGCACACAGGCTGAAAAACACATTACTGTTGTTTTGGCCCTTGTGTGGATGTGTGTCCTTCCTTTTTTTGTTTTACTTCCCCCTCTTTTCCTGTACTACGTCAACCTCTCATAGTATAGTAACCTGCTTTTTTCATAAGAACACTGATGTTCAGAGCTATCGCTTACACTTTCTTTACACAAAAGTTGCACAAATGTATCCATACATGCACTTAATATGTAAAATACTCATACTTGTCAAGGTACAGAATGTGTTTTGTTTTAAAATGGATATTATTATTATTTTTTTTTTTTTTCATTTATTTCAATTGTCTGAACTTTATTGACATCGGACATCCACCAAAGCAAATGTATCACGGGCAACAATTTTTATTTTTTTATTTTTTTTGTCTTCAAATTAGATTTTATTTGGGTGCAAACATTTTGTAGTCCTTTGTAGTCTTAGGTCACTGAGTGTGAAGAGCTGTATTAAGAGTTTGAAATATATTTTTGTAATATGTTATTTAATGTTTAAAAACAGATTCTGCAACTGTAGAATAAAAGTTTTAAAAGCTGATATCCTGAGCATTTTAGATTTTAGTCATTTTTTTTGTTTTTATATATATTTTTTTCAATTTTTACTTAGAATAAAAACCCTGCATGAATTTGCAGTAGAACGTGTACTGTACTGCCACACACAATGCTGAATGAACACGACCTTAGAGTGGTCATAAAGAGTTATGTAAAGGTAGTACTGAATGCACAGTGTTACTTGCAATCTAAAAAGTTCTATTTTGAAAAAAATAAATAAAAAATTAAGGAGCATGCACATGTTTAGGACAGTACCAAGCCTCAGTGATGCTTTCTTCTAACCTTTGCAGCAATAACTCAGACAATTTCTCTCCCACTGTTGTCTCAATGTGCTGAAATTCCATTCAAACATAAATTTCATTGGTAATGGGCAGTAGAGTAAAGGCAACACTGGTATTCTTTAAACTCTGCAGAGTAGCCCTTTCAGTTCATCCTGTACGAAATGCAGTTATTTAAGGAACACTAAGGCAGGCTATAGACCAGGGGTCTCCAAACCTTCCCAGCATCAGTGGGCATAAATAATGCCCTATCATTAGTTTGAATGGAAGGAATAGTGCCCCATTTTTGGTATCAATGGGAAGAATAATGCCCCATCTATGGTGTCAGTTGGTGGAATAGTGCACCACGGGTCACATCCAGCCCCCAGGCTGTAGTTTGGAGACCACTGCTATAGACAGTGCAAATTTTCTTTCCTGCAACCACAGGTTGAAATTCACACGATACCCCCATCAACAGCTGACTGCTGACAGGGGAATCCCTCCTGCCGGGACGTTGTATTCTCCCGGCAGGGACGGCTTTCCTCCACCCACCCCACCAGAAGACAGTGATTATTGCTAGTGGCTATAGCAGTAAATCCATCAGGCTGGTTGCACCCAAGTTGATCGATCAACTTAGTACATTCAGCCTGCCCATACACGGTTCCTGCTGAACCGGCCGAGATTCAAACCATCTATGGTTTAACAGAGTGCCTACTTTTAATAGCTACTTTTGGTTTGAGCTCTTGAGCTATAGAAGAGATGGCCATAATGAAATAAACACTTTTTTTTTTTTTTTTTAATCTATTTTTTGAAAACTTGCCCCCAAGGTTGCCATTTTTGCTGTGATTTAATATGCTTAAAACTGACTTGCTGGAAGGCTTCTTGCCCTATCTAGGCTATAATAAATCTTCCCCTTGTGTACAAAAGTGGGTGATTACGGTTTGTACTTCAGATTTTCTCTACAGTTTCTAACCTGCCATGACAGAAAACAGATGGAAGATCATCAATATTGTCTGTCGCACGAGATGAGACTCCCATTTTTAGAGAGCAATTCAAAATATGCCCCGAAGGAAATCGTAAATAAATGTTTAAGTATTCTAGGGCTCCCAACATGTCCATTATGAGCAAGTGTTCTTAATTTTATAAACAATGCAGAAAATGTGAATAAAGCAAATGGTGTGCCTACGCCTTAAGGGGAGCATATGTGTTCTAGCCCACCGCCTGATCTGCAAAGCAGATTGGAATACTGGAGGAACAAAACTTTGTAGCCCATAGCAGCTTGCTATTCCATTAACCTGGTTTAGCAGTTGCGATCGATTCCTGTACAGCTGCATTTTTGCACCAAGTGATTGACCATCTGTGGCATCTCTGATGCCGAACGGCAACAAACTTGGGGGCTGTTTTGTAGGAGAGATGAGCATAGCCAGTTAATTCCAAACTACTTGTATAGCGCTGACAATTTACGTAGCACTTTACATATAGATTCTACATTCACATCAGTCCCTTCCCTCAAAGAGCTTACAATCTAAGGTCCCTAACTCTACATTCATACATACACATACTAGGGCAGATTTAGACAGTAGCCAATTAACCTTCTACTGTATATGTCGGATTTGCAGCAAATTGAAAGTCCTAAGTGAAGCCATTTGCCATCAAGTGGTTAAATCACTGAGTTGCCTGAAATTAAAACCTGTGTCATCTGTATTCAGTTTAGTTGCCACCAGTCATTGAGAGCTGGCACAATGGAATGCCCAAATGTGTTTGTGCAGTAGCTTCATTATTCATTATTTTTTTACTAGGACAGCAGTGGAAACTTGTCTGGTTATTCCATATATTCTGGAAGAAAGTTATTTTGCTTGAAGGATGTCTTAGTGTGTGCATTGCTCCTTATGACAGTATTTTGTATTTTTAAACATGTAGTTACTAAAGTTGTCTTAAAACTTGTTGGCCCAGAACTATTTCTTTTTTCTTTTTTTTTTAACTTACTGTGTAAGTAAATTTGTCATTCTCTGTTTTGGTTTTGGCATAAAACCAGTTAAGCCGGCTCCTCCATATTTTTCGGTTTCACACGGACAAGGCTAGTAAATAATCTTTGTATAAGCTGGAGAATGGTGGCATTTCAGAATGTCTCGTTTTTGAAATGCTAAAAGTTCAGCCATATTAATCGCAAGAAGATAAACAAAAGTGCATAACTTGCACTGGCTTGTCTTGCTCGTAAAATGCCATCAGCATTCTTTAGGGTTGGGTGGGGTTGTGTGAACCTCCTGTATATCAATGCTTATAAATTTTACTTAATGAGGAAAACGCACTCTGTTCAGGTGATAACTGAGCCTCAGTCAAGCTGATGGGAGGGGGGTATACACTTGCTTGAAATTTGAGGGGCGGGAAAAGTTTTATTAGTAGTTTGTTTTTTCCTTTTTTCCTTTTTTTTTGTTTTTTTTTCGTTCGAATACACCCGGTTATTTGAAAAATCTTTGTAAGATTTTTGTAAAAAGAAATTTTGTTTTACAAGATTTTATTTGAAAATTGTTTTGCAAGATTGTTATATTTCTGTATGAATGTATTTTTTATTGGAATAACATAAAAAAAAAATTCCTATCAGATTTTTTGTGTCTTGATTTTTATTTCTGTTTGTTGCAATATGGTTCAATAACTCATTTGATGTTTCTCTAAAATGTAACAGAAATAATCTATTCTCCCTGTAAGATCCAGCAGTCTGGTTGTACCCAAATTGATTGATCAACATGGTACATTCAGCCTGTCCATACATGGTTCAAATCCCGGCTGGTTCCTGCTGAACCGGCTGAGATTCGAAGTCTATGGCTGGCCCTAGGGTGACAATGCTCACTGACTGTACTGTATCTACGGAAGAGAAGCATTGTCACACTAGGCTGCTCTCTTGGTTTGGACTACAAATCCCTCCTCCTTTCCTCATTACATAGGAGGAGGTGTCCTGTACAGTGCCTTGAAAAAGTATGCATACCCCTTGAAATTTTCACATTTTGTCAAATGTATTTTATTGGGATTTTATTTGATAGACCAACACAAAGAGGCACATAATTGTGAAGTGAATGGAAAATGATAAATGGTGGTTTTCAAAATGTTTTACAAATATATGAAAAGTGTGGCGTGCATTTGTATTCTGCCCCCTTTACTCTGATACCCCTGACTAAAATCTAGTGGAACCAATTGTCTTCAGACGTCACCTAAATAGTAAATAGAGTTCACCTGTGTGTAATTTTAATCTCCGTATAAATACAGCTGTTCTGTGAAGTCCTCAGAGGTTTGTTAGATAACCTTAGTGAACAAACAACATCATAAAGGACAAAGGAACACACCAGACAGGTCAGGGATAAAGTTGTGGAGAAGTTTAAAGCAGGGTTAGGTTCTAAAAAAATGTCCCAAGCTTTAAACATCTCACAGAGCACTGTTCAATCCATCATCCAAAAATGGAAAGAGTATGGCACAACTGCAAACCTACCAAGACATGGCTGTCCACCTAAACTGACAGGCCGGGCAAGGAGAGCATTCATCAGAAAAGCAGCCAAAAGGTCCATGGTAACTCTGGAGGAACTGCAGAGATCCACAGCTCAGGTGGGAGAATCTGTCCACAGGACAACTATTAGTCTTACACACCACAAATCTGGCCTTTATGGAAGAATGGCAAGAAGAAAGCCATAAGAAGTCGCATTTGCAGTTTGCGAGAAGCCATGTGGGGGACACTGACACACGTGGAAGCAGGTGCTCTGGTCAGATGAGACCAAATTTGAACTTTTTGGCCTAAAATCCCCACCGTGAAACATGGCGGTGGCAGCATCATGTTGTGGGGTGCTTTTTTTCAGCAGAGACAGGGAAGCTGGTCAGAGTTGATGGGAAGATGGATGGAGCCAAATACAGGGCAAGCTTAGAAGCAAACCTGCAAAAGACTTGACATTGTTTTACAAATGAATTTTAAAAGCGGTGGTCTTCTGTCAGATTAGCAAATGTGTGAGATCAGCAGGCTTGCCGCTGCTTTTAAAATTCAACATCAAAACAGTGTCACTTCTAAATACTGTATTTGACAATATAAGCTCAGTTTAGTGGTAAAAATAAGTGTGAAATGCAAGACTCCGGTGGGTGTAAAAAGATGTCTGCTTGGCAACTTCAGACTGTAGGCTTACTGCAGCGTGCGGGGTGTACCAAGATGGCTGTGACGGAATGTCACTCCTGTTACAAGATTTGACGGGTCGCCTAATCTGACAGAACATGGGTACATTGCGGTGCCTGGGGGAGCCAACAGCAGCAGTAGTGTGTGAAATGCAAGATTCTGGTGGGTGTAAAAAGATGTCCGCTTGGCGATTTCAGAATGTAGGCTTAGTGTGGGCAGAGTGCGGGGTGTACCAAGATGGCCGTGACGGAACGTCACTTCCATTATGAAATCTGATGGCTCGCCTAATCTGACGGAACACCTGCATGTCGTGATCTTCCTGGTTTAGAAGAGAATATGAGCACACCCCCTGCTAATCTGTGCTGTGATTGGACGCCGCACAAGTTTGTCAGCCATTTACAGCCAATGATTTTGGCTGTATACCTGCTGACCAGCTGTGGCCAATCACAGCACAGAGATCTGTGCAACTGCAAACACAACAAACAGATTCTGGCTGGATTTCTCCCTGCCTTCAGTTACCGTTCTGTAAGTAAAAGCAGCACACATACATTTGTTAGACACACGGTTAACCCTCTTAATTGCCCTCCTGAGCACTCCTGTCACTCAGCCAGTGTCATTAGTAAAGTATTATTACTGATCACTACATTTGTGTGATTGGTGAGTGTCAGTGCCAGATGGGCCGTCACACTATAAATCGCTGATCGCCGCCATTACTAGCACAGGGTCTGTCTGGATCAGTATCTTGATCACGATCAGAACTATACTAGTGTCCCCAAAAATGCAGTTTGGTTTTTACCAAAGACATGTAGCAGAATACACTGTGGCCTAAATTTAAGAAGAAATTTGATTTGAACGTATAAGTTTTATAATAGAATGTAGAACATATTGTTTTTTCATACTTTTCTGGATTTTTTCATTTATATAATAAAAAAAAAAATAAAAAAAACCTAGTGGTGAGTAAATACCACCAAAAGAAAGCTCTATTTGTGTGAAAAAAGAATATATAAATATCATTTGGGTACAGTATTGCATGACCGAGAAATTGCCAGTTAAAGTTGCGCAATGCTGAATGGCAAAAAATGCCCTGGTCAAGAAGGGGGTAAAACCTTCCGGAGGGCAAGTGGTTAAAGTGGAACACAAAAAAACACGCAGCAGTCTACTCCCTTCTGTGGCAAAGTGAACACTCTTCATCAACTCCATATAATGTTTAGTGCTTCAGGCTCAAATGCAGAAATATTTTATCAGGTTGGTATAGTTCCTAAACCACCATCAGTTCTTTTCATTACTATAGAAAAAAGTTAATACTAAAATGATTATAAATGGTGTCTAGAACCACACATTACTGAAAGATCTGTCCGTTGATATTAATATTTTTGCACAGAGCCCATTCATGGTCCTTGGTGTAACGCTGGTCATACACGGTTCAAATCTCAGCCAGTTCAGCAGGAACCAGCCAAGATTCGAACCATTAATGGACAGGCTGAATGTACCAAGTTGATCGATCAACTTGGATACAACCAGCCTGCCGTACTCTCTTGAGATTATTGCTAGTGGCTGCTATAGCCACTAGTGATAATCACTGTCTTTTCTTGGCGGAGACGGCAGGAGGGATTCTCCTGTTATCACTGTCTGTGTTAATGGGAGAATCATGCAAATTTCTTTCCTGCAAGCTGTTGTTGCAGGAAAGAAATTTGCACTGTGTATGGCCAGCCGCGTACACACGATCGGACTTTCCGATGGGAAATGTTCGATGACAGGCTGTTGGCGGAAAATCCGACCGTGTGTATGATCCATCAGACAATTGTCGGATTTTCCGCGGACTAATGTTGGCTAGCAGGTTTTAAAATTTTCTGCGGACAAATGTGTGTTACCGGATTTTCCGAGCGTGTGTATACAAGTCCGTCGGTCAAAAGTCCACGGTTTTGTTGGCCAACAATCCGATCGTGTGTACGAGGCTTTAGGCTCCTTTCACACGGGGCAGATCCGTTCAGTGGGGGATCGTTCTGCTGATCTCCGCTGAGCAGGCGGATGACAGGTCCGTCTCCGCTCACCGTGCAGGGACGGACCTGTCAGAACTCCGCTGCCCTCTATGGCGAGATCGGATGAAATCAGCCTGTCCGTTTTCATCCGATCTGCTGGACGTTGGATGTTGTTTTTTATTTTGGGGGGGCGTTGGATATTTATTATAGCAAAAAATATTGGGTTTTTTTTCAAAATTGTTGCTCTTTTTTTGTTTATAGCACAAAAAATAAAAACTGCAGAGGTGATCAAATACCATCAAAAGAAAGCTCTATTTGTGGGGAAAAAAACGGTCATGTGACTGCGCAATTGCCAGTTAAAGCGACGCGGTGCCGTATCGCAAAAAATGGCCTGGTCATTAAGGGGGCAAATCCTTCCGGGGTTGAAGTGGTTAAGCTTTGACAAAAAAAAAAAAAAGCTGATTGGTTTCTATGCACAGCTGCACCAGATTTAGCTTTCGCAGTTTTAGTAAATCGTATATGAAATGACTTTTGAGCTTTGGCAGGATCAACAAGTATTTATGCACTTATCAATTAGATATAACAAAACATTGTCTATGAAATATTAAACAGACCAAATGGCACTATAAGAAAAGCTCATTGTTAGAGTTTACATACACTTATATTATGTATGGATAT
This sequence comes from Aquarana catesbeiana, assembly GCF_042186555.1. Classification (NCBI taxonomy): domain Eukaryota; kingdom Metazoa; phylum Chordata; class Amphibia; order Anura; family Ranidae; genus Aquarana; species Aquarana catesbeiana. The sequence continues at coordinate 76,662,626 of NC_133328.1, forward strand.
GCTGGATGTCCATTAACAGACCTTTCAATCTGTTCATGGTAATAGAGGACATTAACTGTGTAAATCACCTTTGCAGGCTTCTCAGCATTTGCTGGTCTCTTAACCCCTGCAGTGTCATAAATTCTCAAACTATACTTGCCATTTGGTCTCATGTAACTGTGCCCTGTGGGCTTCTCTACACTAGTGACTTAAAAAACAGTTTGTGCCTCTTGGCATTCTAAATTTGGTCCATGCATTCTGCTAATGCAGTATGCTAACTTTCTATAAATATATGTAGTGGGGAGCTGAGAACCTGTGAATCTGAAACCTCCAGAAGGAACTTGGTAAAGAAAAAAAATGAAGGTTTCATGGCATTCATGTTTCGACAGCCACAGCATCATCCCAAGATGTGCTGCTATATGAAACCAGCAAATATCCCTCATGACATATACTGCAAGGCTGCCCACGGACAGCTTGATCAAAGCAAGTGATGGCCCTGATGTCGATCATTGCTTGTGATCATCAGGGAACTTCTGTGCTAGAAGATAATAAGTAGGGTTGCACTGATATCACTTTTTTAAGACCGAGTACAAGTACCGATACTTTTTTTCAAGTACTCGCCGATACCGATTACCTTTTTTTAATGTCATGTGACAGTAGTACTGATGGGCACTCATAGGTGGCACTGATATGCAGCACTGGTAGGTGGCACTGACTGATGGGCACTGATGGCTGGCACTGATATACTGGTACTGATATGCTGGCACTGTTGGCTGGCACTGACTGATTGGTACTGATGTGCTGGCTCTGATAGGTGGCATTTATGGGCACTGATAGGTGGAACTTATGGGCAGGCAGTGGCAATGAAATGATGAGCGAGACAAGTAATACCAGTCGAACTTTAACCGCTTGCGGACCAGCCGCCGCAGTTTTTACTGTGGCAGGTTGGCTCCGCTGCGCGAAATCACGTTATTGCACGTGATCTTGCAAGGTCCAGATAGCAGGTGCGCCCGCCCGCCCGCCACGGGCTCCGTGAGTCCGACCACGGGTCTCGTGGATTTAATGTCAGCAGGGATACCCGCGATCGTCTCACGGAGAGGAAGAACGGGGAAATGCTGATGTAAACAAGCATTTCCCCGTTCCGCCTAGTGACACTGTCACTGATCACCGCTCCCTGTAATCGGGAGCGGTGATCAGTGTCGTGACACACATAGCCCATCCCCCCACAGTTAGAATCACTCCCTAGGACACACTTAACCCCTGCAGCGCCCTTTCTGGTTAACCCCTTCACTGCCACTCACATTTACACAGTAATCAGTGCATTTTTAATCGCACTGATCGCTGTATAAATGTGAATGGTCCTAAAATAGCCCCAAAAGTGTCCGATGTGTCCGCCATAATGTCACAGTCACGATAAAGATTGCTGATCGCTGCCATTACTAGTAAAAAAAAAAATATTAATAAAAATGCCATAAAACTATCCCCTATTTTGTAGACGCTATAACTTTTGCGCAAACCAATCAATAAACGCTTATTGCAATTTTTTTTACCAAAAATATGTAGAAGAATACATATCAGCCTAAACTGAGGAAAAAAAATATTTTTTTCCAAAATTGTCACTCTTTTTTTGTTTATAGCGCAAAAATAAAAACCGCAGAGGTGATCAAATACCACCAAAAGAAAACTCTATTTGTTGGGAAAAAAGGACGTCAATTTTGTTTGGGAGCCACGTCACACAACTGCGCAATTGTCAGTTAAAGCAACGTAGTGCCAAATCGCAAAAAAGTGCTCTGGTCAGGAAGGGGGTAACTCCTTCCGGGGCTGAAGTGGTTAAAGTTCAAACTTTCTCGAGTATGCGACGCCCATCTTGGTACACCCTGCACTTGACCTCAGTAAGCCAGCAGTTAGAAAGCAGCAGCGCACATCTTGTTACACCCACCCCATATAGTTAGTGAACTATATGGGGTGGGTGTAACAAGATGTCCGCTGCCGCCTTGTGACTGCTGGCTTAGAGGCTGAGTGCAGGGTGTACCAAGATGGGCGTTGCGCTGTTCAATCTCCGATGGAGACCGGGGCGGCCACTTCTGTTAACAAATGTGACGGCCCGTGTCACCGATTCTGATGGCTGCGAGTGCCCAGGACTCGCTCTCCACTGCCAGAATTCGCTCTCCACTCTGCCCACTGACTTTCGGGAGCTGCCTTTTCATACAAAAGGTATCGGTTCAGGCATCGGGAGCATTTGCCCGAGTACATGTACTTGGGCAAATACTCGGTATCGGTGCAACCCTAATAATAAGAAAAGCCTCTGCCGGTAGAAATGGCTCATTATTACACAGTGAAATGATCCAGAGATGGTGAAGTAGAAAAGGGTTAGATCCTCGCCATGGAATGGATTGCCTGAGGATGGCCAGATATTTCTTCCAGCCTGTCTGCGAGATATCTGTCCATCTATGGCTAACCCAAAACTGTACGTAAAAGCCATGGACTGATCTGAAATGCTTTTGCACTTTTTTTTATTAAGGTTTTGATGCACTCCAGTCTATAGCATGAAATACTACATAATTCTGAGGCTGTATTCACACCTCGGCATTTTCAATTGCAGGCAGATATGCCACGATTCTGCCCCCCCCCCCCATTTCAAAGTGCCCAGGTGTGAATGACAAATCGCTGAACGCACATTTGAGATGGCCTTCATTCATAAATCGCGTTGCAATCACAGAATACCGCATCGCGTGAAGCATGTCGCCCCCAAGAAGCTCCTGAACTTTTTTTGGGTGACAAGCTTTTGCGATGCGGTTTGCCGCGATTGCAACACAATTCATCACGGCAGAGCCAAACCGTGACTTTAAGTGCCATTCAAATGAATGGCATCTCAAATGTGCGTTCTGCAATCTGTCATTCACACCTGGGCGTTTTAAAATCACGGGCAAAATTGTGGCAAATCTGCCCGCAATACAAAACAGGGAGGTGTGACTGCAGCCTGAGTCATAAGTCGTTTTTTTGCAGGCCCTGTGTCTGTAAATCCATTTAAAAGGAGAACTCTGGATGTACTATTTAAAAAAAGAAAGATGTTTGAAGCAGAACCAAACACATTTATTTACAGTGGAACTTCACTCTTCCAATCAACATATTTTTAATCCTCATGCTGCTAGCATTAGTAAATAGATGGGAAAGAATATTATATTTACTTGTCTTAAACTTTTTTTTTTTTACATTTCTTTAGTTACTTCCTGGTTTCTTGCCCAGGTAAAGATGGCATACATCCCAGGAGTCTTAAAGATGGCATACATCCCAAGAGGGGAGGAGAGGAGGAGAGTTTTTCTCAGCTAAGCACTCTCTCATGCATACATGCTTGAGCTAAGGGCAGATGGATTCCAGGAAGTAAATGCTACATGAATCATTTGCCCTTACTCAAGATGGCAATGGCTAGAAATGCTAGGGGGGGATTTTTCAAAGCAATTTCTCAACAAAATAAAACGGAGACATGGATGGATGGGGGAATTTGCTTTGAATATTGAAAATGAATTTAATAGTGTTTTTGGTTTGTGGTGCTCAGATGCAGTGAAGATCCACCTTAACTGTTTCTCAAAACAGTTACTTTCAAGGCATGTAATGAATAATAACTATTACAGTTGCATGTGCTCTCAACTGAACCCACAAGCCATCAAATGGCTAGTGACATAACTAATCACATGCCCAGTACCATGCAGGCATGTACTGGCCATTGGGACTACAGGGAGTTTCCCGGTGGGCCGATGGCTCAGTGGGCCAGTCAGGCACAGTCCTGGAGCCGCTCCTCACTGACAGTGAGTGATCGTGATTTCACTCCTGTCACCAAGGAGCAGCTGCCTACACTTGCTGGAGAGATGATTAGGCTTTCTGCTCCCTCCAGCCTGCAGGGGGAGATAGACAGCCGGCAGATTTCCCTTCCTCTCTCCCCTTATCACTTGTCACTTATCACATGACTGGAGAGAGGAACGAGAGGCTGCCTTCAGAACTGTGAGTACACATGGGAGGGGGATGAGAGGGGGGGACACTCTGATGTAAGTGGGTGCTGATGGGGACACTCTGATGTAAGGGGGTGCTCTTGAGGATACTCTGATGTGAAGGGGGGTGCTGATGGGGACACTTTGATGTAAGGGGGTGCTGATGGGGACACTTTGATGTAAGGGGGTGCTGATGGGGACACTTTGATGTAAGGGGGTGCTGATGGGGACACTTTGATGTAAGGGGGTGCTGATGGGGACACTTTGATGTAAGGGGGTGCTGATAGGGACACTCAAAATTAAAGTGGGCCAGTCTGGTTGAATTCCAGGGCCACATGTGTGTCCCAGTCCAGCCCTGGTACCATGGGAACTGCAGATCAGGCAGAGGCTAAGATGGCAGCTTCCTTGGCTCTTAAACGAGAAGTATGTTTTTTTTTAATTACTTCAGATTAATACTTACCTAGGTGGTTGCAGCATTGGTCTGATGCTGCATCTGTCCCCCGGTGCCTCTGCACTGAAAACCGAGCGATCAAACACCACCGATGGCTCGGTTTTCACAGCTCCATGAGCAGAGAGCTGCAGACTGTCAGTCACAGCTCTCTGCTCTGCCCCCCTGCACTGTGGAGGGGGTGGAGCGGACCGTCTCAGCCTCTCAGCGGCTTCCATTGTCAGGACTTCCATTGTTGCCTAAACTGATATCCATGACATCAGCAGAGAGCGGACTTCAGTCACAAGAGAGCAAAACAAACTGCACCCCTGTGATCCATAGGAGAAGCCCAGCCAAACGAGCTTTGGCTAGATTTCTCCTTTAAGCCTGGTACACACCAATATTTTTTTTTTTTTGGTTCAACCGAAGCCGCTGTAAGCTCTTGTGTTCTGATAGGGGGACGCCCCACCCCCCAGAACGCTCCGATCAGCCATTTGCTGAGAGTGCTGATCAGGAGTCGGTTGGCTGCAGGTTTTCCAGCATGCTTGTCTGACAGAAGACGGCCAAATGATGGCTTCTCTTGGACCGGCTGCCATACACATGTCAGATGTTTTTTTATTGAACTGGCCAATGTTGCCTGGCATTTGGATCGTGTGTACTAGGCTTTAAGGATAGGTCCAGGTCGTGTCATGTTTCTTCACACTGTAATAAGGTTCCAGATACCTCATCTGATGTTTTTTATACTAACCATTCTCTTTAAAGTGGAAGTGAGCCATCACGGGTCTCCAGGAGCAATTGCCCTAATGTGGAAGTATGCATAGCAGACATTCACTCTACAGCAAACTTACCTCTTCGTTGACCTTCATCCAGTGTTGGAGGTACTCATTTCCCATCCCATCCACTGCCATCCTTTCTCTTAGTTCTTCTCATCTACACATACTTTATTCAGGCACTGGGCGTCTACTGATGAAGTAAATCCAGTACATGTCATCTGGAGTAACATTGACAGATGCAAAAAAAGTTCACTGAATTAAACATGCACAGCAGGCAGTTTACAAATAGAAGAAAATTGCTAGCATACCGATGGAGTCTTTTTGGCAGAATACAAAAAGAGAGACATATAGTCTATTCTGCCAAAAATGTTACCTGCCAGCAATACAGAGGGGGAGAATTCAGTTCAGAACTTGTATACATGGCAATCTTTTGGTTCTGCTAGATAGATAAGAGATAGAACATGTGCTAGTTGCTGCTAGGTGGATGTGGGGAAGGCACTGTTAGTAATGAGCCGATCGATCATACCTGGTTTGGTTTGTGGGAATTTCGCTGAACAATGTCAAAGTTTGAAAGTAAATCTAAACTCCATTGAATTCAATTTCAACAGAATTTTCAAAATTGATTTTTAGAGCTAATAAGCAAGAGGTAGTGAAACAAAAGGCATGAGTTGCTGGACACTGTCAGAGGGATATGTACAAATGAAAAGAAGAGAGAAAGTATTTTCAAGCAACTTAAAGGGCAAAATTGGAAATAAACAAATCCTTTAAATAACACGTTTGGGGGTGCCTTAAAGTTGCCTGTGGTTTTACAGAACAGTATGATTTTTTTTGGGACAGCATCAGCACCTATGCCTCCTGCTGCTGCCAAAAGCCAATCAGGAGATCAGGAGTCCCCAGAGAGGCAAGGCTCTTGTGGACATCTAGAGGATCTAGAGGGGGCTCAGGTAAGTATTAGGGGGGCTGGGAGAGGGGAGCTAATGCACACAGAAGGTTTTTTACCTTCATGCATAGAAAGCATAAAGATAAAAAACCTTGTGCCTTTACAACCACTTTAAGCCTTGTACACATGGGCCGAATGTCAGACGACATTGGCTGGTTCAATAAAACCATCCGACATTCGGCCTGTGTGTATGGCAGCCAGTCCGACAGAAGCCAGGTGTTCAGCTGGTTTCTGTTGGATGAGCATGATGAAAAACAGCAGCCGATCGGCTCCTGATCAGTGCTCTCCGGAAAGCGCTTAGTGGAGTGTTCTGGCAAGAGGCCACCCCCCTGTCAGAACACAATAGCTCAGCAGGGGAGATCGCTGTACTAACATTGGATCGTTAGTACGGCTGCTCCGATGTGAGCTGTCAGTTTTTGTTTTTTTTCAACCCGCTGGGTTGAAAGAAAAATAACT